>NC_140000.1:26057262-26422262 GCF_964263955.1 Coregonus lavaretus | reverse complement strand
ACGTGGAAAACTGATTGGATTTGCAAAAAGTCATCAACGTAAAGGAATTTCATATTTTTTTCACCCAACTTTTAACTAAATCCAATGACATGGTGACATTTTTTGTTGATTTCACATTAAATTGATGTTAGTTGACTACTCAACCAAATGTAAAGCAAAACTAGACGTTGAACTGACATCTGTGCCCACTGGGTAGAGAGTAATTTAGGGGTAGAGAAGGAAGAGGAGGAGGAAAAGTGGGTGATGGAGAAAGAAAGAGAGAATGTAGGCTACTAACTAAGTCAAGCAGGACACACCAGGGGGCTGTAGACAGTGGCTAACAAACCCAACCTATCACCTGAGCTGGAATGGGCCATTCCAAGCAGGTAAGCCCCTCCACAGCCCAGAGAAACCAGACACTCCAACCCAGAAATCTCTCCTTGTGGGAGGCAATCAGGTAGCAGTTGAATGGAGCTGCATTTATAATGTGTTTCTCAATGCTTAAGGGAGATAATTCTATGTGACTGAAGGATTTGCAGCAGGCACTTACATGGCCTCCCTTTTTCACTGTGTCAGGTTTATACAGCAGTGTGCCTTGATAAGCTTTCAAGCCACCTCCACCAACTAACACATCCCGTGATATGTTGGTTGGAACTCTAGGCTCTTACATGTAGGATATAATAGTCAGGTTTGTTTTGGAGGGGAATTTGACTGGAGGATAGAGAGGGGAGTAATTATCAGCAGTATTTCTCATCCTTCATGCACCCCTGACCTACATGGCAGGCCTCTTCAGGCCCTCAAGCCAACCCCCATTTACTTGGCAGTAAGTGTTTTCATGCCAATCAGCACTCCCAGGCGAATCTAAATAAACAAGGGATGGAAGGATGGTGGGAAAAAAAGAGCAGGTTGATCACTATTCTGCCCACACCTGCTCCTTTGCTTTCCCCCTTCATCCCACCCTTTCCTCCCTCTGTACCTCATCCCCCTCTCCACCCTTCTCCACTCTCCCACCGCCCGCCCCCTGGAGGCTGCTCACACTTCCTGTCAGTTTCCATTTTTCAGCGGCATAAACTGGAGCTTGTTGCCATGGAAACAGCCAGCACGGGGAGAGGGAAGAAAAAAAATTAAGATCTATGCCGCATTGCTGGACTTACGTGTATGTGTGTGTGTGTGTGTGTGTGTGTGTGTGTGCATGCGTATGTGTGTTAGAGAGAGAGAATGCTTATGAATGAGCGTAGGTAAACATTTCCAAGTGAGTGAATACTGTGTGTGTGTGTGTGTGTATGTGTGGAAATGATCTGTGTCTGTACCACGTACTCTTAATTCTGTTGTCCCCCAGGGCTCAGTTCTAGGCCCTCTCCTCTTCTCTATATACACCAAGTCACTCGGCTCCATCATATCCTCACAAGGTCTCTCCTATCATTGCTATGCGAATGACACTCAACTACTGTACTTTTCTCCTTCCCCCCTTCTGACATCCAGGTGGCGATATGCATCTTTGCATGCCTGGCAGATATCCCACCACCTCAAGCTCAACCTCGACAAGACGGAGCTGCTCTTCTGATATAAAAATTAAAATATATACAGGTTAAAAGTAATGACTAAATGTTCCACCCTTAAATATAGTTATGAAATGTTCTTGTTTTAAGTGATTAGTACTTTCTTAGTAGTGACTAATTATTATACTCCGAAACTGTGTGAGATGTGTTAGAATCTACTACCTGGTAATGTGTGAGTGTAGGACCAGTAAAGATTATGACATTGTGTTACTATTTAGCAATGTGAGTAGGAGTTAGACCGGACGGCGAAGAAGAAGGAGAACTGTTAAACATGGTGCAGAATATTGTGAGAACGGCGATAGCTGAGGAAGGCAGGGAGTAGGCTATGATAAGAAAGTGTGTGTGTGAACTGATGGTCAGGAGAGCAATTATAAAGTGGAAAACTACAGCCTGCCTACAGAGAGGAGGGATTTTCATATGACGTGTGCGTATGAAAATATTGTACGACCATTTTGTGGCAGAATTCTCAATGAATAAACATCTCTGACTATGCAGACCGGGACTCTGTCCATTTCTTGATTTTGGGAGACGCACAGAGACACTGAAATAGTTTGTTAAATAATACACTTAAAAGCTTGGTCCTTCTGAGCCGTAATCCAATACCTGCCTCTGTCATTCCAGGTAACTCTGAAAACCGTCGATGGGCGAATGATACATTCGTAAATAGAAAGTCCTGCTCTTTGACATTAAGGGTTAAGACAGGCCAGAGGACACCTGATTAATGACAGAGACGGTGACGGAATCCAAACCTACATTGAATTTCGGCTGCAAGGATAAGGTCAGTAGTCTTTATTCATTACTTGGTGAAATTGATTTGAGAACTTGCTAAAATATTGACTGAGGGTAACGTCATAATTTAAAGTAGCAAATTGATCAATGTGTAGCCATTTTAAGGTAGCCAATTTAAGGTTGTAGCCAATTTAAGGTTGGTGGGTCCGTAACGATTCACGGTAATAGGCCATTACAAAAAGATACTACCCGGTGTTGAAATAGAAGGAACTATTAAAAGTACACCTAAGGAATGGAACCTGTAGTAGAATATAGATCAGTGATGTTCAACAAATAATCCGGGTTAAACAAATACAAAAAGTACACCAGAAGGAATTAAAATAGCATGTGTGAGAAATAGAATATTAGTCATGTCAAAAGTCACAAACAACTGTAGATTTTGCCGTAACTCTATCCGTTTCATGAAACTGGAGCCTTACAAACTCCGGGTTACCGATAATGTTAACCAATAATCATGTAAGGTTGTATACGTGTGAGACCTAATATTTGCTCAAAAGTCACATCTATGAATAATTCCAGAAAAAGGGACTAAAATAGGTTGCGTGAGAAAGAATGGTTGTCCCATCCGTTTCATGAAACTGAGGTCTTAAAACACTCTGGGTTACGCGTTGAATAATTTAAATGGTTAATTACAAAAGTTGATCATAATATTTGCTCAAAAGTCACACCTAATAATAAGTCCAAAAGAGAGGATATAATGAGTCAATTTGGATGGTTAAGATCACCAGGAGAACCCATTCCTGTTGTATGAGACTGTCAGTAATTATCAAGATTACATTGTGGGGATAAATTCCTCCGTAGAGTATGAGATAATTCTGGGGGACTAGTCAAGACTACCTATACAGGAAGGGGTGATTCCAGTTGTGGTGTGAAACTGTTTTGAATTACTTGTGATGTGCATCATCCTGGATGAGGGGATGCACAAAATAGACAGCTAATTGGGTAAAAAAGTAGTTCATCTCAGGTAGGTGAACGGTTGTGAACGCCACCAGGGCTTCAAAGTACAGAGAAATAATAAGATAGAGTAGGTCTGCTCATCTCGTACGGGTGAATGGTTAGCTTGAGCGGCTGTGAGTCATTCAGTGATTCATTTAAGCACGAGTGGCTGCTTATCTGTGTGGGTGATCGGACAACAAAACGAATACCTGTAAATAATAGCCTTTTCTTTGTGGAGAAAGTGTAAGGAAAGGGACTATATTTAAGGTCGTTTGAAGCTTCTAAAAGCTGGTGGAGAAAGGGCTTGCCCAATCTCGCATTAGGAAAGAGAATAATTAATGTTATGTGGATATACATTTACCAACTGAGTGGAAAATTCACATTACTAGGAGGGGTATGAGGAATCCTGTTGGAGGAACAGGTCACGTGTACCGGTGTGATCATATGACGTCTATGCATTGTATTTTGGTCAATCTTTCAGGGTGTGTTTCGGACATTATATTTGGAAACTTTAGAGGTGATGTAGGATTGTAATAAAATTGACTACAGTAAAATAATAACTGGGATAGGGTTAACATTCCAAATTTGGGCCCTTTGATAGAATAAAATATTCCTGTAGGTTATACAAATAGTAATTAAGCGCGTTTGAGAACAACATTGTGTGAATGTGGAATGAGAGTGGTATAATGGTATAAATGAGTCGCACTCTGAAGTTTGAATGATGAGATAAAGAGGTGTGTATGATAATTGTATATACGTTTGAATAATAAGCTTTTCATGTAATGATATGTTGGAGTTTCGTACAACACTGCCTGTCAATAGAATTTTGTAAGATCAGTGAATAGTGACCAGCCTATACGATTCTGGGGGGATTCTATGACTGAGGGGAAGGATTTGGGTAGTTAGTTGTTGTTCCGCTGAGACTAGATTATGATTAACTGATTTGTGGCAATAAAGAATAATTAGAAACACGAATGGTTTGGTTGATATGAATATATTAGAATAGAATGAATTTTATGTGAGTGTAATTTATTACGAGGGATTGGATAAAATAATAGGTGCTGACTTGCACACCCAAAAACGTAGACGTACGTGAGGGGTGGGAGACAGTACACAGATCATTTGATAGAAATAAGAGTAAGCATTATGATAACTATCTATCATTTTGAAGCAGAAGTGAGATAGTAAAGGAATTTTAGTATAATAGGGGGAAAGAACATAATCCATTTGATTGAATTCGTTAGATCTGTTTCCAAATTAATGAATGTAGATTTGATTCGTTGACTGCTAAGCTTCGAGCTTGTGAGATCTTTGTCCTGTAAAGCTATTTTCTGATTGGCCTCACGAATCTAGGTAGGAGAATATAGGATAGGGACTAGCTGTCCAAATATAAACAAGTAAAAGGGAAAGCTATAAACCAAGATTTGGGAATAAATGCCGAGACAAAGATTAGAAAGAGAACCACAGGAAAACAGATACAAAATAAGGGGATGTTACATAGGGGAATATACAGTGGCAGCAAACATAAGAATAATAACATATGAGGTACACATATGGAAGGAAAGAGAGAACAGATACAAAAGTTCAGATACGGGAAAAATAGAGTACGTAAACACAACTGGAGGATTTTTTAAAAGTAGAGTAACAAGGATATTGATCGGGGAAAGTAGGGTGTGGTCTAGTGACCCGAGGCTGAACAAACCACTGGGAATATATCTAAACACAGGAAAGCGAGAGTGGTTTTATTAATTTGAGGTAATTTACAGGAAAGTAATGAGAAAGATAGATGGAAAGTCAGCAATAGAGGTAGAGGAGACAGACGGAGAAGAGTCAGATGGGGCTGGCAGTGGTAAGGGTAAGATGGAGCAATCCTATCCCTTAATAGCCCTGCCAAACCCCAGAGCAGGAGAGGAGAACCAGCCTGATACCTTACAAGTATACTGAGCATGGACTCAGAGAGATGTAGTGAGAGCAGTGGAAGGGATACCCCACCCCAAGACGGGGGTACACCAGTTCAGAAGAGATATGGAAGGGCTGACCGCCAGCTTTAAGCTGAATACAGGGGAACTAGAGAGGGCAGTCAGACAGATAGTGTTGAAGGACTGGGCGGCAGTAAGGGGAAACTGGGTTCCCGGAGAAGGGAACGAGCCAGTGTTAAAGTGGGAAGAGGAAGGGGCTTATGGAGATAAATTGGCACAACTCTGTGATAATCTGAGAGAACATTATCACAGACATGCCGACTTCTCCAAAGTCCACGAGTGTAGGCAGGGAGACAGTGAGACTATTAGTCAATACCTAGGAGAGAAGAGAGGTTACGGTAGCAAAGACAGACATGAAGGAAACGGTAATAGTGGAGACAGGAGTGAGTGGAAGTGTTACAATTGTGACAAAACGGGACATTTTGCTAGAGAATGTGAGGAACCATGTAGTTACTGTGCAAGGAAAGGGCACCAGTTAAGAAACTGTAGGCAGAAGGGGAAGAGAGGAAAAGGAGGAAAGTATAATCCAGGCAGAGGAGGAAGAGACAGGGGGAGAAAGCTAGAATCAGAGGAAGAAGAGGAGGCATGACTAGAGTGGGAGGCAGAGAGAAATCAGGAGTCCTCATGACCTGGATAATTTGGTTTGTTGCTTTTTAATTGGGGTTTTCAAATAAAAAACAACACACCTAGTATGATGTTTATAAAGCCTTGTTATTTTGATTTTAGGGGGTTTTCAACAGGTCAAAGGTGATAAGTCTTAAAGTAGCACACACAGTGAATTTCATGGAGTTTTTCTGTTTTGACTGAGTTTAGGGTATATATGATTTCTTATGAGAATAAATGTCATGAGGACTTAATGAACACTAGGGATAAGTAACATTTATGAAATATTTAGAATGATGGTAATGTTTAGTATACTATGGGATGGAACAGTTCGTTGAATGATTTCAATTGCCTCTGAACTCTGTTTTGACTTTCTGGTGTTAATTAATCATCCACACTGGTAATTCTAAAGGCATGAGAGGAGGACTTTAAGATAGTTTATTTTACCAAGTTGAGGGTAATTTATAATACTGTGAAAAGTGTGAAGATTATAATTTGGTAATAATATATATGATTTGAACCATACAATAACAGAAGAGAGAGAGAGAGCTTTCCCTGAATGAGGGATACCTGTTGCTAGTCAATTGTACTAATCTTGGATTACTTTTACGGGATAGAAGTAAGTTGAGGTATTATCAAATGTTGTCATTTAAATTTCATTTTTATTATGCTTTAATAAACAACAAGTTGGTATTTGAAACTAAACTAATCCAATGAGCTGCAGTAATCAGAGGAAGGCACAATCTAATGCGAAACAGCTATTACCTAGATCATTGATTTAGTAATGAGATCAGGAAGATAGTAATAAAGGAAGTGGGAGGAGCAATAAAGAAGCAAGGGACAGTTTCAAAAATAAATAAGGGATGGCAATTGGATGATAAATTACCAATATTACCTAAGTGATTGTTTAGGTAGGTGGTAATATTGACACATGGGCAGTGACATGTGTCAAGAGGGGGGATGATGGTAGATGGTAGTATTAAAGATAAATAGACGAAGGAGAGGACTAAATACTTTTTTTAAAAACAGGTTTTTTTTAGAGACAGTCTAGAAAGAGAATATTAATGTGAACGGTATGATTAGAGAGGGGTTAAGGAAAACACACAGGAGAGCAGGAAGAAATGGGGTACAATGTCTACTGATAGTATTAATGACAATCAGGAGAACTCCAGATAAAGAAGGGTTATTACCATTGAAGAAGGGATTTGGTAGACCATACAGAATGCCCGAGTTAGGAGGACCGGAGCAGGCAGAAATAGAAATTGAGAGCACTCTAGCAGAACACGTGAGAAGGTAGTTTATTAACCACACCTGTATGTCAGAGGTTTTGTGCCCCACAGGTGAACTAAAGGAGAAGGTGACCCACTCTATCTAACCAGGTGACTGGGTGTGGATCCAATCCTTAAAGAAGAAAAACTGGAAGCAGCCCCGTTGGGAAGGTCCATATCAGGTCCTGTTGGTGACGGCCTTCGCTGTAAGAATTGCGGAAAGATCCACCTGGGTGCATGTCACACACTGTAAAAAGGTAAACCCAGCTACACCTGACGAACAAACACAGAGTTAGGAGAAAGAACCGATCACCACTAGGGCTCGGGGGTTGGCTCCTTAACGAAGATTCCCTTACCCTGTCTGATCATCCCTGTGTGAGTTCAATAGAAGGTAAAGCAATGGGTTGGCCTCTGGCGTCTAACATGTTCTCAGTGCGAGGGTGGGGATTCACAGGTCTCCTGACGGTAGGTAGCTGTCTGATTGTGGGGGCCATATTCCTAGCACACTCAAACCCTCCTGATCTGCCAGAAGTAGTAGTTAACCTAACACAAGTTGATAAAATAATACCAGAGCACAGTCTACGTAGGCATAGGAGACAACTTGATGTAGGGAAAGGGGAAGTACTAGTGACTGAAGGAAAGGACATCACCTTCGAGGTCTTTGCGGACCAGTTGGGGAGTTGGGGACTACTGGCTAGTAGTATCGTAAAGGATGGGAGATATATATGTATGTCACCATGTACATCCTGGGACCATGTAGTTGCTCATACCGAGAGGGGGGGATATGTCAATCTCCATACACAGTTTAAGGACAGGTGGAGTATTGTGAAAGTAGGGAATTACCAGAAATGGCAGTGTGACCCATATAAGGGTAGGTACTGTCTGAAAGTCCGAATTACGCTAAAACAGGTAAAGGCTACGGATGAGGGAATGTGGTACATAGGATTTGACCGCAAATGTTGTGAAGACCCATTAGTGGTTTTCTGGGTAGTAATCAACCCAGCAGATGTTACAGACCTGACAAGTGACATATCCTCTTCAACTGGGGCACCCTATAGAGTACACCTCTCTGAGGGAGGTAGTGAGACCGGGGCTGTGGTGAAGATAGTGCAAACTATAGACCTGAAGGAAGTAGTACAGGTGGAGACTGGGTATAGGGATCCTAACCTATGGTTGGAATGGATACATTATACGGCAAGAACTATGTCCAAAGAGGACTGTTACGCCTGTGGGACAGCCAAACCAAGGTTAACAATTACTCCGTTCCCCTTGACGGGCTTTAACGCTCCGTCAGGTTTATCCTGCATGATTAAATTGTTCAAGCCACCTGGGAATGTGGTGAAGGAGTCTTGTAGTAACTTGCACTATCTGTATCCCCCGATAACAAAGTCACCCCGACCTAGGTTACCTCCATTTGAAGTCTCAGGGGATTCTTATTATTGTTTTTCTAGGACTACTAAGATAGGATACAGGGTAGGGCATCTTAGCTCCTGCTCCCACACAGAGAATGTCACAACTAAAGAGACCATGACTAATCTCTCCTCTTTGTTGCAGCCAGAGGATTTTAGGAACCAAAACCAGGCCCGTGCTGACATCTGGTGGTTGTGTGGTGATAACAGATTGTGGCCTCACCTACATACGAATTGCACGGGAACCTGTGCGTTAGCTCAGCTTGTAATGCCCTTCACTCTCATCAAACAATCAAACGTGTCAGAGACTTGTGAGTTGTCACGTAGAAAGCGGGACCTCCTCCTGGGATCCTTTGATGAAAGGATATATATTGATGGGATAGGAGTACCTCGAGGGGTACCAGAAGAATTCAAAGCTAGGAATCAGATCGCAGCTGGGGTTGAATCAAGTATTTTCTGGTGGTCAACAATTAATAAAAACGCAGATTGGATACATTTATTTACTATAACCAGCAAAGATTTATAAACCACACTCGTGATGCAATAAAGGGATTGGCTGAGCAGAGAGCGGCAACTAGCTTAATGGCATGGCAGAATAGAATAGCTTTAGATATGCTTTTGGCTGAGCGGGGCGGAGTTTGTGTTCTGTTTGGATCTATGTGCTGTACTTTCATCCCCAACAATACAGCACCGGATGGGTCCGTGACCAAGCTCTTCAGGGACTCACCACGCTGGCGAACGAACTGGCCGAGAACTCTGGTATTGATAGCTCCCTAAACGGTTGGTTTGATCAAATGTTTGGTAAATGGAAAACTATTGTTGTAACTATTCTGGGTGCAGCTATAGCTTCTATGGGTATGCTTGTTCTTTGTGGATGTTGTCTTGTTCCCTGTGTCCGAGGGTTGATGAGCAAGGCGTTGGAGTATGCAGTTTCCCAACAGATGGTGAGATACGGCCCAATCCCGGACTCCGACCTAAGGAATGAAGAATATGACCCACCAGGCTTGGTGGAGGACGACGACGATTCAGATAGTTTGAGACTGGATGTTTTCCTAGAACTATAAATCTCTAGTTTAAAAGTAATTGTAATGATTTTCTGTGTATTAAAGTGTGGATAATTTAGATTTATATAAAAATTAAAATATATACAGGTTAAAAGTAATGACTAAATGTTCCACCCTTAAATATAGTTATGAAATGTTCTTGTTTTAAGTGATTAGTACTTTCTTAGTAGTGACTAATTATTATACTCCGAAACTGTGGAAGATGTGTTAGAATCTACTACCTGGTAATGTGTGAGTGTAGGACCAGTAAAGATTATGACATTGTGTTACTATTTAGCAATGTGAGTAGGAGTTAGACCGGACGGCGAAGAAGAAGGAGAACTGTTAAACATGGTGCAGAATATTGTGAGAACGGCGATAACTGAGGAATGCAGGGAGTATGCTATGATAAGAAAGTGTGTGTGTGAACTGATGGTCAGGAGAGCAATTATAAAGTGGAAAACTACAGCCTGTCTACAGAGAGGAGGGATTTTCATATGACGTGTGCATATAAAAATATTGTATGGCCATTTTGTGGCAGAATTCTCAATGAATAAACATCTCTGACTATGCAGACCGGGACTCTGTCCGTTTCTTGATTTTGGGAGACGCACAGAGACACTGAAATAGTTTGTTAAATAATTCACTTAACATCTTCCTCCCGGGGAAGGCCTGCCCACTCCAAGACATCTCAATCACTGTTGACAACTTCCCGGTGTCCCCCTCCCAGAGTGCAAAGAACCTTGGCGTGACCCTGGACAACACCCTGTTGTTCTCTGCAAACATCAAAGCAGTGACTCGATCCTGCAGGTTCATGCTCTACAACATCCGTAGAGTACGACCTTACCTCACACAGGAAGCGGCGCCGTTCATAATCCAGGCACTCATCATCTCCTCTCTGGACTACTGCAACTCGCTGTTGGCTGGGCTCCCCGCTTGTGCCATCAAACCCCTGCAACTTATCCAGAATGCTGCAGCCCACCTGTTCAACCTTCCCAAGTTCTCCTTATGTCACCCCGCTCGTCCGCACACTCCACTGGTTTTATAACATTATAACAGCGGAGGTTAGCATGTCTTGGGGTATGATCTTTCGCCCTCTGTAACTTTCTCACTCATCCTTATTCACGATTCAATCAGGATTATCCGGAATCATGCTAGCATCCACATTTAGCAGAAACATATTCTATTCTTATTTATAATCAAAGTGACTCCAAAATGACACAATACATTATTTACCATTCATTTCTATTGGGCACAAAATAATCTGAAACACAACCAAAATTAACTGCAAATGCATCCAACAAGGAATATGGGACCAAATAATAAACTTTTGACTAATTTATTTATAGGGAGTGGCTCCTAATTCATGACCGGATCTTGTATTTCTGCAGCTCTGTATCCGTGAGTGCGCAAATTCTCATAGTATCTCGCTGGAATTTGGGACTTAGATACATTGCTAGTTAAATCAGAGTTAAAAGCCAATAAGATGATATTCACAATGTCACTGAGCAAAAAACTAACACCCAAAACAGCACGTATCTGGTGTGTCATCATACTGGTCTCTGACTTGTGGTCAGACTCGCTCAACAAACTTAAACTTGCGCCTTTTTTCAATGCTGAATTGAATGTCATTGAGAAAACAGAAAGGTGTCATAATGTATTTTTATTTTTTTTGCAAACATCCTTTCTGGATTTAAAAGTAATCATCTAATTTTTCAAAAGTATCTGTAATCTGATTACAATGTTTTTGCTGGTAACATAACTGACTACAGTTACATTGTTGTAGTAATCAGATTACATGTCATTAGTTACTCCCCAACCCCGGCTCTATTTAAGGCCATAAGATCCTCTTGTCCAATCTCCAGCTACAGTGCCTTGCAAAAGTATTCATCCCCCTTGGCGTTTTTCATATTTTGTTGCATTACAACCTGTCATTTAAATTGATTTTTATTTGGATTTAATGTAATGGACATACACAAAATAGTCCAAATTGGTGAAGTGAAATGAAAAAAATAACTTATTTCAAAAAATTCTAAAAATAAATTACGAAAAGTGGTGCGTGCATATATATTCACCCCCTTTGCTATGAAGCCCCTAAATAAGATCTGGTGCAACCAATTACCTTCAGAAGTCACATAATTAGTTAAATAAAGTCCACCTGTGTGCAATCTAAGTGTCACATGATCTGTCACATGATCTCAGTATACAGTGGGGAGAACAAGTATTTGATACACTGCCGATTTTGCAGGGTTTCCTACTTACAAAGCATGTAGAGGTCTGTAATTGTTATCATAGGTACACTTCAACTGTGAGAGACGGAATCTAAAACAAAAATCCAGAAAATCACATTGTATGATTTTTAAGTAATTAATTTGCATTTTATTGCATGACATAAGTATTTGATTACCTACCAACCAGTAAGAATTCCGGCTCTCACAGACCTGTTAGTTTTTCTTTAAGAAGCCCTCCTGTTCTCCACTCATTACCTGTATTAACTGCACCTGTTTGAACTCATTACCTGTATAAAAGACACCTGTCCACACACTCAATCAAACAGACTCCAACCTCTCCACAATGGCCGAGACCAGAGAGCTGTGTAAGGACATCAGGGATATAATTGTAGACCTGCACAAGGCTGGGATGGGCTACAGGACAATAGGCAAGCAGCTTGGTGAGAAGGCAACAACTGTTGGCGCAATTATTAGAAAATGGAAGAAGTTCAAGATGAAGGTCAATCACCCTCGGTCTGAGGCTCCATGCAAGATCTCACCTCGTGGGGCATCAATGATCATGAGGAAGGTGAGGGATCAGCCCAGAACTACATGGCAGGACCTGGTCAATGACCTGAAGAGAACTGGGACCACAGTCTCAAAGAAAACCATTAGTAACACACTACGCCGTCATGGATTAAAATCCTGCAGCGCACGCAAGGTCCCCCTGCTCAAGTCAGCGCATGTCCAGGCCCGTCTGAAGTTTGCCAATGACCATCTGGATGATCCAGAGGAGGAATGGGAGAAGGTCATGTGGTCTGATGAGGCAAAAATAGAGCTTTTTGGTCTAAACTCCACTCGCCGTGTTTGGAGGAAGAAGAAGATAGACCCCAAGAACACCATCCCAACCGTGAAGCATAGAGGTGGAAACATAATTATTTGGGGATGCTTTTCTGCAAAGGGGACAGGACGACTGCACCGTATTGAGGGGAGGATGGATGGGGCCATGTATCGCGAGATCTTGTCCAACAACCTCCTTCCCTCAGTAAGAGCATTGAAGATGGGTCGTGGCTGGGTCTTCCAGCATGACAACGACCCGAAACACACAGCCAGGGCAACTAAGGAGTGGCTCCGTAAGAAGCATCTCAAGGTCCTGGAGTGGCCTAGCCAGTCTCCAGACCTGAACCCAATAGAAAATCTTTGGAGGGAGCTGAAAGTCCGTTTTGCCCAGCGACAGCCCCGAAACCTGAAGGATCTGGAGAAGGTCTGTATGGAGGAGTGGGCCAAAATCCCAACTGCAGTGTGTGCAAACCTGGTCAAGACCTACAGGAAACGTATGATCTCTGTAATTGCAAACAAAGGTTTCTGTACCAAATATTAAGTTCTGCTTTTCTGATGTATCAAATTCTTATGTCATGCAATAAAATGCAAATGAATTACTTAAAAATCATACAATGTGATTTTCTGGATTTTTGTTTTAGATTCCGTCTCTCACAGTTGAAGTGTACCTATGATAAAAATTACAGACCTCTACATGCTTTGTAAGTAGGAAAACCTGCAAAATCGGCAGTGTATCAAATACTTGTTCTCCCCACTGTATATACACCTGTTCTGAAAGGCCCCAGAGTCTGCAACACCACTAAGCAAGGGGCACCACCAAGCAAGCGGCACCATGAAGACCAAAGAGCTCTCCAAACAGGTCAGGGACAAAGTTGTGGAGAAGTACAGATCAGGGTTGTCCGAAACTTTGAACATCCCACGGAGCACAATTAAATCCATTATTAAAAAATGGAAAGAATATGGCACCACAACAAACCTGCCAAGAGAGGACCGCCCACCAAAACACACGGAACAGGCAAGGAGGGCCTTAATCAGAAAGGCAACAAAGAGACCAAAGATAACCCTGAAGGAGCTGCAAAGCTCCACAGCGGAGATTGGAGTATCTGTCCATAGGACCACTTTAAGCTGTACACTCCACAGAGCTGTGCTTTACGGATGGGTGGCCGGAAAAAAGCCATTGCTTTAATAAAAAAATAAGCAAACACGTTTGGTGTTCGCCAAAAGCCATGTGGGAGACTCCCCAAACATTTGGAAGAAGGTACTCTGGTCAGATGAGACTAAAATTGAGCTTTTTGGCCATCAAGGAAAATGTCTGGCACAAACCCAACACCTCTCATCACCCCGAGAACACCATCCCCACAGTGAAGCATGGTGGTGGCAGCTGATGTTTTTCCATCGGCAGGCACTGGGAAACTGGTCAGAATTGAAGGAATGATGGATGGCGCTAAATACAGGGAAATTCTTGCGGGAAACCTGTTTCAGTCTTTCAGAGATTTGAGACGGGAACGGATGTTCACCTTCCAGCAGGACAATGACCCTAAGCATACTGCTAAAGCAACACTTGAGTGGTTTAAGGGGAAACAACATTTAAATGTCTTGGAATGGCCTAGTCAAAGCCCAGACCTCAATCCAATTGAGAATCTGTGGTATGACTTAAAGATTGCTGTACACCATCCAACTTGAAGGAGCTGGAGCAGTTTTGCCTTGAAGAATGGGCAAACATCCCAGTGGCTAGATGTGCCAAGCTTATAGAGACATACCCCAAGAGACTTGCAGCTGTAATTGCTGCAACAGGTGGCTCTACAAAGTATTGACTTTGGGGGGTTGAATAGTTATGCATGCTCAAGTTTTTTTTTTTTTTTTTGTCTTATTTCTTGTTTGTTTCACAATAAAAAATATTTTGCATCTTCAAAGTGGTAGGCATGTTGTATAAATCAAATGATACAAACTCCCCCAAAATTCATTTTAATTCCAAGTTGTAAGGCAACAAAATAGGAAAAATGCCAAGGGGGGTGATACTTTCGCAAGCCACTGTATTGAATCGTCTCTTTTTGCCATTGGATCCCAGCATCCCCCAATAAATGGGTCCTTCCACCAAAGCTGTCTCCATGGCCTTCCCAGCTCGCCCTCTGCTGTGAGGTGACATGTTTTATTAGAACATCAGGAAAGGTTAGGGAGGAGCAGCCTGAGTGACGCCCATTCTCATTCAACCCCAGCCCCACAGTCCCACCAGCCCTAGCAGCCCCCTTCTCTCCCCTATTCTCTATTGATCCAACAATCGCTTCAAGCAGGTTTCCTTGAAGATGTAATTTCCACCACATCAACACAGAGGGCTGGAGCACTTTGTTCCAGCCGCGGTCGCCGCGCGATTGATCTTACCCCTGCCTTGCCGTTACCGGTGCCAATATTCACACACACGCACACAAACACACACATATTTGTTTTACCATCTTTTTGGGGACCAAACAATTGATTCCCATTCAAAATCATATTTTTTCTAACCCTAAACTTAACACTAGTTCTGACCCCTAACCCTGATTATAGCCCTAACCTTAATTGTAAGCCTAAACCTAACCCCTAAGCCAAACATAGTCTTTTTCCTTGTGGGGACTGGTGAAATGTCCCCACTTCTCTGAATGTACCTTGTTTTACTATACTTGAGTGAATGAGGAGTTCATAGAGGGGCAGTGAACCAAAATACAGCCTTCAGAGCCCATGGAGCAGGATGATGTGGCCCCCATCAAGACTGGAGCGCCTGCCCAGCACCACCAGGGACAGGGGAGATGGGTGAGGATGATTGGGAAGATGGGTGAGGATGATTGGTGAGAATGTTCATATCTACACACACATATGCCTGCCTGAAAGTACGCAGAGGCAGACACCCATCTGTACATATGCACACACACAAACACACACACACAGTACACATATTTAAACACACACATACAGTACCCAATGCACATTCAGTACACATTTATGCAACCTCACATACACAAACACATCTTAGTAAACACACACACATCTTCCTCCCCCAGAGTTGTCAGACCCTCAGCAGTGAGGGCACAGCGGTCTCCGTCTGCAGCCCCAAGCCTCTGAGACCTCATCTGATTCCACCCCTCCTCCACCCCTCTCTAATCCGCTTCTGTTTTCTTCTCTGTAATCTTGTCGCGAACGCATTTCAGATATGACTAACACCTTCCCCCGACCATTCCTCCTCCTTTCTTCTCCTCCTTTCTCGCCTTCCCTTCTTAAATTACCGAGGCAATCATATTTAGCGATTCCCTTGGCTTATTTATCCTTCCCCGTAACTGTTTGAATATTGAAATTGTAATATTTATTCATTTGCTTCCTCCTTTTTCTCAGGGAAGAAAGAATTGTAGAAGGCGCTGCCGACAGAATCGTCTGGGATTTAATTGAGTGGGTCAGTGGCTTTGGATGAATTATTAAAGGCGAAACAAACAACTCCAACACGCAGAACTGGAGAATGATGTGATTAAAAACGCTGTGTGCTTGTCCTGGCCCCTGTGTTTCTTCACTCCCTCTCTCCTTCACTCCCTCCCTTTATTATTTTCTAACTCCCCCATACTGGACGTCCAAGCTGTCTGTCACATTTCCTTTTAGCAGACTCTGCTAGTGACTGGCCTTCGCCAGCTAATGTCAGTGTTTATTTTTGTGTGCCTGCAATTATGCCGCTCGGCATTTGACGACAGTGTCGCCTTGAGTGATAGGTAGGAAAACAGGAGAGGACAAACACACACAAACATGTATGAACACGCCCACCCACACACAAACACGTCTGACCGATTTTACCTGCCGCTGTTTGATGTCTCCTAACTTATTATGGAGATCTTTAAATGAGATAATAGTGTTCCAGCTTTCTAGTATTTACACTGCCAACCGGCAGAGTGCTTTTATGGCTTCTGACAGCGCTGCACTGGCAGAGTCTAAATAAGAACGGGCAATTAATACTCCATACTTGGAAGAAGAAGAAGAACAGAAAAAGAGAAAGAGGAAGATAACCCACCATGAAATACCTGCTTCAAAGACATGCAGTGACTCTGTGAATTAAAGATGCACTATGCAGAAATCGCGTCGCCATTTCCTGGTTGCTAAAGTTTGCCTAATTTCTGTTTATGTGACAACACAAGCAAGTATAGCGTAGAGAATCATTGCACCATCTAAACGGATGTGAAATACAGTACATTTTCCATAACAAAGCTGTTGTACGAAACCGAAAGTAAAACATTTACATTTACGTCATTTAGCAGAAGCTCTTATCCAGAGCAACTTACAGTTAGTGAGTGTATACATTTTCATACTGGCCCCCCGTGGGAAATGAACCCAAAACCCTGGCGTTGCAAGCGCCATGCTCTACCAACTGAGCTACAGGGGACCTGACTCAAAAAACTAAACTTAAGAACGGGAAGCATAGAAATACCGCACATAGAACATATTTACCACTTCTTAGACTTGCTTTCAATTAGATGACAGATCTATAACTCACATTTATATGTGAATTTGGTCAGGTTGCCCCAAAAGTTACATATTGCTGCTTTAACCAGTTGAATGATAGGGCAACATTTTGATTTCTGCCTAAATAGACATACCCAAACGTAATCATTTTACATGAGATGGCCATAAAAAAATAACTGTTAATGTTGCCTCATTTTAGAAAAGACTGGAACTCACCTTTCTGGTAAAAACATTAAAACAATTCTGAGATGTCCATTTTTTTTATTTCTCTGACAGTTGTTTATGTGACACCCAGAATGTACAGTGGTGTGAAAAAGTGTTTGCCCCCTTCCTGATTTCTTATTTGTTTGCATGTTTGTCACACTTAAATGTTTCAGATCATCTAACAAATTTAAATATTAGTCAAAGATAACACAAGTAAACACAAAATGCAGTTTTGAAATGAAGGTTGTTATTATTAAGGGAAAACAAAATCCAAACTCACATGGCCCTGTGTGAAAAAGTGACTAACGTCAGAAACACCATTCAAATTGGTGCAGACTCGTTACAATTCAGCTTTAAGCACAAAGTGACTTTGTCCATCTGTGACCAAGACAAAGTGGATTTGTTTTATGAAATTATTTAGTATTTTTTCAAGTTGAAAGCTCTAAATCCGTCTGAGAATATCACAGTGAGATTAAACGAAAATGTCTGGATCCTCTAGACTGTTACCGTTCATATGCCATCTCACAGGCTTCGCTCACTCGCTCAGAGGAAGAGTCAACAATTATTTGTCGGGATAGGCTTTCTGGCATTATAAGGCGTTCACAGAGCGCTTTGTACACCAAAATGTCAGTCGGAACTGGTCCAGAACCGCTCAAAGTCCCCCATATGGGGGACTTAACATCTAAGTGTTAATAGATAGATAACTCATTAGGTGGGCTAAATAAATAAGATGAGTGTCACATTGATGAATGGCGGTCACAAAGCAGCAGGTTGTGTCCCTCTTGAATTAGGAACCAGCAGCTGTGAAAGTCACATAACTGGACTGTCATCCAGTGATACATTTGGTAAGTGGCACGGAACATTGGAAGTAGTTACCCCCGATCACATCCCATCAAGGGGAACCGTCACATAATCACATCTCTAAACATCATTAATTTACATGGAATTACCTCTATTTCTACACAGGAACAAGGAATCACTCAAAAAACATACACTGCCATATGGATGCATTTGCCCTCTACCTGTCCTATACAGAGAAATATAATTCACAGAAAGAGTATTTTCCCCCATTTATATGGTCCAATTACCCGAACATTGAGGGTGACAGTACACAAGGGGGGCCTTCCAAGCCTTTTGCCTTCCAAGAACACAGTGACCTCCTTTCTCTTTTTTATCTTCCTTCTCCTCTCTCGTTTATAAAACAGGAGGATATTCTAATACCTGGAACCAATACTTCCAGTGTCTCTGTCTCATCCCCCTGCTCCTCTCCTCCTTTTAATCAGTGAAAGGCTGGGACTCACTGGCCTGTCTTAGGTAATCAACATCAGGGGCCGTAAACTGCCGCTAATTGAATGGTCTCCTCATTGTCATGCACAGGAACACTCCATCTCTCCTTTCCCTCTCTCGTTCCCTCTCTCGTTCCCTCTCGCTCTCTAGCCGCCTCCTCTCCTTACAAGGCCCCCAGAGCCCCTCAATTGCCTGCTCTGCCTTTCCCACCGAACGTTGAAAGAAAACAGGCCTTGTTTGAAGTAGATAGGGGGAGCTGATGTGGGAATTGAAGAAGGAGGGGGAGGGTTTTGAGAGGAGTGACACCAAACAAACCAGTTCAGGTATGCCTGTGCTACAGCAAACAAAGAAAAGTAGGAGGGGTGCTGGGCAACCATGACAAAAATCCAACAAAAGGACTTACCAAGAAAAACTTCCAAAAGGAATAATTTGAGGCAGTCCAATAAGTTTTGGAAGTTTTTCTTGTTAAGTCCTTTTGTTGGACACAAATACAAACATTTTGGCGGGGGTGAGAGAGGAGAATGTGAGCTTGTGTGTGTGCGTACATGAGCGTGCACGTGTGTTAAACGGCTGAGAAGTCCCATGATTTAGGATGCCAGACAAGATAGAGTGGCATTAGAGCTTATTTCTGTTAGATGTCTGTTCTGAACAGAGCGAAAGAATTACCGCAATAACCTACCAATTTATGGGACAGACAGTTTTGCAGCCACCAGGCTATTTTTTATTTTTTATTATTGAGTGGGGTCCATTGTGAGCATCCATTTTCTACCCAGCATCTCCCTCCCTCCTGTCTCTGAGTCACTCAGTAAATACCCAGACACAGGCCATCACTGTGACCAAGCACACCTGCTCTGCTAGACCAAAGAGGTATGGTATCAGACTATAGCTGCATCCCGAATGGCACCCTATTCCCTATATAGTGCACTACTTTTGACCTGAGCCCTATGGGCCCTGGTCAAAAGTAGTACACTATATAGGAAATAGCATGCCATTTGGGGTGCTGATATAGAGAATAATTAGGGTTACCTCACATAATTGGATAGAAATCATATGACATATGCGTCATAATTGGTAGAGACAAGGGTTTATGGGGACATAGGTGTCCCTATTTGTAATACAGTTGTTGCATAACGTGTCTGCTTAACCTGAACAAATCATATTGCTCACACTTTAGATCACTGGTGCATCGGCATATTCACAATGAACCCCCAGTGAGATACCTTTCTCCGGGCTCATACGGCATGGATGTCTTTGGGGAGCCACGAACACACACACACATGCCACTCTCCAACCAGAAACCCCATTCCCTATCCACCACTACACCACTGTAGGCTGGAAGCAACACACCACCTCTGGCAGACTACAGAATCACTCAGGCAATACTCCAGCCACACTACAGCACACTCCAACAACTGATTATCTTTTGTGTGTGCCCCGTTTTCACCTGGGCGCCTCACAAAACTGTAATCATTCCTCCTGGTACACCCTCGCCTCTGCCTCCCGCCTCCACAGCCCTCTGGCAGCTGCTGCTCAGCCAACCATCTGGAGAGAAGCTGACGACCCCTTGCCCATCATACAGCTGGCCTACTGAGAGAGAGATGGAGGGAGAGCTAGAGAGAGAAGGGAGAGAGAGAAAGAGATAGGAAGAGAGAGGGAGAAAAAAAGAGGTGGAAGGTAGAGTGGGTGAGAAGAGAGGGATTAAGGGAAAGGGTGAGAGGAGAGATGAAGTAGGAGAAAGAGAAAGAGGGAGACGTGGGATTGGAGTGACAATTGGAGTGACAATTGGAGTGACACCAGCGCGGCTGTCCATTATTCCTCATAAATTGTCTTTCAGGCCATCAATGTAGGTGCTATTGATTTGAGAAAGACAAACACACCTCCTCTGGGCCATAGAGACCAGGCATCGCCTACCATTGATGATGTTGCCCGCTCTAGATTTTATGGACTGGTCTCTAGGACCTCTCTCCCGTCTGTCTTTCTTTTTGCTTCTTTGCCTCTTTGGCTTTTGGCATCCTGGTTCACCCCACAGCCGAGGAGACAGAGGAGAACACTCTAGGCAAACCTTGTAGGTTTCTTCTTTTAGTCTCTCTTCTTCCTGTAATGAGATTCCTTGTAGAGGTGAGTCGTTGTGTCAGTCAGCCTTCCCGGTGAGTCATTGTGTCTGCCACGGTGTGTCAGCAGGGATAAATGGTACATAGTCCACTGTATATCTCCCATCAACTGTCACAAATCTTTCTGACATTGAAGAAGATTAAAATCAAAGCCCCCTATTCGCCTAAGCAACAAGGCTTGTTTCACCGGCTTGTTCACACCGGGTTGGTCTTTAACCAATGATGGCCCTCCTTACTGCATGATGGACACATGATTTCCCTGGAGGCTAACAACCTGCAGAGGTCTCTTCCTTTCTTTCCCTCCCCTCCTTGTTACCAGACACATATTTTAAAGGCATCACACTGGACTTGCCATCACACATCGGACGCTCGTTTTCTCTAGCAGGATTTCATGATGAGATCAGTTGAGTGAGTCTGGCAAGACATTATCAAGTGTTTCATGGCTCAGCGAGCTATATTTGCCAAACCCCCTCCTCCTCCCTCCATCTTGACCCTAAATTGGTCCTCCAGTGCCTGGATTTCACTCAACTGTGCAGCTGTGGGAGGCCTGTTCTGCCACCACAGGGGGCTCTGGCTCCACGGTGGCTTTCTGGAGAAGGTTAGCGGTTAGCCTCCGCCAGGTGTGGCTGTTGCTCCTCCGAGACTCCGGCTGGCTTTGCTCATTTGCACACTACCTCAGGTCTTAATTACCAAATTCAACTCGTTATTTGGATAATAACTCACACCGGCTGTTCCGTTTGCTTTTTCCACCGGTTCCTAATGAGTGGCTAATTAAAAACTACCTGAAAGAGCTCACCCCTTGAGAACCTATACTGTCCGTCTTCTGAGGGGGGAGCTGGGTCGACGAGCCATCGTCGTCTGTTTGTCAGCACCAAAGTAGGAGCCACCAGCAGCCGCCTCGGAGGTACGCAACTCGGGATAAACCAGCACGACTCGATTCAGGCGTGGAATCCTGATTAGATCAGCAGATTTCATTTCTCTCCGTTGTTAGTCCCTGATGCCTCTTTGTTCCAGTTTGCTTCCTTTCCAAAGTGCTTCTGGGATGGGGGAAAAGGGGAGTGGAACAACAGCGGCACCATCTTTCTTTTCCGTCCCTCTAAAGAGGTAGGTGTTTCTGAAATGACTTCAATGAACAGCTGCATGGAATGGTTCTTTTTTCCTCCCAATACTCACCCCAATCTTTTTTTCCCATCCATATCAGCCCACAACCATGAGCTACCAAGGCTTCCGGGGGGACAGCATGGCATTAGTGCTTCTGACGTATTGCCACACACAGAAAACTACAAGGAACAAAGCAGCAACGCTGCTTCATGCTCATTCCCTGACTGTCCCTGGCATCCACATAGAGAGCCATCAGAGGCTCCATACTGTATGCCACAACGCTGTGGGCCAGTGGGCCTACATGACGAGTGAAGATGGAGGGTTTGGCTGGCAGGCTAAAGGTCAGAGTGTGTTGGACAGGCTTCTTCGTCCGCCAGGCATCATCCGCCCGGAAATGATTTACAGTGATCCCTTTAATTAGGCCCGCTCAAGCATGTTAGCAGACCTGCCACGCAGATCAGCGGTGACTTATTACACATGCACCCACCGGATGGGGACATTGATCTACCGCAGACCTGGATTTATGAGAGGTTTGGGCAGAGCAACACGCGTTGTCGCTCCCTCCTCAGTATTACCTCCTTTTACCGGAGCCGTGTAGCCTTTTGTTCTCGTCCCAATCTAACATGCCAGAGGACACGCAGGGTTAGCATTAGCCTACTGCCAGGGGTTAGCATTAGCAACGGCTAGCGCCTCATCCATCAAAGCCGGTGTTAGGTTAGAGCCGTTGTCTCTGATGCTACCTGTTTCCTGGCTGATCACTCCTAAGCCCACCCGTCCTCGTTCGCTTGCTGCTCCCTGGAGAATTGCAGCTACCAATTCGAAGTGACTGATCCAATTCCACACAAGCCCAGCGATTCCAGGTTCCATATCAGCACATGGAATCGACTGTGAAATCTTTGAAAGTACATTTTCTTATAGTTTACTCGCCCTTTCCCGCTGTCCCATGGTGCTCATTTGGGCTTGGTAGATGTTCTAATGAATCTCTGGCACGATGCTAGGCAAGCTGATGGAGGAACAACATATATTAGACTGAGATGCCAGGTGGTGAATTGCTCAGAGCAAAAACACTGGCTATGATTATCCTAAATAGAAAGGTATTCAGCTGTATTACAGTGACAAATTGGAATGCAACCCTATAGCCGTGTGAATGGTGCTCACTGCTCAGCAACGATACGAGCTCAACATACACACAATCAACAACAACACTTGCTATGAGGGAATGAACCCTGTCACAGTGAATGAAGGAGACATGCTTAATTACTGTTATTAAATGCATGTCTGTCAGTATCAGCTCGCTACTGAGGGGGGCGACAACCACCGAGTTCTCTGACTTCCATTATGCAACCACTTCATTTGCTAATTATCTGAATAGCTCGGGCCACTTACGGCTTCCCAAAAGCATGCGACAGAGGCAGAGGTCTTGGCCCCTGCTGTCTACAGTGGGCAAGCTCTGGCTTTTAAAGCCTCTCCCGCAGGGTCTCCGTGCATTTGTTAAATTTTCCACAGTCGTTCAGGGACGCATTTACATTTGATGGAGACATACAAATGCATGCTGGACCCCTCGCTCAGTATGAGGACATGAAAAAACTGTTAACATGAGCGACAGCTGCAGAGCGGGTGCTAGAGCGTGATTGCACTTCACAAATCAACTTGCGGGGTTAGGGTCAACTTAACTTGAAATTTGACAATATTTTTAAAAAAGTCAGCAAACCAATAAAGTTTAACTTTGCATAAGTTAGATGTGTTTTGATGCGATGAGTGGCAAAGTGATGTTCATTTGATGGAACATTTGATGAGATGAGAGAAGATGAGGGAAGCGTGTGGGAAAGACTGCACTTTATGTCACCATCTCTCTCAACTCCCCTCTCCGTTCACTCTCTCACTCTCTCTGTTTTTCTGTCTTTACTCTCTCTGTCTTGCTCTCTCTCTCTCTCTCTCTCATACACACAGTCCCCCCCACACACTACCTTCCGTCACAAACAGTCCCCCCCCCCCCCCCCCTCCCACACACACACACACTGACCAAGCCAAGCTGAGTCTGACCAAGCTGAGCTGAGCCTCACAGAGTGGCCCTCGGTGCAACCCATCAGGGACAATTAAACCCAGTGATCTGTGACCCTAGCAACACTCCACATCACTGGTCCCATTCCGGCCCCTTACGGGAAGAGGAGAGACTCTTGAGTCCCAAATTGCACCCTATTCCGTATATTGTGTTGTACTTTTGACCAGAGCCCTATGGGTCCTGGTAAAAAATACTGCACTATGTAGGGAATAGGGGGCCATTTGGGACTAGGGACAGTCACTGACTGGGGAAACAGCCAAACCAAAAAAGTCTGCAGTGACTCATGAGCTATGTTCTCCCTTTCGCTCATCCTTTCTCTCTTCCCCCCTCAGCACTCTCATGCGGTGTAACAAATGTATCTCAATAGCATGGCACTATATATAAAACTGTCAAGTACATTGCAGTGCGCTCTTTTTGCATTTATTTATGCAATTGCATAACCCAAAAATGTGATAGGATCCAACAGGATGCAGAATGTGTTTGAGCATAACTTTTTTCTAATTAGCTGTTCGGGGGCTTTCGGATAGATACAGACAGACTGTTGATATGGGGAAGCAGAATATGGAGGAGAAGATAAGAAAGAATTACCCACAGTGCACCTGGGTGTGATAATAAGGAAGCACTAGTGTTAGATCATCACACCGGCTTGTGTTTCTACTATTATGTCCATCATTCCCCAATCATCCTCAATCCAAAACCCTGACATGCCTGTGAATTCGCTAATTTGTTGTTGCTTTTAACTTCCCCAGTTGTCTCGTTTGGCTTGTCTGCTGAACAGAGCCGCGTACATAGCAATAGGTTCACAGTCAATTAAACAAAACACAATGCAACTTTGCTGAATGGGAAAACAAATGGTTTCGTAGGTAATTTGTGCGCCTTGTAACACCATTTGCAAAACTTTCCCTGTAAAGCAGATCTGTGCGTTCTGTTTGTGCCAATAAGAGATCCAAGGGAGGCGCTAGTATTAACTGAATGCAGCTTGTATAACAGAGCCAGCTACTTATGAGAATGCCAGGCGTGTGTGGGCGGACTGCTTTTAGTCAAGTGCAAACATTTTAGCCTTGAGAGGGAGATCTGCCAGGGTCCACTGCCAATGAGAACGCACCATTAACGCCCCCACAATGCCCAGGAACACACACTGGCACACACACACATACCAAAAACAGAGCATTAGGACACAACACCCCATGGCAGGTATTATCAGGCTCATCCTGGCTGATGTTTTTTCCCTCAGAGCCCCAGTGGAATACTGCAGTCTACAGGCCAGTCCATCACTGCACAATATCTCTCTCTCACTCCGTCAACAGTGTGACTAGAGCATTTGAAGGTGAGAGAAAACTAGAACATAACACTTCAGTTTTATTCTTAGTTTGTGAAAAGAGGTCCGGAGAAGATACCTACCGCTGTGTCCTGTTGGGACTGAGTGAGGTTGAGCCAAGCAGTTTATCCTCTCCATCTGAGACATCCTGTACGGGTTCCAATAAACTCTCCCACGCTCACACCTCTCTCAAGCCTCTCCAAGTCAGAGCTCTATGAGTTTCTATCAATCACCATCACTCTTCTTCAATCAGAATTCCTCACAGTACTTCGCTACATAGACTGCAAGAGAAGGTTGACGGATGAGAGGGGGAATATAAAAGTACAGCACGGGAGAAAAAAAGTATTCTGTTCCAACTTCCTCTTCTAGAATCAGCAGTACCTCCCACTCCTGGTTGTGATGATGAGCTGGGTCGTATTCATTAGGGCAAACCGTCAAAACACATTTTGCAACAGAAAACAGAAATATGCGTTTCTTATTGGACAAGTCCAGGTAGTCCCTCCCAATTTTCTTCCCTTTTGATGCATAATGAACACGATTGGATTGTCTGTTGGTTGGTTCTCATTACGGTTCCCCTCATAACTGATTAATTAAAGCCATGGTGCTAATTAAAGGTCACCTCTCACCCGGTGTTCCAGTGTGAGATTGAGGGCAGACTGAAAGATTGCTCCAATCCAACACTAGGATGGCGAGCTGACGATGAGCCACCGATCTGCCAACATTTATTTAATCACTTTGAGTGGCTGCCATAGAAATAGAATGACTAGAACAGCTTTCCCCATTCAACTCAATGTACCCTGATTCTATATCTATGGTGTCCACTCTCTGTGTCTGCTGACTCCTTTCCCCTCTATCTGATTGGTTCAGACACAAGCCTCCCTTCTTTTCCCTACCTCTGATTGGTTCAGATGCAGAACCCTGCTTTATTGCCATGCCTCTGATAGGTTCAGACACCACCATGCTCTCTCTATATGAGGGGGTTCGTTTATCTGGCACGGGTTACCCCCGGTGGGAGGAGTTTGAACTGGGTGAAAGTTGATTGCATTCGTTTTGGAGCCCGGCTGCCTCCAGGCGTGAGCCAGGTGCCCCGTTCATAGCCCACGGGGAAGTCGGCTCAAAACAAAAGTGCTGTAATTAAGCACGTGGATTAATGAGCAGGATTCTGGGTTATGGAAACGAGATGTTGTATGTTTCTGAACGATGCACCATGCTGCCTTGTTGACAACATGACCGAGTGACGCAGATTACTGTTCGGTTTGAGAAGGGCGCTCCACCCTCACCGCTTTTGACCGTTCACATCACGGGTTATAGACCAGTGCCCCGAGGCTCAGTATAATCGAATCCGCCCTATCTCTGTTTGTAGACTTCCGATGAATGACAGCCAAACCATTCTGGCTGCCCTGGGAGCAATCGCTGTAACAGGCCAATTAACTCATTAAGAGCTTATTTAGTGCCTTAATGAGGAACACGGACACTTGTTTGTGTAAATAAACAGGGACTTTTGACTCCATTAAAGCTCAGTTTCTCATTGTGGGTTCTTCAGCAGTAGAGGTCGATAAAGGGAAACCAAAATAAAATTAGACCACAGTGCACGCAGATGCACACACACACAACATGTTTTGCCAATAGGTAGTTCCTTCTCCAAGTAAGAAGACATGGCAATATGGTGATTCATTTATTTTAATGATACTGCTGACATCAGCCAAGTAGCAAGCTGATTGGATCTGACTGATGGCAGCAAAGAGGGGAGTTGACTGTGAACTCGTTGAATTGCAGTGAAATGTAATGGAGTAGTGCGGGCACATGTGTACATAAATGTAAACACATGCATACTAGGGGATTGTTACAGATTCCCTTGTCCTCGGATATCAATCTGCATCACCAGACATCGTGCTCATTGATCTAGGGGCCAACTCGCACACACACTTTGATGAAAACGCTCTATAAATTAGAGGGCGTATGATGGAAAACCTGAATATATAACACTCCTGCCTCTGCATATGGAAAGCTGAATATGCAGTGTATATTAAATCACATCCCTGTATATGAATGGTTAAACACCAGGCAATAGCTGCAATCAGCAGAGGGTCATGTGGGGGTTGAATATGCCCTTCAAGTCCAATAGAATGTATGGTTGATGATTAATTCGTATTGATGGGGAAATATGGAATACACATGGGGATGTGTGCCATGCATACATAGTTTCTCCTCTGGTCTGAGATGTGGTGGTTGTGGTCTGCTCTGGATGCAGAATGAGGGCCCATATTCTCAAAGCATCTCAGAGTAGGAGTGGGGGCCAAACAGTGCTGATCTAGGATCAGGTCCCCCCTGCCATCTAATTATGAGCTAATAGGCAAAACTCCATTTTTACTCTGAGGCGCTTTGTGAATATGGGCCCAGGAGTTGAGGGGCTCCATGTGAGTAAGATACAGACATCAGGCTCATTTGAGGACCCCAACATGGTGTCTTATTAAGTGCCTGGTGTAAATCCTCTTGCTACCAGCCCCAACCCTGGAACCAGAGCTGCAGAGAACCTGATCAACTGCCTCTAATCCTCTGGGAATGAGCCCTCTCCATGGGCTGCAAGACGGCAGGGGAAGAGCCAGGGAGGGAGGTGTGTGTGTGTGAGTGTGTGTGTGTGTGTGTGTGTGTGTGTGTGTGTGTGTGTGTGTGTGTGTGTGTGTGTGTGTGTGTGTGTGTGTGTGTGTGTGCACGGGAGGGGAGGGGAGGGGAGAGTGGAAGGGTGGAGGAGTGAAGGGACACACAGAGGGAGCAGATGCAGAAAAGAAGGGATGAGACGAGAATGAGAGAGATGGGAAGGGAAATTGGAAAATTGGATTGTGCAAAAATGCTGAACAGCAAGGCGGATAGGAGGAGCAGTCATGTCTGATACGGGATAAGGAATGGGAAGTGGAGAATGGAAACTCTGAAAGCAACGGAAAGAAGAGGGAGGAGACAGGGGAGACGAAAAGAGGACCAAGGAAGTGACCTTGTTTTTGTTTTGTTTCTTTACATGGTGCAGAGGGGTGGAGAGAAAAAGAGCTGAGGGTTCTTCTTCTTCTTCTTCTTCTTCTTCTTCTTCTTCTTCTTCTTCTTCTTCTTCTTCTTCTTCTTCTTCTTCTTCTTCTTCTTCTTCTTCTCTTTTTTGTCTCCCTCCATTTTCTGCCCGGAGTCAGCAGGCTTGGGTGTGGACTACGGGGAGTGGATCGATGTGAGTTGCTATAGCCAGAATACTCTCCTCCATCTCTGACACCATGATGGGGTGATGGACCAAGGGGAGGGAGGAGAGAGAGAGAGGGGAGGAGGGAGAAAAAGGAAAGAGAGAGGGAGTAGAGGAAGGCCAGTAAACTCACTGCATATGCACCACGCAGTGTTGTAGCTGTAACTCTAGCATGGCTTAGAGCAGAGGTATTTTAACTAATATACAGTATATGCTAGTTCAATTCCCCATAGAGAATGTCGATACCATGCCCTTGATGAACTCATTTCAGTTTGGTTTGCCTCAGTCAGATACGGCTTTATGTTCAAATATTCTGTAATTCTGAATATGAAGTTAAAGTTAGCCTTGGCTTTCGCCAATGAAGACAACAACTCAGTATGTTGAATGAGCAAGTGGGTTGTCAGGGCTGTGCTATGCTGCAAACACACATACACACACACACACACACACACAGTAGCAGAATGCAGCACCATGGACAGCACAGTCAATGCACACAAAACTTCCCTTTTACTGGTAAGTGGACTTGTTTGACACTTGGAAGTGTCTGTCCTCTACAATTGTGTATTTGAAATATCTATGTAAATATCTATTTCGTACACTACTGTACCTAGGATTTAACATGTTGTTTTGCATATGTTAAAGTCCTACTACATGTACACGGTGGAAATACATCAACATTTATGTTTCTACCTTAAAAAAGTTAGATTTGACATGATGTAATTCACTGTACTGTATGGGCCTATAACTATTCTCAAACCATAGCTCAGCCTTTGTGGGGCCCTACCATGAATAGAACATGACATACTGTCTACTGCAGTATCAAAGTAATGTACTGACAAGACAAATGCTTTTTTGGAGTGGCCATTCACACCAGTAAATAGGTTTTGAGACACCTATCAAGGGGTGCCAGTGTGTCAGTGCCCTCCGAGCCACCCCACAGAGAGGGACTTAGAGGGTCCCATGACGGGCGAGTGTGGCAGTGTGGTGGCAGTGCCCTTGAGGAAAGTCCTTAACCTGGTCCGCTCAGGCACGACTAAACCGCTAATGTGCACTATGAAAAATGTAAGTGGCTTAAATCGCATTAGATTAGGCCGCCCGTGAAGCGAATACATGACAGAATAAAACAATAAGTCTGGATGAGGGGAGTGAGGGGCGGCCGGGGCGGTGGTGGAACAGCGTGTAGCCGTGGCGCCCAGATGAAATGGAGCCTCAGCGGCGGTGGTGTTAACCCTCGCTAACACCGCAAGGTGCTGACAGACGCTTGGACACAAGCCACTGCCAGGTGGGGATGATTTCATGCTTGTTACCTTAGTCTCTGTGTGAATATTGAGTTAAATTACACTTATATAAACTCAAACATGCTGTAGACCCCTTTCCATTTTCTTTCCTTTTCTGGTAATTAATATACGAGCCCATGTGGCGCCACACCTGAATTGGATCAAAGTACTGCGCTATCAGTTTTTATTTCTGTTGTCATTTGCTTTCTGCAGTGCCAAAGATAAACGTACACTTTCTACCATATGACAAACAACAAAAAATAGAGCCAACAGTGTTATTTCTCCCACTGTGTCCCTTGATCCCAAAACACCATACACTGAATCTTGCAAACGGTACAGGCAAGGACCCTAAAGGACACACAAGACACATGGGCACTTTTTCACCCAGGATATTTTTCATCCAACCCAGCTATATATTACACTTTAACATTTTAGCAAAATTGCATTTCAGTGTGTTTCATCCCCTATCCCAGTTGCTAAGAGAAGTTAAAAGGCGTTTGGGAGAGTATAAAGTTTGCTTAAATAAAAACGATTATTAAAACAGGAAATCTAGGCGCAGGGAACAGGGAGGGGTTCAGTACAGTATCTAGGTCACATTTGGCTGCTCTTAGTTCACCTTGAGGCTCTGTGAGTTTCAGAGCATGCAACAACGCAGCCCGCCCATGGAAGCCTGAGGCTTGGCAAAGATACAGTATCTACAGTGCAGCGCCAGAGCCTCCTCTCGAATAAAATTGCTTGTATAACGTGTAAACATTCATGTATACCGCTAATATTCGCATAACATCTGTAAACATGAATGTTTCTGCTTTTCACATATGCCTCTTAGTCAGCTTTAATACCACTAATATATGTAAACATGAATGTTACCACAAATGTTCCAATAACTTATAAACCAGAATATTAACTTATATAACATGCAGTAACATTTGCCCTACATGTGTCTATAAAATTAAAATGTAGTCCGATTATGCATGTTGTCCATCCCATCCCTAGCCAAACGATACCAGCGAGCTATTTGTTAGATATTAGAATGCACAGCATGAATTTGGTTGAGATCATTACCAAGGCCGCTGTCTGTCCTTTTATATCTGAAGCCTCTGCAGTCCTATCACTCCTACACGCTTGGGATCCTTAATGATGACACTCTTATTTGCAGTTATTTCAGGAAAGTCAATGACCTACTTGCCAGGGTCATGAGCAAAATGAACAAGACAAGCATCTTTGAAGATTATGATAATGGCAACGAGGGGAGAGAAGAAATTCACCGGCACGTTCTACATCTTATTATCCTTCTCTATCCTTCTCGGGGTTGGCAGATGCCCATTTAGAGGACGTGGTAAAAATAAGCTATGTTAGCTGTGTTTTGTTAGCTAGCATTGCATTGTAGGCATATTTTTCGGCCTGTAAAGTTCGGCACTCGCATCAGGAAAATAAACACTCATAACTTTTTACCCCTAAAAGACAAGTGTCAGAGAAGTGCGATGAAAACAGATGCCGGTCCATCCACCAAATTGTTCCAGAGATTTACTCGGAGCGCAGCAGCTGGAATGTGATGTTGTATATCATGTAATTTGTTCTAAATTTCAGGCGCCTGCTCTATAGCAATATTGCAGCCGCTGCATTGAGATGGAAATTGGTACGTTCATCAGTTCTTGGTGGGAGAATGAAGACGAGGAGTTTCATAGAGCTTGATATACAGCTTCATACAGCACAAACCAAGGGCCAGATGGTGCAGACTTAAACATACGGTAAGAGGGAGGATATCGGTTCAAAAAGCAATTCATGCAAATTACCTTACAGTGAAAGCTGTTGACTTGTGCAATTTTGCTGTGTTTACCAATAACAAATTGGAAAGGAAAAGTAATAGAAGTGCTTTTGGTGCAGAAAACCTGGATACAGTACTGCCACTGCATGTGTGAACAACCAATGCCAATGTATAGTCGACATGTTTCATGAGCATATACAGTATTATGGCTGTATTTGTGTGTGTGGCCTATATAATGGTTGCCTGGGAATGGATTGTGACCTATCAAAACAAAATAAATCCATTCATTAAGAAAGAAAGCCAAGCAATTGGTCTGGGCCCTTGATGTGTTGGATATAATCGCTGAGTGGTGAACAAAACGTATGGAAATTACACTGACTGGGCAGAGCAGAACCCGCTCATGCACTTTCATACTGTATGTTATTGTGCCCAGTCAGCTTCACTGCAAGTTTCATTATCTCATATACTACATCCTATTATTCTTTCTCTCTCAAAGCAGAAAACTAAATAGATTTCACATATTATCATTCCAGATAGACAATTTATTTAACTCTGCTTTATGGAAATGAGATGAGTATAGATTTCTAGGGTATTATGGAGTATTTTGGACTGGGGCATTGGTGGGGACTAGTAACCTAGGTCATTACATTTCTAACTAGGTCTATCTTACACTGGATATTCCTGCTATAGCTCCACCTTTATCTATCTACTGCATTACTACTATGATAATCAAATGCACAGAAACTACTTTCCCATTAGAACTACTACAAAAAGATGGCTCCCTTGTTAACTGAGTGAACAGTTGGAGTGGAGGCATCGCTAGAGGAGTTTGGAAGGACGAAGCACTGTAGAGCGCTAAACTGTAGGTGTGTGTGGGGGTGTGAGGCAACCAGGTGCTATTAAGTGTGAGACTCTCCACTCCTAGATGATGATCAAAGACAGCCACGTATGCTCATGGCTGCAGGCCAGACCAGTCAAATCCACAGGGGGGGGACCACGACAGGCCCTGTCGGTGGAGATGAGCCAGTTCAAGGAAACCGAACGCTGACTTTGAAAAAATCCTGCTGCATATATAAGCACCGGTGGGTCTCCAAAAAAAGCTCCCCCTCAGATCACCTATCTCTACATTTCTATGCTTTAGACAGGAACCCATGTTGACAACGAGTCTCAGAGTAGGAGTGCTAATCTAGGATCAGTTTTGCCTTTAAGATCACAATAAATAAGACAGGGGGTGGCCTGATCTAAGATCAGCTCTCCTTCGTCTGATTCACCAACCGACTAATTTTGTCTTCCAATGATCACTAGTCTATAGGCCTAGTCAGCCATTTGCAAGGGATTCTTGAGTAGGAATTATTGAAGATGTTCCGGGGACAGTGTGTGGTTTCCCTGCAGCAGACTGGGGTTGAGATAATACTAATGATGTCTTTTGGGATCCTGCACTGCCAAGGTTCCTGATCTTGATCCATGGGAAGCTCCAGTGTGATTTCTGGCAATACTCTGCGAACACTGAAGCTTACGATAACTCAGGCTAACAATTCTTTGGTTAATGGAATTAATGTTGACCTTGCCATAAAACGATTACCTATCATGGGTAGATATCTGAACATGAGTCCTTGTGGGTTGAATTTAAATAACTTTCCCCCCAAATGGCAGTTATGGATACTGATCTCATAAACTATGTAAAATCTCTAAAGTGGGAATTATTTATTCATCAAGTGGTAGGAATAGGCATAGATTGAGAGTGCAAATAGCTTCCCATTGTGCCTTCCCTTTGTAATGAAAAATTCATACTCATATATTGATAGTTGAAGTAGCACATGTAACAGAGTATGTCCTGTCTATGTCCCTCACTGGGTGCGAACCAGGGACCTTTTACAAGCCAACACTCACAAAGCATTTCCTATCGCTCCACAAAAGTCATTGCACGATGGATGATACTAACGCACCGCTAACTACAGTGGGGGAAAAAAGTATTTAGTCAGCCACCAATTGTGCAAGTTCTCCCACTTAAAAAGATGAGAGAGGCCTGTAATTTTCATCATAGGTACACGTCAACTATGACAGACAAAATGAGAAAAAAAAATCCTGAAAATCACATTGTAGGATTTTTAAAGAATTTATTTGCAAATTATGGTGGAAAATAAGTATTTCATCAATAACAAAAGTTTCTCAATACTTTGTTATATACCCGTTGTTGGCAATGACACAGGTCAAACGTTTTCTGTAAGTCTTCACAAGGTTTTCACACACTGTTGCTGGTATTTTGGCCCATTCCTCCATGCAGATCTCCTCTAGAGCAGTGATGTTTTGGGGCTGTCGCTGGGCAACACGGTCTTTCAACTCCCTCCAAAGATTTTCTATGGGGTTGAGATCTGGAGACTGGCTAGGCCACTCCAGGACCTTGAAATGCTTCTTACGAAGCCACTCCTTCGTTGCCCGGGCGGTGTGTTTGGGATCATTGTCATGCTGAAAGACCCAGCCACGTTTCATCTTCAATGCCCTTGCTGATGGAAGGAGGTTTTCACTCAAAATCTCACGATACATGGCCCCATTCATTCTTTCCTTTACACGGATCAGTCGTCCTGGTCCCTTTGCAGAAAAACAGCCCCAAAGCATGATGTTTCCACCCCCATGCTTCACAGTAGGTATGGTGTTCTTTGGATGCAACTCAGCATTCTTTGTCCCCCAAACACGACGAGTTGAGTTTTTACCAAAAAGTTATATTTTGGTTTCATCTGACCATATGACATTCTCCCAATCCTCTTCTGGATCATCCAAATGCACTCTAGCAAACTTCAGATGGGCCTGGACATGTACTGGCTTAAGCAGGGGGACACGTCTTGCACTGCAGGATTTGAGTCCCTGGCGGCGTAGTGTGTTACTGATGGTAGGCTTTGTTACTTTGGTCCCAGCTCTCTGCAGGTCATTCACTAGGTCCCCCCTTGTGGTTCTGGGATTTTTGCTCACCGTTCTTGTGATCATTTTGACCCCACGGGGTGAGATCTTGCGTGGAGCCCCAGATCGAGGGAGATTATCAGTGGTCTTGTATGTCTTCCATTTCCTAATAATTGCTCCCACAGTTGATTTCTTCAAACCAAGCTGCTTACCTATTGCAGATTCAGTCTTCCCAGCCTGGTGCAGGTCTACAATTTTGTTTCTGGTGTCCTTTGACAGCTCTTTGGTCTTGGCCATAGTGGAGTTTGGAGTGTGACTGTTTGAGGTTGTGGACAGGTGTCTTTTATACTGATAACAAGTTCAAACAGGTGCCATTAATACAGGTAACGAGTGGAGGACAGAGGAGCCTCTTAAAGAAGAAGTTACAGGTCTGTGAGAGCCAGAAATCTTGCTTGTTTGTAGGTGACCAAATACTTATTTTCCACCACAATTTGCAAATAAATTCATTAAAAATCCTACAATGTGATTTTCTGGAGAAAAAAATTCTCAATTTGTCTGTCATAGTTGACATGTACCTATGATGAAAATTACAGGCCTCTCTCATCTTTTTAAGTGGGAGAACTTGCACAATTGGTGGCTGACTAAATACTTTTTTCCCCCACTGTAGCTAGCGATTCCACATCGGCTATTGACCTAGGGGGGAATTCTGACCCAAGTTAAGCGTACGTAATTCCCTTTTTATGCACTTTTCTCTCTATCCATATTCTCACCTTGAACTTAAGCATAAGAATAACGTGCTATTCACCCGCTATTCATTCGGGGTGGAGCTTGAATAAATGAAGGTGTGGTTGAGGTGTATCTACAGATAATGACCTTGAGTTAATTCCCTCATAATTCCACTACCTTTAAGCGCGAGCAAATCATGAATAAGGTTGAGCGAACCTGCCAGTCCCAAGTAGAAAAAGCATCTACTTTAATTCTTCCAATAGAAATAACAGCATTCTCCATGCACAGTACTACATAAATTGATAAGAGCTATTGATAAGAGCTAGGTAAATTAGTAATCAATTTGGAGAAGGGGATTGTAAATACACATAGCAATTGTTTTAGCTAATTTTTCCTTATGATCCCTAGAGATGAATGTGAAACTAGGCCCGTTTTCCACAGTGAAGTAGGCTACAAATAGCTTTGCCGTTATTCCGAATTGTTATTGTATGCCCTCATAATTTTTGTGGATGAAATTTGGAGACCCAGGCTATAGGCTTCAGTAGGGCTGAACCTGCCGAGTTGATGTATGCGCCCAGGCTTTTCTTCGTTTTATTTTACAATGTGTATCATGTTAAATATTAGCCACTATCGAGAGCCACCGTCAGTAATACCCACATACTGTACGTTTATAACTGTCACTGTTAGTTTCCTTCAATTTGTAGCCTACATTTTGAATTATTCCATTCCAATCCGTTTACCTTTCTTTCCTCTGTTGCGTCCGTGTAGTTGTTCCTGAGGGTTGCTAGCATTAGTGGATCATATTAGGCTAACATTGTGCAATAATTTGGGACATGTAGCCTATGTGAATCATTATGGAACTCAGACCACACATAGCAGGTTAAACCTGAAGCCTGGCGCACGGTTCACAACGACTGGACCGTTGTCATCACAGTTCCATGATTAGTGAGGATTAGGGTAGATTTATAGGACTATTTTTTAACCCCTATTGTGCACTTTTTTTCCACCTTCCAATATTTAATGGATTGAACTTGAATGTGACAACTTTCAGGATGAATCAAAACACAATTTTTGATTCATCAATATACTTTGTACGTAAGAACTCTCCAAACCATTTTTTTTTTAATTCATTCATACTTTCCTAACCCTAAAATGTGCCTAAATATTATACAAGATCAGAGTATTTTTAAATCTACCAGTTGGTGCTGAAACAGAGATGAGTATGCATATATTTAGATGGCTTTCTTTCATTGATCCCTATATTCAGAAACCGTTCTCTCAATGTATTATAATGAGTCAGTCGACAAAATACTAATCAAAGGTACACCGTATTTAAACGGATAAATGTACTGATAAATGTACTGAAACCCCTACTGAATGAAAACACCACAAGAAAATCTGTTGGCCTGCAAGTGGGAGGGTTTTCAGCTGTTGAATTAAAAATATTCAGCACTCGCAAGGGAACCACGCCTGCAAAGCTCATTATGCACCTGCATAAGGTAAGTTTGAAAACCAACTACTGAGAAGTGTGTAGTAAAGGCATGTGTGGGAAAGGCATACATTTCCTAAGTCTGAATCGGGCACCTACTGTACAAACTTCCAATATAATATGCTTCCAGTTTATAGACTTTGAATTAGTGCACTCACATAATACATAAGTGAGATATCCGATCACTAATACATTATGTTCCTGATACAGCTTTCATAATGTGCTTTAAGTTCATGAAGTACTGATGTACTGTACTTGTAGTCTTTTGTCAATGCAGACATATTGTACTCTTTACAGTAAAAGCACTTCAGAGATCAATGGATTGAAGGGCACTACTTGAGCTGCCTGGAGCCCTACTAAAAGCCTCCCAGTCTCGTCTTGAGACAGAACAGATTTCCCGAAGGACAGAATGTGGAGCATTGAATGGGAAACCCCTCCAAGTCAGAAGTTTGGGAACTCCGCTGCAGGAATGTCCTGTGCTGGGAATCAATGTGATACCTAGCCGCTGGATGATCTTTCTATTTTGTTTTGTTTGTGTTATTCTTCTGGCTTTAATTAACTTCCTATATCAGAGCTCCCTCCTCGCCGCTCTGTGGCCTCATTGGGCGAGCTGGCGTCGTGACAGCGCAGTGGGCTGAATGTCACGCTCTCCTTGGGCCGATCAATCCAGGCGATCACATATCAGACTCCTGAAGGATGGCTGTAGGCACAGAGTGTGTGTTTGAAAGAGAGCACACACGTATGCACACATTCATGTAGCGTACACACACACACACAGCTAAAGGCCAAGGACTGATACCAGTAGACTGGCAATCTGAGTGGAAAAAGAGAAAAGCTTCTCTTTTCAGTTAGCTTTGTCTTCATCTATTTCCTTTATGCTGATTACCATATGTGTAATAATAATGTGTCAGGTTGATTAGCTGACTTCCTCATTGAGAGGGACCACTGTTCCACAAAATGTCTGCCTCGTGTCATTGTTTACTGACTGCCTGAAGTCTGTGTACCTTGTTCAAGGTTACACCGAAGTCCTCCCTAGGGGAATGAAGCAGAATTGTAACCCCTGTGGTAACATGTATGCCTCTTAGCTCAGTATCTAACTGTCTGCCTCTGCTTGAGCCTTGACAACCAGGCAGTCATTTGTAATGGTGAGTATTAGTCACTCAAAAAACTGTAAATATATTCAGCTCTCTCTCTCTCTCTCTCTCTCTCTCTCTCTCACTCTCTCTCTCTCTCTCTCTCTCTCATTGGTATTATTTGTGGTCAACAATTACTCAGCTAATAGATCAGGAACTCCGACCCTTGAGGGATTACCACAAGTCTTTTAAACTCACACATATAAATGGATGATGTTTACATTGTCAAGATGAAGCGTTTACGGCGGCCGGGCGATGCATCGGGTCCTTAAACTTTGTTAACCGCGGTGAATGGGGTAATACCAATGACTCAGATATCTAACATTACTGTCAACATCCTCTCATCCTCCATTGTTTCTCACCATCTCTCTCTCTCGTTCGCAGACGCTCTCAAACCATCTCCTCCTTTTTCTCCCTCCCCACTAAATCAATAGTCCAGCAATAATGTATCAGTCCAGCAAGGCTCCCTATCACTCCTTCCCTCTCTCTATCCTCTCAATACAGTACACGTCTCTCCGTCTTCCCCATTCCTACCTTCTCGTCACTATCCCTCCCTACTTCCCCTCTTCCATTCCAGATTCTACCTTCTCAGAGTTTCTATGTTATTTCCTTTCCCTCCTAAAAATGTTTTACTCGTTTTTCCATTTATTTTTTCCTCTCACACTTCTTGTATATACATGTCTCCCTCTCCAACTCCCCTCCCAGTGACTCGTCTCCATCTCCATCTCCCTCCCTCCGACAAACACTCCTATTATCCCCACTCTGTCTCTCTCCTCTCTTCCCCTCTCTTTATCTCTCCCACCCACTCGCTCCTTACTAATAATAAACTGGAGACGAGTCATCGGGACAGGAGCCATTCTCCTCGGCACATCGACGGCCCCCTCAGCACTGCAGGCAGGCAGGCAGGCAGGCAGGGTAAGGTGGACACACATCAGTCTCCCACAGAGTGTATCGCTAATCCTAAAGGGATTAGATCACACTGTATGGAATGTCTCTTGTGTGTCATTTAATCATTTAAGCTAATGGGAAAAATAGAAGCATGGCTGATAATCATCAAAGTTGATACTTCCAGCTGTACACACTTAGAAAAAATGGTTTGTAAAGAGTTCTTTGGCTGTCTCTGTAGAACGCTCTATCTGGAACCAAAAATGGTTCTACATGGATGGAACCAAAAAGGGTTCTCCTACAGGGACAGCCAAATAACCCTTTATGGTTCTAGGTAGAACATTATTTTCAAGCAACATGTCACCCAAGATATGGCACCCCATCCACAAATACGAGAGACCAAAACAGACAAACTAAAAGATGGGATGCTTCATGTCAAGCAGTGGAGGTTCCTCAGAGGAGGAAGGGGAGGACCATCCTAATCAGTGAATTTCATAAAAACAAAAATAGTGAAACATAGATTTTTTTATACAATTATACTAAATATATCCACGTCACCAAATAACTGATTAAAACACACTGTTTTGCAATGAAGGGCTACAGTAGCCTCAACAGCACCCTCTAGGGTAGCAACATGGTGTAGCCAGAGGACAGCTATTTTCCATCCTCATCTGGGTACATTGACTTCAATACAAAACCAATAGACTTACACAGTAATTATGACTTCCAGAAGACGTCCTCCAACCTATCAGAGCTCTTGCAGCATGAACTGACATGTTGTCCATCCAATCAAAGGATCAGAGAATTAATCTAGTACTGAAAGCATAATCTAGCTAGCACTGCAGTGCATAAAGTGTGTTGAGTAGTTGACTCAAAGAGAGAGAAAGACAATTGTTGAACAGTTTTGAACAAATTAATTTCTTTAAAGGTTAAGCAGAAGCAGCAGAGAGAGAGAGAGCTAGCTATATATATATATATTTGTTTTATTCTTCTTAGTTTACCTTTCATTTACTTAGCTTGCTAATGGCTGCAGCTAATTTAGCCTACTCAGCAACCTGACTCAAACAGAGACAAATGCTATTTATGCTATTTATTTAGGTAAGCTTTCGTTTTTAGGAATTTATTTCCACCGGGGCACACCGGTGTAACTGCTAAATTGCTTGCTATAGATGTACTGCATGATTGTACACATGGATTGGATTAAAGTCTAATCAAATGTTATTCGTCACATGCTTCATAAACAACAGGTTTGGACTAACAGTGAAATGTTTACTTACGGGCCCTTCCCAACAATACAGAGAGAAAGAAAATAGAGAAATTGTGGGTTTACTAACGCGTTAGTTCTAGTAGCTATGTTAAATATGACGTTAGCTATTATAGTGACAACGATGTAGGCTGTGTAGCGGTTAGCGATATGAAGGTTTGGCTTGGAGAGGTTTTTTCACCTGGTCACAGATAGCTGTTGTGTTGTGCACTGAATTCCACAAGCGAAGAGAAAAGGTGAGAGGAGGAGAGTGCGTAGATCCGAGAAATAATTATACAACGAACAAAGTGATGATGCTGTATGTGGCTGCTATGAAAGTGAACTGTGTGTGCGGTTGATCAGGGATGTATTCATTCCGCCGATTCCGTTGCAAAATGTTTCTTAAACGGAAGCAAACAAAACGGGGATGGACCTACCTTAATTTTCCAATATAAACTCTCGTTCTGTTTGGACTAATGATTACACCCCAGATCAGCTAGATGCAGGCAAGAGTGTGCAAGGCGGTATTGAATGTGTCAATGTCTGTCACCTTGATTACTCAAATGTTTCTCGACCTGTGCACCTACGTTGTAAACTTTAATTCATTGGCTAGATTGTAGCAACCTCATGATGGGTATAGGGAAAATTCTAGTGTCATGTACTAGCATAAACCTATCAATGTTACGTTGACCTGGGTGAATGGAATTTGAATGACAGTCATCCAATATGACGTAATAGAAGTAAGGCCATGCTCATAAAAATAAGAATCATCCTCCCTCATCTTAAACGGCACCGACCGCCACTGTAGTCTAGCCAACTAAAAGGTCTGTGACAACCAGTTATACCCTTAACAAAGGATCCCACTGGGCAAAACCTGGTTGAATCAACGTTGTTTCCACGTAATTTCAACCAAAATAAATCAACGTGATGATCTTGAATCAACATTGAAAACTGATTGGATTTACAAAAAGTCATCAATATAGGGCATTTTGTCTCTTTTTCACACAACTTTTAACCTAAATCCAATGACATGGTGAATAATTTTGTTGATTTCACATTGAATTCACGTTAGTCGACAACTCAACCAAAGGCTAACGTTCCTCTTGAGACTTAGCCTTTAAATTAGTCCCAATCCGAGCATGTCCACTTACTGCACTGCAACATGAATATCCTTCTTCTTGGATTCACAAATAATCCAATGAAAATGCAGCATGGGGATAGCATTATTCGCTCATTTGGACGGCCACAAACCGTTACAGAAATCAATATCAGTCCGTGTCCCCTTTTATAAACTTCAAATTAAGTTTGCAAAACAAATCAAATCATACTTTTGTTTCTCTTCTTGCAGCAGAAACAACGACAAGCTTATCTTTACCATAACTGAGTAAAAAAAGGTCAAATCTTCCAATCTTTTGCTTTGGATTTTTTACACAGTTAAATTGGCAGAATGAAGAAGGGGCGAGATAGTCTTGGAGAACCGGGGAGATGGATAATTCCATTTTCTCTCTCTCAGAGTGGAAATGGGTTTAGGAATTCAATTAGCTTTCGCAATGCAACCTCCAAGGCAAGCTGTATACATTCCCTTTCTCCGCTTCAGTGTCGGTGTCTTGTGGACATTGAAGAAGAGAGTGGAGAAGCATTCACCAAGCAACAGAGTGTGAACATAAAAAAGATGCCAAGGCTGGTCACATCCACCCTACAATTACACTTCTAGTCTTCCAAAAAGTGGAAAATAAATTACACAAGCAAAACTTTTCGAAGAGCAAGCATCACTACACCATTTCTGTTACCAACCTTGTCTCATAGACTAGAAGTAACATAGTAGATGTAAATCCAAGACACTCAAATTATATGTTACGTTTGGTATGGTTACATAAAACAGAAGGTTACATAAGGTAAAAACAAAAGGAGGGCAGTTGGTTTGGGTGGGTGGGTGGGTGCATAACGTGAATGTCTAGGAACCGAAATAGGAAGTCTAACAGAACAGATAGATGCAATAAAAACTGTAACATAGACGCTCAGAATAAATTAGAGGAAAAACTAAAAGAAATGGATAAACTTATTCAAGAAAGATCAAGTGTAATATATTATTAAAATAAAGCAAACTGGATGGAATATGGGAAAAATGCACCAAATTCTTTTTTAATCTTCAACATCGGAATGCTACCAAAAATAATTTAATGAAACTGGTTACATGATTCACCAAATGATATTTTGAAGGAGGAAACAAAGTACTTTAAGCATATGTTTTCGTTTCAGTCGCCTCCATCTCCTCTAACTGAAGCTAATTGTAGAGATTTTTTTTCTATTGATAATTTAAAATTAACAGCCATACAGAAAGACTCATGTGAAGGTGAAATTACAGAGGAGGAACTTCTGGATGCAATTAAAGACTTTAAGTCCGGGAAAACTCCAGGGTTGGATGGCATACCAGTCGAGGTATACCAAACCTTTTTTGATATACTAAGAGGACCGTTGTTACCATGTTTTAACCACTCCTATGTAAATGGTAGATTATCTGACACTCGAGAAGAAGATCTCATTATTACTGAAACAGGATACAAGTGGAAAATATAAAGATCCAGTCCATTTAAAAAATTGGAGGCCCCTTGCACTTCAGTGTTGTGATGCAAAAATTCTAGCAAAATGTATAGCGCATAGAATTAAAAAGGTATTGTCGGATATTATTCATTCTAATCAGACAGGTTTTTTACATGGAAGATACATTGGAGATAATATAAGGCAAGTATTGGAAACAATAGAACACTATGGAAAATCGGGGAAACCAGGCCTGCTATTCATAGCAGACTTCGAAAAGGCATTTGATAAAGTACGACTGAGGTTTATATATAAATGCCTGGAGCATTTCAATTTTGGAGAATCTCTTATAAAATGGGTCAAAATCATGTATAGTAACCCTAGGTGTAAAATAGTAAATAATGGCTATTTCTCAGAACGTTTTAAACTGTCAAGAGGAGTGAAACAAGGTTGTCCACTATCGGCATATCTATTTATTGTGGCCATCGAGATGTTAGCTATTAAAATCAGATCCAACAATAATATCAGGGGATTAGAAATCCAGGGCTTAAAAAGAAAGGTGTCTTTGTACGCTGATGATTCATGTTTTCTTTTAAATCCACAACTAGAACCCCTCCACAGCCTCATAGAGGATCTAGATACATTTTCTAACCGCTCTGGATTACAACCAAATTATGACAAATGTACTATATTACGTATTGGATCACTAAAAAAAATTAATTTACATTACCATGTAGTTTACCAATAAAATGGTCTGATGGTGATGTGGATATACTCGGAATACATATCCCAAAGGAAATAAATGATCTCACTTCAATACATTTTAATAGAAAGTTAGCAAAAATAGAAAAGATCTTGCTACCATGGAAAGGTAAATACCTGTCAATTTGTGGAAAAATCACCCTGATTAACTCTTTAGTATTATCCCAGTTTACCTATTTGCTTATGGTCTTGCCTACGCCTAGCGAACAGTTTTTTAAATAATATGAGAAAAAAATATTCCTTTTTATTTGGAACAGCAAGCCAGACAAAATTAAACGGGCCTATTTATATAATGAATATGAATTCGGAGGACAGAAATTCTTAAATATTAAAGCATTAGACCTATCACTAAAAGCTTCAGTCATACAAAAGTTATACTTAAATCCGAACTGGTTCTCTAGCAAATTAGTAAGATTGTCTCACCCAATGTTCAAGAATGGCCTTTTTCCCTTTATTCAGATTACAACCTCTCACTTTCAGTTATTTGAAAAGGAAATCATCTCCCAAATATCACTATTACTAAAACAAGCCATAAAAGTTGGTTGCAATTTCAATTTAATCCTCCAGAAATGACAGAACAAATAATGCAACAAATATTGTGGTTAAACTTAAATATACTAATTGACAAAAAAACTTTTTGTTTTTTTACAAAAAAAAAAAAAAAATGTATAATCTTCGTAAATTATATCATCGGTAGAACTGGTGGAGTTATGTCGCACATGGAGCTAAAAAAACATATGGAAATGTCTGCTCTACCCAAAATTACAATCAAATAATTGCAGCCTTACCGCAAAAATGGAAGAGGAAAGTGGAAGGGGGAGAAAGTAAGGAACTTGTCTGTCGGCCTTGCATTAAAGAACATAATTGGTTAAGGAAAACTGTGATAAATAAAAAAGTATACCAGTTTCATTTAAGGACCAAAGGATTGACAGCCGTCCCATATAGATTGCAAAATAGTTGGGAAGAGATTTTTGACGTACCGATCCCATGGCATAGTGTTTATGAACTGATACGCAAAACACCGGATTCAAAACGTAGAATCTTTCTATTTAAATTATTATATAAAATTCTTGTTACCAATAGAATATTATTTATATGGGGGATACAATCTTCCCAGCTCTGCAGATTTTGCTGCGAAGAGACAGAATCATTAGATCATTTGTTTTGGTACTGTCGATTTGTAGCTTGTTTTTGGACACAGGTCCAGGAATGGCTAAAGGATTGCAATATTTACCTGGAGCTAACCTTGCAGATAGCATTACTGGGTGATCTGAAAAGTCATAGTCAATCGATCAATAATATAATAATACTTTTAGCAAAAATGTTTATTTTCAATTCACAATCTGTAGAAACAATGAGAAAAGAAAGGTTCCGAATTTTTGTAAAACATCACAGTACAGTTGAAAAATATATGGCAAATAGAAATCCTATATGGATGGTGTTAAGAGATAGATGGGAGGTGTTGAATGGAGTTGAAGGATGGGACTAATTACAACTAACAACAAATAATAACAAGATAACTAATAATGTAAGCATACTGTGTCCATGATAAATAATAAGTATATAGGTTGTAGGTTGGGAGCTTTTGTGAAAGAGCACAGTTAGAAAGATATGCATATAGAAGCAAACCGGATGGACATCATGAAAATGATCGGAGAGGTTGAGAGTAGAAGAAGTTCAGGAGAAAAAACAAACAAAATATAATTATTGTAAAATTGACTGTGTCCATAAAATGTAGATAGTTGGCACCCTTTAACTCCTAACCTTAACCCTAACCCCTAACCCTAACCCCTAGCCTAGCTAATGTTAGCCAGCTAGCCACAAGAAATTGGAATTCTCATCATATCTTACGTTTTACAAATGTATAACATATTGAACGTTTTGCAAATTCGTAACATATCATACGAATTGTAATTTTTAATATATCATACGAAAAGGATGATGGACTAAACGTAACATACAGAATAATATAAAATGCTCTGAGACCAGGTTGCCGTTACACCTCTAGTCTACTGACTCAACACAGGGAGGAGAGTGCCTTGATATTGATCCAATCCATACAGGTCCTTTATTATCTCTCTTCCCATCCAATGTCTGCTACTTCCCACTTCCCTGTTTTGATAGCGCAGCTATCGCCCCTATATGACACATAAATTCCTGCGCCCATTTGCGGCGCAGGGGTGGATAAATGGATGTGAAATCAAGCCATGAAAAGCCAACATCGCATGGCAGGGAATTTCAACGGGAGCTCATTAGCAAAAGCATGTTCCTCATTCCTCCTCTGAAATGGCAAGGCCACGCTGATTAAGTGTTTTTCTCCTCCCTCTTCTTTCCCCGATGCCATTTTCATGGATTACATTTAATAGGAAGCATTTGGGGGATATTTACGTTTATTTTCTGTGGCGAAAACCAGCGGCGTGAGGATCAAGGTTTGAAAGAGGCTTTGGCGGGTTGTGACTGACACTGGGTCTGGGTCATAAAAGCTAGTGAGGGGAAGCGAGGGGAAGACTAAAGAAAATCTTCCTGAAGCCACCCCACCATGACAAAGGGCTGGCTGTGCTGTGGCCAGACCAGAGCAGAGTAACTGTGAGGCTGTGTGGATGGAGTCAGAGCCGAGCCCTGATCAAAGGTTCCTCTTCCCAGCTGCCTGCTGCAGAGCCTGCGTCCCCTGTTACAGGCCCTGCCTACCTGCATGGCTGACTGGCAGCCACAAGGACAGCAGCATTAATGCCCATGGTACCTGGGCACAAGCAGATATCACACGCCCCCAAAAAGAGATCTGAGACCGGCCCCGGCAAGACAACATCAGATAGGATTGGCTGGTCAACTGTCCTCAATGCACGGGTGTGTGTTTATCTGTGTGTGTGTGTTTTGAAGGATAAACAGCATCCCTCCAACCCCATGTTGCCTTTTAAATCCAGTGCTGCCTTGACTTTTAAATCCTAGGCACAGCTGCACAGGTAAGAAACGGTCCAGCGGGCAAACTGTCTGTGTCTGTCTGTGTGTGTGTGTGTGTGTGTGTGTTTGTATGTGTGTTTGGGGGCAGAGTGGGAGGATGAAAGAAGCTGCAGTACACACGTGGTAACGGCCCAGAGGTACCTACCTGCCACCAACAGGTATGTTAATGTGGGCTGCTAAGGGCTAGAATATTTATAATGTTTGCCTTCTCATAGAGCAATGCTACCTCGGAGGGACGACTATACATATGTGAGAGAGTGAGTGTAGGTGAAGGAGAGTTTGTATGTGTGTGTGAAATTTCACACATCACACACAAACTGCCTCAATATGACTCTACATTACATGTGAGAGAGTGTGTGTGTAGGTGTATGTAGGTGTGGGAATGTGTGTTGTGTGAAAGCTTACACATCACACGCACAAGGATACACACCCACATACAATGCCCCCAGGACAGCTCTACATACATTACATATGAGAGAGTGTGTGTAGGTGAGGGAGAGTGTGAATGTGTGAAAGCTTACACATCAAACCCACATAACACCCACATACCACCCACAAACCACCCACATACCACCCACATACCACCCACATACCACACACATACCACACACACATCCACATACCACCCACATACCACCCACATCCACATAACACCCACATACAATGCCCCAGGTTCCATTAGTTTCCCCTTCTTCCACCTGTTTTTTTCTTGCTCCCTCCCTTCTTCCTCCTCTCTCACCACATGCTACCGACGCCACAGGCTTGCGCTAACTTCAATTAGGAAGCAACACACCATGCCATTTCCTACTGTAGTGCCAGCTCTCCTAGCGTTAGCTAGCTCATCTGTGCATACTTTACCTTATACCTTCCTTTCTGGACTGCACTGACAGCTATCATGCAGGGAGCTGATCCGTGACTTGCCATGATTGAGCTCGCTTTGGCTAACAGGTGCTATCATCTCCGCAAACCTTCAGCACTTCTCACCCTCGCAGTCCCGCAGTTAGCCCATCAGGCAGAGTGTAAAGATGAAGAAATGTAGGTATTCTGACCACAAAGACTTGGCACAGCGTGAAATCTGAGTGAAAGGAAAATTGAATGTGAACATTTAGAGTGACAAAAGGGCCAGAGTTTCCAATTGCGGAAAGGTGGAGGATTCCCAGAACTTTGTCGGCCAAACCTGGGTTTAAATATTATTTCAAATTATTTCAAATACTTTAGCTGTGCTTGATTAAGCTTGCCTGTTGTGATGGAACAAATAGAAAAGTCCCAAATGTTGCAAACTCTGCCCACCTGGCACTCCAGGGAGGCTAAAGCAAACGCTTCAAGTATTTGAGAGATTTAAAATAGTATTTGAACCCATGAGCTCTGGTGTTGGCTGAAGGCAGCTGTTTCCAGCTTCAGCTCAGCCCATACGGTCCTCCTAAAATCAGTGTGAAGACGGAGGGGGAGATGGAGGAAGGCGATGGACAGAGAGGGCCTTTGATGAATGAAGTGGGTCACGTTTTAAAAGTGCCGTCCTTGAATTAGGAAGTGTTTGTTCCCCAAAGGCTCCTTAAAACGGGCAGAAATAACCAAGACCTCTTCCTCATTTATCAAGATGACACATCTCTGTTGCCTTATGATTTGGACCGGGAGGGGGGCGGTGGAAGGGGGGACTCGATAAATCTTACAGTATGGCTAGCTGGTCGCTGGGCGGACTCTGAACTCTTACAGTGTTAACAGGACAGGGTTTAGCTAAGAGGCTTCTCCCTCTCTCTCTCTGTCTCTCTCGCTCTCTCTATTCTCTCTCTCTTGCTTTCCTCCCTCTTTCACTTCTCTCCCTCCCTCCCTTCTCTCTCTCTTTCTCCTCTCTCTCTCTCGCTTCTCTTCGCCCTGTTTCTTAAGGTTTCTCATCCACTTGCCTCCCTCACTCCAAATCACAGCCATTGTACCTGTAACCCCTGGGAAAGAAATGATTACACCTTCCAAACTAGAAATTGAACTAAGAGCGTGGCCCTGACCTGCCGCAGACACCTACCACCCACATTGAGAAACCTGGCAGAATACACACACTCACATGCACACGCACACGCATGCATGCACACGCACACACACACACACAAACTGCTACACTACATGCATGTCTAGATCCCAGTACAAATAGCTACTAGTCTACTCATGTCATCCATAGACATAGACATACTTAGCTAGGTGTATAAATAAATCCTGGTAAATACTGTACACACATCAAACGTCCTATACACACACTTTGTGACTGTGCACATAAGCCCACACAAATGTATGACACATGCACACACACACACACACACACACACAAGATGTCCACACACACTCACGTCATCCACACACACACAAACACATATCATCCAACCCCCCATACATACACATACTACTTCCATTGTATTCGTCCTCCCCCAGCTGTTAGGAGTTGCAGAGCACCAGACCAAATACATTTCTAATTCTCTAATGCTGCGGGGCTAAATGACAGGTAGTCAATGGTCTGTTTCCCTGCCTGAAACATCTCCGTGGAGCCAGCACCAAACTCATTTTCTCCCCGTGAAAAAAACGCTAAGACTTCCAGTTAGTCGTGCTGTTAGGGGAGGGAGGGAGGGAGGGAGGGAGGGAGGGAGGGAGGGAGGGAGGGAAAGAAAGAAAGAAAGAAAGAAAAAAAAAGGAGCAGAGGGAGGGGAGGGAGGGAGGGGGAGACATGAGGGATTGAAGAGAAGAAGGCAGAGAGAGAGAGGGGAGAGTGAGGGAGGGGAGGAAGAGAGCGACACACTTTCCGGGCTTATTTACAAGTAGCTGCCAGTATGACAGGTAATTTGGGCAGGCAAATTCTCCACAGAGCCCGCAGCAGACGGCAAGGGGATAAAGATGGAGCGAGAGAGAGAGAGAGAGAGAGAGAGAGAGAGAGAGCGAGAGAGAGAGAGAGAGAGAGAGAGAGAGAGAGAGAGAGAGAAGAGAGAGAGAGAGAGAGAGAGAGAGAGAGAGAGAGAGAGAGAGAGAGAGAGAGAGAGAGAGAGAAAAGGAAGGGAGAATGGAGGGGAAATAGGGAAGAAGTTAGTGGGGACGTGTACAGACTACCTGACATGGCCTGGGCTTGGGGAGGAGGGGAACAAAGAAAATGGGTTTCCAGATTCCAATCTGGAGAGTGGGGGGGGGGGGGGGGGGGGGGGTGAATGGAGGGAGAGGGGGAGGGAGAGACGGAGGGCGGGAGGGAGGAGACAGGAAGGTAGGGAGTCAGCCTGTTGACAGATTGTGACAATTGTATTTATCGGGCCGCGAGGAAGAGATATCAAAAGCATTTTTTTATTCAGTTTCTCTTTTCCCATTTAGGCTGGGGAAAGATCAAGCAAAAGGAAAGGAAGGATGAGGCAAAACAAATAATAATCCTCCCTCCCCAAGATCTTGCGATTTATTCAGCTTCTGATTTATGCACTTGTTTTTATCTGTCTAGCATGTGTGTATATGTGTGTATGTGTGTGTGTGCGTGTGCGTACGTGCATGGGTGTGTGTGTATGTTCATCTCTCTCTCTCTCTCTCTCTCTCTCTCTCTCTCTCTCTCTCTCTCTCTCTCTCTCTCTCTCTCTCTCTCTCTCTCTCTCTCTCTCTCACTGCATTGGGGGGCATAGCCAGTCTGTTGGATTGTATTTATAGAAAATCTCCTCGTCTTGTACGGTGCTCCTTGGCTGTCTGTCAGCACTCACAGCCAATTAGAAAACACTTGTTAATAGCGCTAATGTTGTTGTTCTTCTTCCTTTGGCTGTGTGGGTGTGATGACATTATTCCTCCAGACTCGTACTGGCAGCCGGCTACGAGGTGCGGACGACAGTGAGAGAGATTGTTGTGTGGGGTTGTGTGTGTGTGTGTGTGTCTCTAATGAAGCCCCACGGGACAGCTCATTGGCTGGAACCTCGGATTCCTGTTCTCTGCTGTGACTCGGTGTGACGCTGCTCTTGAGTCAGTTTAGCATTTTCTCCACTATGGTTAAGATTAGGATTGGGCAAGGGGAAGCTGATCCTAGATCTGTATCTACGTAGGCGAAAATTCATCCCCGGAGCCTGCGACTCATGGTCCTGTCAGGAAGGCTCTCCTGCTCCTGCGTTGACCTTTTCACCCCACCTCCCCCTGCTACCTAAGGGTACACACACGCCTCACACAGGCAATCCATCCTGTCCTGTATTACACACACATGCACCTACGAACACGAGCACACATAAACACACACACACGAATGGACACTGTAGCCACATACAGTGGCTTGCTAAAGTATTCACCCACTTGGTATTTTTCCTATTTTGTTGCCTTACAACCTGGAATTAAAATTGATTTTTGGGTGGTTTGTATCATTTGATTTACACAACATGCCTACCACTTTGAAGATGCAAAAAAAAAATTTTTGTGTGAAACAAACAACAAATAAGACAAAAAAACAGAAAACTTGAGAGTGCATAACTATTCACCCCCCCAAAGTCAATACTTTGTAGAGCCACCTTTTGCAGCAATTACAGCTGCAAGTCTCTTTGGGTATGTCTCTATAAGCTTGGCACATCTAGCCACTGGGATTTTTGCCCATTCTTCAAGGCAAAACTGCTCCAGCTCCTTCAAGTTGGATGGGTTCCGCTGGTGTACAGCAATCTTTAACACCCATACGCAAAAATGTATGCACGCATGACTGTAAGTCGCTTTGGATAAAAGCGTCTGCTAAATGGCATATTATTATTATTATTATTTAAGTCATACCACAGATTCTCAATTGGATTGAGGTCTGGGCTTTGACTAGGCCATTCCAAGACATTTAAATGTTTCCCCTTAAACCACACAAGTGTTGTTTTAGCAGTATGCTTAGGGTCATTGTCCTGCTGGAAGGTTAACCTCTGTCCCAGTCTCAAATCTCTGGAAGACTGAAACAGGATTCCCTCAAGAATTTCCCTGTATTTAGCGCCATCCATCATTCCTTCAATTCTGACCAGTTTCCCAGTCCCTGACGATGAAAAACATCCCCACATTATGATACTGCCACCACCATGCTTCACTGTGGGGATGGTGTTCTCGGGGTGATGAGAGGTGTTGGGTTTGTGCCAGACATAGTGTTTTCCTTGATGGCCAAAAAGCTCAATTTTAGTCTCATCTGACCAGAGTATCTTCTTCCATATGTTTGGGGAGTCTCCCACATGGCTTTTGGTGAACACCAAACATGTTAGCTTATTTTTTTCTTTAAGCAATGGCTTTTTTTCTGGCCACTCTTCCGTAAAGCCCAGCTCTGTGGAGTGTACGGTTTAAAGTTGTCCTATGGACAGATACTCCAATCTCCGCTGTGGAGCTTTGCAGCTTCTTCAGGGTTATCTTTGGTCTCTTTGTTGCCTCTCTGATTAATGCCCTCCTTGCCTGGTCCGTGAGTTTTGGTGGGCGGCCCTCTCTTGGCAGGTTTGTTGTGGTGCCATATTCTTTCAATTTTTTAAATAATGGATTTAATGGTGCTCCGTTGGATGTTCAAAGTTTCTGATATTTTTTTATAATCCAACCCTGATCTGTACTTCTCCACAACCTTGTCCCTGACCTGTTTGGAGAGCTCCTTGGTCTTCATGGTGCCACTTGCTTGGTGGTGCCCCTTGCTTAGTGGTGTTGCATACTCTGGGGCTTTTCGGAACAGGTGTAGATATACTGAGATCATGTGACAGATCATGTGACACTTAGATTGCACACAGGTGGACTTTATTTAGCTAATTATGTGACTTCTGAAGGTATTTGGTTGCACCAGATCTTATTTAGGGGCTTCATAGCAAAGGGGGTGAATACATATGCACGCACCACTTTTCCGTTATTTATTTTGTAGAATTTCTTGAAACAAGTTATTTTTTTATTTTCACTTCACCAATTTGGACTATTTTGTGTATGTCCATTATATGAAATCCAAATAAAAATCAATTTAAATTACAGGTTGTAATGCAACAAAGGAAAAAACGCCAAGGGGGATGAATACTTTTGCAAGGCACTGTATAGCAAACAACAACTCATTCATTGTATTTTGATATGGCTTGATATGGAGTTCCACAGTCTAACACACACACACACACGAACACACACACACACACACACACAGTCCAGCCAATCTCCCTGTCTCTCAATCAGCAGTCCAAATAGCCCCATGCGGTGCAGTCCGCTCTGCAATCTCTCGTTTTATGATATGGTTAGAGGGAGAAAATAGCAACAGAGGTCACTTAGAGAGAGAGAGAGAGAGAGAGAGAGAGAGAGAGAGAGAGAGAGAGAGAGAGAGAGAGTGTACTGGAGAATCTCTCTCCCAAGCCTGGTGATGACTGAACAGATAGCAGAGAGGGGGAGGGGGCCAAATGAAAAACTAGTGCAATAACATACAATCAGAGACATTGAGGAAGGGGATTACCTCGTCTGCTTCACTGGAGTATGTAATTGTGGTAAAGAACACCACGACTCGAGCCATACCGCAACACAATACTGCAGCACAGAGCTTAATGTGTTACCAGGAATTAGCACTGGTGATAACAGTTTGAGAAAGAGGAGGAATATTTTTTTTAAATGATGATGATGATGATGATGATGATGATGATGATGATGATGACGTCAACGAAGATAGGGGTTGTATTGGTAGCCTACTAGTACTATCAGTAGTAGGTTCTTCAAAATATTTTCACATATACAGCAAATTAAGCGTGCACAGTTTTTGTGCATCACAAGTATGTCTGGAGGGTATACACAGATAAGATTGTTCTTCATAACTTGATTATGCGGTAATACAGCGGCTCCAGCAACTACTCTACATCGTGGGTAGTTGTTTAAACAAAGCTTTGATTAGTGTGACGTCTATACATAAGGCTCAGGAGTGCAGTTACCATTCACTCCCCATGCTTTACTTTACACAGGCAGGCGTCAGTCACCTCCTCATAATTAACTGTTCTGGCCAGGAACGCGTCTTTAGGAGACTATTAACCTTCGCTGGCCTAACAAGGCCAAGCATACAGAGAGAGAGGGGAAGATAAAGTGAGAGAGAGAGAGAGAGAGAGAGAGAGAGAGAGAGAGAGAGAGAGAGAGAGAGAGAGAGAGAGAGAGAGAGAGAGAGAGAGAGAGAGAGAAGAAAATCAATTTCTTGAATATTGGACATTTTGAGGGAGAGAAAAAAGCAAGCCTTGCTCAAGATCATTCTTTAATGACCTAAAGTCCACAAGCATTAATCTTTTAGCAGCGTCTGTCTGTGTGATATGGGCTAAGGTGTAGGGGGAAGAGAGGATGGTAGGAGGGGGAGAGAGGATGGTAGGAGGGGGAGAGAGGAGGGGAGGGGAGGGAAGGTCCATTCCGGGGTTTAGAGTGTCCGTGAGATGAGGGGGGCAGTGATAGGGGGAATCAGTGGGTTAGTGCATCTTTTGGACAGACGGATAGTCCGGTTTCAGCCAACACAGAGGCCAACTCAGGTACCTAGTTTTATACAGCAGGGCCTGTATTCATAAAGCATCTCTGAGTGGGGGTACTGATCTAGCATCAGTTTTGCTGAATAACATTATACTGTATGGACAAGGTGGACCTGATTCCAGATCAGCACTCCTACTCTGAGACGCTTGATGAACACAGGCTCAGTTGACTAAAACAGGCTTGGATTATTAAAATCCAGTTGATGTGGTTTCTTATTCAGTAACAAATAACAACACACAGAAAAAACCTGGAAACAGATCAAATGGACGTTTTAATTTGACCCGGTGATGACTCAGATGCTGGCATAACGCCTGTTTCTCCAGTTGGGTTTGTTTTGAGGAGAGCCAGCAATCAGAGCCAATAAGAGCCTCGCTCCCTCTCTCTCTCACATCCAGATGTATCATCACTGATTAGCCAGGAGGTCAGAGACTCTGTTTCATTCGCTGAGCTGTAGAGCTGCCGCCGGCTGGCCTTCAAGTGCTGCTTTATCGTTAGCAATCTGCTGTTAGCTACAGACAGACGATGTAAAGACCTAATGTGGTCTCAGCCCTGGTTCGACCTCGACATGAGTGTTTGACACCTGGGTTGTGTGTGTGTGTGTGTGTGTGTGTGTGGCTGGTGGGTATGTGAAGGGCAAAGGGCCAGTGCCACCCTGAAGACCATTAGGCAGCACAACCTGCTACTGTAGTCACAGCCCTTTAAGAAGCTCTCTTACAAAGTATCATATTCAAACAGGGGCGTACGGGTGAGGTAATAATGGTGTTATTAATATTCGTGGCATTCCCATTAACCTTGCTGTGAAGCGGTGCCGCAGAGATGGTAGAGGGCTCTTATTACGGTGTGTGAGGGTCTAGGGGTGAGGGGAGGGTGGGTGACTTTGGTGGAGGTGCGGGGTCACGCCTCCAGGAAAGTACCCCGGCACTAGCGTATGTCCCAATGGACCCAGGTCTGCCCAGGAAAAAGGCTAACAGATGGTGTGTGTGTGTGTGTGTGTCTGTGAAATAGAAAACTCAGAGCAGAGGGTGGGAGGAATGCTACTGCAAGAGGTAGGTACAGTGACTGTGCTCTGACAGAGGCTGAAGGTTCTCCACACAATGATGCAAAGCATACATTAGAACACCACAGGAATAGCAAAACAGTGTTCTACGCCAACGCAACGCTACTTATCTACCCAACAGCCTACACATGGAATACGGAATTCACTCAAGTATTATATTGCGCGAATTCCGAGCTAATATAACATTGACATTGGCATGGATGCATTTGAGAAACAAATTAGTGGAGCGTGATACCAGAATGAAGAAGGAATTAATGGAAGGCAGTGGAAACTATATCAAAAAGCTTTACAGTCAGAACATGTCATGTGACACGTCTTACAGAACGCATTTGATAACTTATTATCGATAAAGTCTGAGTGAAATAGACGTCTGTATTAATTGAACCCACAGGCAAGTGTACTCACACACCATGATAAACCCTCAAAAGATTCCCACCACACCAACCAGGACTAAAAATGTAATTATGACAAAATCAATGGCACTAACTGAATCCCTTCCAAGTTTTTCCTCATAAACACTTTGTGAGCTGAAACATTACTGAAACAACAATACTAGGCTGAAACCTTTTCCCTCCAAAATCAGTGAGCCGCCATCTTGGTTTTTCTTTCTTTACAGAAATCTTAAGGGCATCTTTCTGTCGATGCGACTAGATCATGATTTATTCCAGAGAGGATCAATCCAGTCTGGCTGATTGAGAAAACACCTGAACTGTAGCCACATTTGTCTTGTCTGATTTAAGAGGCTCTGTCTAGTATACAGATCAATTTTGATCACAGCTGTCAAAGTGAAAAGAACATTCACAGATTCATCATGTTACACCTGTGGGTGTATAGCAACTTTATAAGTAATAAATACAGTGGGGTTTTTTTAACACTGCTGGTTAACAGTACTGTTCATCTTGCATTTTCTATAGATGCAGATCTCTTTTCATCTTCACTAGTCTGGGTCTTCAGAAGTCTGAGTTTGTCTTTATTAAAGCACTGTATCATATTTTGCAATACATTCTGCATTCATATCAGCTAGTTCCCTCTAGCCTGGACCTTATGTGATGTTCTCAACAGTAAAAAAAACTTTCCCCAAAGAGTCAGTCTCTTACCATAGATAATCTTTGGGAGCAGATATTGACTTGTCAGCAAAACTATCTTGTATTAGAGTACTGTTGCCTGACATTAGGCAGCTAATTGCCCTTTTCCGACACCTTCATTATTTTTAATGGGAATTGGGGGTCTGCTGACCAGATAAAGGTCGCGTCGATACAGCTAGTGCTCTGTGAAATAGTGTGATGTTATGGCGCTCTGACACTGTGATTTCACAGCAAAGCAGACCTGGATTTAAATACTATTTGAAATATTCCCAATTATTATTTTTTTCGTTTGTTTTAGCCTGCCTGGAGTGTTAGATGGGCGGGTTTGAAGTTTTAGGAAAATTGATTGGTTCTATTGAGTCAGGCAAGGTCAATCAAACAAATTATTTAGAATTATATCATTTAACCCAGGTTTGCTGAGAAGCAGATCAAGAGACTTCAGGGAAAATATAATTTCTTGATTGTGTTAGTTAGGGTTAGGGCGTATTAGAATATGCCTCAATCTATATTGCATCTATAATTCATGGATATCAAATAAGCTTGGGGAGAACGTGTTATGCTCCGAATGAAGTTATAATTTGCATGTTGAAATAACTGCATTAATTATGAATTTCTTTATTTCTGGAATGTACTGTAAATCTTAGGAATTGTAAGCCTCATTTATCAAGTATGCATATACACAGTTTAACTAATGAAGAGTAATCAGAAGCTATATGCGCTATATAGGCTAGCTATAGCTTATTCTATGTGCTCAGAATTGATCAAAATCAGAGCTTGATTAGAGCTCCAGATTTTAATTATTAAAACCACACATTCATCCCTAGGGCAACAGTACACAACCATCAACAATTTTATATAATAATTATGAAATTTTCCTCACACACAGACTAAGGCATCTTCTTTGGATCGAGGCTGACATTTTCAAAACAACCAGAACCCTAGAAGACAATACTGTCAAAAGACTAGAATGTGTGAATGGAATTCTCTGCATGCGGCAATCCACAACATCCTGGTAGAATACCCCTCCTCCGTCCTCCACACCACACAATACACTAATGGAATCTCACTCTAACGTGCATTACTGAATTGGCAAGACAACATAGACGTTTAGCTAGTGTGGTATCTCACCCCACATCCAATTAGTTAGAAATATCACCACACAATAACCTGGCCCAATCTCCATCTTAACCCAATTACAGAACTATTGCCACACAAATCACTGAGAGAAATCTCGCCTTAAACCAAATTATGGGAAATATCACAAAACAATAAATAATGTATTTCTCCCCGTCATCTCGTTCCAAATGAATTAGTGTCGGAATACGGGAATATCAAATCAGACACATGCCAAGATTTTTTATACCTATTAGTGAAATACCCACTGGTAACAGAGGGAGAAAAAATTATTTTCATACTGGTGTAAAACAGATCCTGTAAGTGTCGTTAGGAGGCTGTCACAGTGAAATATGCAGTGAAAATCCTGCCTAACTGAGTCTTTACTGTCAGGTGCGTGCTGCTTTATTACTAGAAAATCCCACTGGCACCTTCACAGCTGGAACAGCCGACCACGTGCCAACCCTAAATGACAACACAATTTCTGTGAATCTCTTCATGGTGGCAGAGAAGTGACACAGCAATGGTGAGTAGGGGGATTGCACTGTGCCACCACTGCCTACCGCTGGGCATCAGGCTGGATTGCCTTACCAATTCTGTTGTTTCCTGAAATGGTACGAGTCCCACAGCCACACTGCTAACACACTGACACAACCCGTTATTTCCTATACACAGGCAATTTAAAAAGGGATATTTCACAGGGTATGTGGTGGCCTTATTTGGCCATTGGCAGTCTCACAAAGCTCCTAACCACTTATTGCAGTGTGCGGTGGCACCCGGACTGTACGAGCATCTTATTAGAGTTATTCGAGGTATGTGCCTCACTGGAACGAATCCCTAATGAGTAGAATATCACATTAGCGCCAACTCCTTACCGCCGCAATATCACACAGCAATTGACCCTGAAAAAGTTTCACTACACCTACTCGCATTACCCAAACAAAGTTTTTTATTGGCAGGGATAAAACCTGCCATTTACTATTTAATCTAATCATCTGTCCCGCGAATCAATCCATCTCGATCACTGCCTGTTGTTTATTTTTGCATCCATCCTCCTCCTCCCCCTCCTCCTCTTCCCTCTTTCCTCCCTCTTACCATCTGTCTCTCTCTCTTCCGCTCCCTCTCTCTGCACCATTCTTCCCAGAAAAAATCATGACTCTTATTCTCTCCGGCCTGTCCACTTTCATATACCCTCTATCTCTCTCGCTCCTTCCCCCTACCTCCCACTCACTCCCTTTAAATGAAACAGTACATAGTAGAGTACATATACACTACATGACCTAAAGTATGTGGACACCTGCTCTTCGAACATCTCATTCCAAAATCCTCGGCATTAATATGGAGTTGGTCAACCCTTTGCTGCTATAACAGCCTCCACTCTTCCACTAGATGTTGGAACATTGCTGCGGGGACTTGCTTCCATTCAGCCACAAGAGCATTAGTGAGGTCGGGCACTGATGTTGGGCGATTAGGCCTGGCTCGCAGTCGGCGTTCTAATTCATCCCAAAGGTGTTCAATGAGGTTGAGGTCAGGGCTCTGTGCAGGCCAGTCAAGTTCTTTCACACCGATAAACCATTTCTGTATGGAACTTGCTTTGTACACGGGGGCATTGTCATGCTGAAACAGGAAAGGGCCTTCCCCAAACTGTTGCCAAAAAGTTGGAAGCACAGAATTGTCTGGAATGTCATTGTATGCTGTTAAGATTTAACTGGAACTAAGGAGCCTGAACTGTAAAAAACAGCCCCAGACCATTATTCCTCCTCCACCAAACTTTACAGTAGGCACTATGCATTGGGACAGGTAGCGTTCTCCTGGCATCCACCAGATTTGTCCGTCAGACTGCCAGACGGTGAAGCATGATTCATCACTCCAGAGAACGTGTTATCACTGCTCCAGTGTACAATGGCGGCGAGCTTTACACCACTCCAGCCGACGCTTGTCATTGCATATGGTGATCTTAGGCATGTGTGCGGCTGCTCGGCCAAGGAAACCCATTTCATGAAGCTCCCGACAAACAGTTATTGTGCTGACGTTGCTTCCAGAGGCAATTTGGAACTATGTAGTGAGTGTTGCAACCGAGGACAGACAATTTATACATGCTACATGCTTCAGCACTACGCGGTCCCATTCTGGGAGCTTGTGTGACCTACCACTTCGTAGCTGAGCCATTTTGCTCCTAGACGTTTCCACTTCACAATAACAGCACTTACAGTTGACCGTGGCAGCTCTAGCAGGTGAGACACTTGACGAACTGACTTATTGGAGAGGTGGCATCCTATGACGGTGCAACGTTGAAAGTCACTGAGCTCTTCAGTAAGGCCATTCTACTGCCAATGTTTGTCTATGGAGATTATATGGCTGTGTGCTCGATTTTATACACCTGTCAGCATTGGGTGTGGCTGAAATAGCCGAATCCACTAATTTGAAGGGGTGTCCACATACTTTTGCATATATCGTGTATAATGCTCGGCCCGTGTGTTTAATCACTATGAAATGAGCAGGAGGGCAATGAATGGAAAGTGTCAGTCGATGATATCTCAGCAACACGTTTCTCTCAGTCTTAACGGCTGACCAACTCATAAAATTATCTGTAACTGCCTGCTGCACATCCTTCTAGGGTTGAGCGGTATCCAGATTTGCATATTGTCAAAAGCCTATTGGGCGTCTATTACCAGAATGCTAACAAAAATAGCACAAGTAATAGCGAATTTCCATTGAGGCTGCTAGCTAAATATGCTAATGAGCGCAAACAAAAATAAACGAATTGCAAAGACAGGCAATCTAGCTCATAAAGTTATACATACACTATATACAGTAGGTAGGAGCTACCGAATATCATTTTTTGGGTGAGTTTGGACATTTACAAGTGAATGAGACATTGTGCAAATGAACAAAGTTTTGACGCATGCTTGTCTGAAGGAAGAAAACAGTACTGGCTTTGGAGCAGCAAATGTTTAGGCTACACACTGTGTCTGTAGTCGCTAGGGCAACGGGCCTGCCTGGTCTGCTCAGAGAAGAGGGAGGAGGAGCAGACTGGCCTAGAACTGAGAAGAGAAAAAAAGGAAAGAAAGATAGAAGTGGCAGATAACAGATAACTCATCCAGAGGGCTTTGACTTCTCAAACACAGCAGAAAGCTAACACCATATGATGCCCTGTCTCCTTATTAAGTTAGCCACTTACTTAGATAACTAGCAAGTTAAACTAAGGGGTAGCGTTAACGCTGAATTCTTACAATGGAAAGACCTTGCTTTTTCATTGTAAGCTCATTTACTTGTGTGGCTACCAGACAAATAGCGTTGTACTTCTGTTGTCATCTTATGAAAATGAAGCTATTTTCTACCGAATTTGTTGCACTAATGTATTTTCTGTGAAGGAAAACTATAGTTGTACACCCCTGATCACTCTATTGAAGCAAAAAAAAACACTGTTGACTTTCAATATAAAACACGACCCCTGTCAATACACAGCTGGACTCATCTGCTCTCGCTTCTCCTGTTGTGCTATTTACAAACAAACATGTGACTGGCTCAACTGGGGAACTACGGTAAGCTTCATAATGTAAAATAATGTGACAGGTGAAATGAAGAATGCGATCTGCTTTATCTCCTAACATATTGCACAAGAAAGACTGCAGGTATTTATTTAAAAAGTAGCTATAAATATTAAAATGTATTGAAAGACTCAAATAAATAGTTTCAAGGGTATTGACCTGTGGCTATTTCCAAATTACCCGGTATACGGTATATATGCAGTCCAAGCCTACATCCCTTCCTCTTTCCTTCCCTCGCTCCCTCCCTCCCATCATCCCTCTCATACCTCCCTCCCTTCCGCGTACCGAGTCACTAATTCATTATATGACAGTAATCAGAATCATCTTGTGGAATTCAGGAACAGAGATTCTAAGCATGTTATTCTCTTATGCTTCTCCTATAGGACGACCAGCACCATATGTAAGACTCATTAGCACTCCCTTTGCTATTCACCCCTCTTTCTACCTGTCTCTCTCTCTCTCTCTCTCTCTCTCTCTCTCTCTCTCTCTCTCTCTCTCTCTCTCTCTCTCTCTCTCTCTCTCTCTCTCTCTCTCTCTCTCTCTCTCTCTCTCTCTCTCTCTCTCTATGTACGTCTGGCACTCTCTCTCTATGTACGTCTGGCACTCTCTCTCTATGTACGTCTCTCTCTCTCTCTCTCTCTCTCTCTCTCGCTCTGATATAGAAATTAAATATATACAGGTTAAAAGTAATGACTAAATGTCCCACCCTTAAATTCTCATGTGAAATGTTCTTGTTTTAAGTATGTACTAGTTGTACTAAGTTAACCAATATTGCATGATGTGATGAAGCAAATGTTCTTCATTATAGGCTTAGACTGTTGTTTCCAGATAGTGGGTGAACAAGTTAGGTACCATTGCTAAAGAGTAACGTTGCGCTTTTAATCATGGGGTAAGAATATAACTGTTGTGGGGAAAGAGGAAGTCTAGTCTGAGAAATCAGAATAGCTTATGAAAGGATGGAGAGCATAATTGTTGTTGTGTTATAATATTGTGAAACCAAGTCAGGGAGTGTCTCTCGGTACAAAGAATGTGTGTGTGTATATAAGGTAGTTCCTCATTGTGAGGGACAGAATTCTCTGAATAAAGATCTCTGACTATTGCAGACTGGGAGCTCTGTCCGTTTCTTGATCCAAAAGCCTTACAAACTTTTGAGAGACACTGAAATAGTTGAGTTCAACCATTGAGAGTAAATAATTCTCATGACACTCTCTCTCTCTCTCTCTCTCTCTCTCTCTCTCTCTCTCTCTCTCTCTCTCTCTCTCTCTCTCTCTCTCTCTCTCTCTCTCTCTCTCTCTCTCTTTTGGCTCGAGGAGTGTACGAGCCAGCTGCTGAAATATTTATTGATCTGTTTTTCTCTGCTTTATTTATTTCCCTCCCTCCCTTTCTCCATCCAATCCTCTCTCCCACCTACCTTCCCTCCTCTCCTTCCCCTGACCCATAAACCTAAAATCACAACATGACACCATGATTTAGCATTTATTGCATTCCGGCCCATATTTTTACCACTCTAAACAACACTAGAGTTGCCGGGAATGTGTGTGGACTAAAAACAAATTCTGACAAGTTGAACACTTGACAGACAGTATTTGTTATAGCAGGATATTTTAGCATTAGTTGCAGCCTGTAGTTGCACTGTCAACAACACAAGAGGTGTAAGGATGTGCGAAGGGTAAGACTATGCTGTAGCATGAAAACAGCTTCTGACAAGCTGAGTACTTGACAGATAGTATTTCTGAAAGCAGGTTAAGCTGTTGTTAGAGTGGAACAGTGGAGGCTCCTCAGAGGAGGAAAGGGGAGGACCATCCAACTCAGTCAATTTCAGAAAAATAAAAATGGTGAAAAACTATACTAAACTATACTATACTAAATATAGTCACATCTCACCAAATAACTGATTTTGCAATGAAAGTCTACAGTAGCACCCTCTAGGGCAGCTATTTTCCCTCCTCCTCTGGATACATTGCATAGACAAAATTGTCTCAGGGGATATCGGGACATGTCCCCCCCCCTCTCCCCCAATATTCAGAACAGGTAGATTTGTCCCCAAGTACGAGTTGATGAGTCAACAACATTATTTTATTATGAGTTAACAGAATATGAACTTTTAAAAGTGAGATTTTCACTGGACAGTTTAAAAGTGCAACTTTTTCTCTCAGCCTCATTATGACGACTTCCGGAGCTCTTGCAGTATGAACTGACATGTTGTCCATCCAATCAAAGGATCAGAGAATAAATCTAGTACCTGCTTGCTGTACACTGTACTGTGTGATTTGGTGAAAAATCTGTAGATGTGCCCTTGAGCCATGCACTTATCCCTAATTGCTCCTGTAAGTCGCTCTGGATAAGAGCGTCTGCTAAATGACTAAAACTATAACGTTAATCTGGTGACAATGATGTAGGTCCAAAAGACTTCTTAACAGCTAATCAAATGGCTACCCAGACCATTTGCATTGTCTTTTTACGCTGCTGCTACTCTTTGTTTATTATCTGTGCATAGTCACTTTACCTCTACCTACATGTACATATTACCTCAATTACCTCGACTAACCTGTGCCCCCACACATTGACTCTATACCGTTACCCCCGGTATATAGCCTCACTACTGTTATTTTACAGCTGCTCTTAAATGTTTTACTTATCAATGTTTTACTTAACGCTTATTTTTCTTAAAACGGCATTGTTGGTTAAGGGCTTGTAAGTAAGCATTTCACTGTAAGGTCTACACCTGTTGTATTTGGCGCATGTGAAAAATGTAATTTGATTTGATTTGTAGCAGTTATCAGTTATGATATGAAGGTTTGGCTTGGAGAGGTTTTAGCGCCTGGTCACAGACAGCTGTTGTGTTGTGCACTGAAGTCCACAAGCGAAATAAAATGTGAGAGGAGGAGAGCGCCTGAATGCGAGAAGGAAATATACATATAGTGATGATGATGTATGTGGCTGCTATGAAAGTATTAATTCTGCCGATTCTGTTTAAAATCGTTTCTTAAACGGAAGCAAGCGGAACGAAACGGGGAGGGACCTACCTGAATTTGTCCAATAGAAACGCTTGTTTTACCATTTTGCAACTGTTTGGACTAATGATTACACCCCAGATCAGCTAGATGCAGGCAAGAGTGTGCCAGGTGGTATTGAATGTGTCACTGTCTGTCACCTTGATAATCCAATTTGTCTCTCAACCTGTTATAAACCTTAATTTATAGGCTAGGTTGTAGCAACCTTATGATGGGTACAGGGCAAATTCGAGTATCATGTAGTAGCCTAAACCTATCGATGTTACATTGAGCTGGGTGAATGGAATATGAATGACAATCATCCAATATGCTGTAATAGAAATAAGGCCATGCTCATTAAAAAATCATCATCCCTAATCTTAAACAGCACCGACCTCCACTGGAGTGGAAGTACTCTAGTACTGTAATAGAGCAGTAACAACAGAGGTAGAGTACTGTAATAATAATAATAATATGCCATTTAGCAGATGCTTTTATCCAAAGCGACTTACAGTCATGTGTGCATAAATTTTTACGTATGGGTGGTCCCGGGGATCGAACTCACTACCCTGGCGTTACAAGCGCCATGCTCTACCAATTGAGCTACAGAGGACCACTATAGTAGTAGTAGTCATGACAACAATCAGGTAGCGCTAGCATAGCAGTAGTAACAATAGTAGGGTACTCTGGCTGCCATTAATCTTGATCAACTCCAAATGTCCTCTGTTTCATCAACATCTTTGAAGTAATTCCATCAAAAACGATTTTGAGGTAAGTTGATCTAATGTTTTGTCATTTAGAAAAAGTTGTAGATATAATCCAATGAAGTTAGATACATTATTTTATATATATTGGACTACTGTTATAAGAGGGAAAAATAATCATCAAGCAAAATACTGTTTCATTTAATTTAATAAGCTGATTATAAATTATCGCAAATATTATTTTCAATAGTTGCACTCCAGTAATATTTTAGGTTGGTATGTTGGGGGCAAGATCGTGGCGGCTTTGGCAAAGAGGCGCTTTGTTGTGCCTGAATGCTATTGAAAATGGGCAGGACATTAAGGCAGCGTCCCGTGCTTTTAATCTTCCACCCAATGCACTGAGGCGCCACCGAGACAAGCAGGTCAAAACCCCAGGCCACAGCCATTTGGGTGGGTTAACAGTCTTCACTGGCTCTTTCGAATGTGACCTGGTGAGTCATATCCAAAAAATGGAAAGAGCCCTTTTTGGATTTACATCATGGGATGTCCGAAAACTTGCCTTTGACCTGACGGAGTGGATGGGAATCCAAAACACATTAAATAAAGAAAGGTGGTCGGCAGGCATAACCTGGTTTTACGGTTTTATGAAGCGGCACCCAGAATTATCGGTCTGTATCCCACGCGCGTGTGTATTTCATCAATATTTAATATCCAAAAATGTATTAATATTACAAACTATTGAAAACCGTTTGCTCTTGAATTTCATTTTAGACACTGCTGGGATTTAAAATATTGCCTAATTCAATGAATATGAGTTTAGTTTAACTGTACATAATGGCGTGTAAGGAAAAGTTAAAAGAAGAAAGAGAATTTACTGTACGTGCAGGTGAGGTAAAAATGATTAAATAACAAAAAATCTGTCAACTGTAGCCATTTATTTTCCTTTATAGTTTGTTACCCTAAGCATGGCCATCATCCACCAACATTTTTCTTTCTCCAAAATGTGATTTTGTGTGTCAGCAATTAGACACTGATTTTAGGGGCATCGTACCCCATGTTACCCTATTAGTATTCCGCAAAAATGGATTCAGATCAAATTTTATCTCAATGTAATTATAGGGCTTATGCGGTATCATATCCCAGTGGTAAATATTACCGTGATTAAACTGGTGCGTGGAGAGTACTCCAACAGACCACAATAGAGCAGTGGTTGGAAACGAATGTTTGTCTCCCCTGTATTTTTGTACAAATGAACAGACTCCTTCACATAGCCAAACACAAGACAATTACACATTTGCAAACACAAACACACACATAAAGATGCACCCACGCTTGCACGCACGCACACGCACACCCTCCCCCACACATACCCACAGTCCCATCACCAGGCATGGACCAGGCTGCATTTGTTTCCTAAGCCTCTTCCATTGATTTGCCAGCGAAGCTTCTTGTCTCTGGTAATGAGGACAGGGAGAGAAGCGGGACCCGGGTCCCTCATAGCTCCCACAGGAGAAATAAGCAGCGGCTGCTCTAATCTGAATCGTGTTTCCAACGATGCTAACTCCCTCACACAAAAAGACAAGAACTAGAGGGGGGTAGAATCTCTCCCTCTCCTCTCTCTCTCTCTCTCTCTCTCTCTCCTTCTCTCCAGATAGCTACATCTACATGCCCCGGCTAAAGCCTCGGAGCCTCAGAGCCAGAAAGAGAGGAATGAGGATTTAGCCTGTGCCAGAGACATATTCCATTTTCCCCATATGGCTGTATTGAAAAGAGATCAATGAAAGTTATTTATGTAGACAAAGATGTATGAATATATAGATGTTCCTCTCTACCCCTCAAGGCTGGGTGCTCCTGGCTCCGATGGGCTTCATTGATTTACTGTTCGCACCTTCACTGGGGGAATTGTTTAAATTCATCTTGCGGGTGGCCCTATAAAGGCTGCGTTTGTGTGTGAATGACTGAGTGACTGTGTGTGTGTGTGTGTGTGTGTGATTGGGGGGGGGGGGCTTTTGTGAGACTATATATACCGTATATGGGCCTCCCACTTCTCTCTGCCTCTACATCCATTCTGCTGCCAATTGAATTACGTTTCTCTTCCTGCATTAAATAAAACATAGGACTTTTTTCATTACTATTAGAGTGAGGGCCCATTGCTCATGCACATATTCATGCACAGGGTAGCACTGACCACTGGGGTTGAGCTGGGAATAGTACAAGGAGGCGGGGTGGGAGAGAAGGGAAGTATTACACTGTATTACCGTAATTAAACACAGTAAAAGAACCTGTCCCACGTTGAAAGTGATCCTGGTTCATTTCCATTACACCGAACTCCATATATAATAACTGTGATTATAATTACAAACAAGCCTGGCTGTAATCATTATTTATGGAACTGACACTTATGTATAATTGCCTAGCCAGAACCAACATAGGAGGCCAGTGAAGTGTTTATCAAAACTTGACGCAGGACATCTCAAGGTCATTGAGGTGACGGAGCACCCATCGACCCTTCCTCCTCTCCGCACTCGGAGCACCCATCTCGAGTTTGACCCCATGACCCCAAGTCACTGTTCCACCCTGAAAGCCACTAACATTGCAACACCATTCCAGAGGCCAGCATCTCACCACCCTCACCCTGTTGAAAACAATCCAAATACCCACAGAAACATATTTGGCCGTAGATGTGGATGGAATAGCCCCTAAGGCCAGTCATGTTTAAGCCAAGATAAGGTCAGTAATAGGCAGGGGTGGAAAAGTGGAAGATTCCACAGAAACACTTGGGGCCATTCTCTCCATGGTGCCCCTCTCCATAGCAACACTTCCTGATTTAGTTCGAACCACACAAGGGTATCTATCAGTTCTCCATCCAGCATACGGTGGAAGCTCATCATCCATAGCACAAACCCCAGTACACAGTCTCACATTCCCCCCATACAACTGTAAAACACTTTGTGACAATTGTTCATGCAAGGGCCTTATAAAAAACGAATAAAAAATGTGATATAGAACACAGCCTACTTGTTTTCTGTCAGGTCACTGCTATATATTCCCAGCATCCAGCAGCCCCATTTTACTCTTCTAAAGAGCAACTCCAAGAGACCCAAACCCCGGGCTTCTCGGTCTCACATCCAATGGTGTCTGGCAACAGATGAAGAAGAACCGAGAAAAGGGCAAACAAATACAGGCTCCAAAAAAAGAGGACCATGTGCAAGCCAGGCTTGAAGAACAACGGCGGCACAGAAATGGTGGCTTTCAAACGGGGGGCGGAGGGGGAGGAGGCGGGAGGGAGGAAAGAGGGGAACAGAGGCCCTTCCAGATTAGGAGCGTGAGGCATCTGTTGGTGCTGGCACACCGACGTGTCTGCAGCTCTTCATCTCCCAGCCAAAGCCGGTGTTTCGACCGAGCACAAACAGGGGGGCCATGCCATCAACATGTGCCATGATGTGCCACTATCCTTGACCCCACTTGTCCCTCCCATATGTCGCGGTAACGAGAGGGATCGCAGGCGACGCACCTGTACCCTTTGATTCATTGTGGCCACCTTTTGTCCTGTGGATGCTCGTTTGGAGCTAGAAGCATCTGTTGGGTTGTTTGAAAATGGCTTCAGTGATATACAGGAGAGTATTTTCAAAGGTTAAGGATGATGTGTCTGAGAGGGATCCAAAACTGTAATGCGGAAAAGTAGAGAGAGGTTTATGTAGTTCACCTAATGGATTAGAGGACTTTTGATGGAGCTTGATCTGCTACCAAGGTAAGACCAAAGGCCAAATGCCAGGTTATGCTGATGTGTGACCTTGACTTAAGGCCATTTCTCTCAGCATACAGATATGTAATTGGATAGAATGTGTTACTGTATAGGAGCATGTGCTAGAAGGTGAATCTGTATGGAAGCAGGTGCTATGCCTTTGTGCAGGTTCTAGCTTGTGTTACTGACATACCTACATCATGAGGTCGTAAATAAGCATCTCCTATTCCTAGACCATGAAATATCATCACTAGCAGCACCACAACATATGTATCATTACCAGCAAAGTACATTCTAACATGAACTTCATAATAAGATACTTACCGCAGGTGTCGGTCATAACAGCGATCCTCTTTGTGGAGTCTAAATGGTTTAATTTGGTGTGGGGGCGTGTAGTTATATTCTCAAGCTTAGTTAGCTTTCATTGAGAAAATAAGTGGGAAGCAAAGTCTCCCAGCGTGCCATCTCAGACGTAGACGACAAAGGTTTAGGAGAACCGGGTCCTATTAATTAGGCACCAAACATTAGAAAATTGGCTGAAACAGCAAGAGACGACCTGAACTTGTCCAATGAGAAGTTGTTTTTGTGTTCCATTGTAAAACGTTTTGCTACGGGGGCACTCCTCTCTGCCTGAGGAACAATAACCGTGTAGTATTCATTAGGCACCAAACAGATAGAAAACAAACTGACACAGGAAGGAACTATCTGAACTTGTCCAATAAGAAACATTCATTTTCATGTTCCGCTGCATAACGTTTTGCTACCGTGTGCCATAATGAATACGACCTTGGTTATCACTCTGTCTGAGGATGGAAACTAATGACTTAGCATCTCTAAGTCCAATACAGCCAAAGCCATTATGCCAAAAGGTCCATAGCACGTAGGTGCTCCTCAGAATGCTCACTAGGCATTGTGCTTAGAGATGCAAAAGCTACAACTTTGAACGTCACTGCACAGGTCAGCAGAAACCAACTTGATGACTGACACTTCATAGTAGTTAATGGTAATAGCAGCCTAACAAGAGTGCTGATCAATGACTAAATGGATGTAGCTTCAGGCCAGCAGTGCAAAATGACTCAAATAGCAATGGAGATGAGAATGATATGACCAATCCAAAATCGACCCTTAGCCCTTATACCCTACGCTTTGAGGAGAACACAGTGCCTCCGACGCAGCCCGCTCCCAAGGACTGTGGGCTCTCGTTCTCCGTGGCCGACGTGAGTAAGACGTTTAAGCGTGTTAACCCACGCAAGGCTGCCGGCCCAGACGGCATCCCTAGCCGCGTCCTCAGAGCATGCGCAGACCAGCTGGCTGGATTGTTTACAGACATATTCAATCTCTCCCTATCCCAGTCTGCTGTCCCCACTTGCTTCAAGATGTCCACCATTGTTCCTGTACCCAAGAAAGCAAAGGTAACTGAACTAAATGACAATCGCCCCGTAGCACTCACCTCTGTCATCATGAAGTGCTTTGAGAGACTAGTCAAGAATCATATCACCTCTACCTTACCTGACACCCTAGACCCACTTCAATTTGATCCACAGATGATAAAATCGCCATCACTCTGCACACTACCCTATCCCATCTGGACAAGAGGAATACCTATGTAAGAATGCTGTTCATTGACTATAGCTCAGCCTTCAACACCATAGTACCCTCCAAGCTCATCATTAAGCTCGGGCCCTGGGTCTGAACCCCGCCCTGTGCAACTGGGTCCTGGACTTCCTGACGGGCCGCCCCCAGGTGGTGAAGGTAGAAAACAACACCTCCACTTTGCTGATCCTCAACACAGGGACCCCACAAGGGTGCGTGCTCAGCCCCCTCCTGTACTCCCTGTTCACCCATGACTGTGTGGCCATGCACGCCTCCAACTCAATAATCAATTTTGAAGACGACACAACAGTAGTAGGCCTGATTACCAACAATGATGAGACGGCCTACAGGGAGGAGGTTAGCTGATCGTGGACTTCAGGAAACAGCAGAGGAAGCACGCCCATATCCACATCGACGGGACAGCAGTGGAGAAGGTGAAAAGTTCCTTGGCGTACACATCACTGACAATCTGAAATGGTCCACCCACACAGACAGTGTGGTGAAGAAGGCGCAACAGCGTCTCTTCAACCTCAGGAGGCTGAAGAAATGTGGTTTGGCCCCTAAGACCCTCACAAACTTTTACAGATGCACAATTGAGAGCATCCTGTCGGGCTGTATCACCGCCTGGTACGGCAACGGCACTGCCCGCAACCGCAGGGCTCTCCAGAGGGTGGTGCGGTCTGCCCAACGCATCCCCGGGGGCACACTGCCTACCCTCCAGGACACCTACAGCACCCGATGTCACAGGAAGGCCAAAAAGATCATCAAGGACATCAACCACCCGAGCCACAGCCTGTTCACCCCGCTACCATCCAGAAGGTGAGGTCAGTACATGTGCATCAACGCTGGGACCGAGAGACTGAAAAACAGCTTCTATCTCAAGGCCATCAGACTGTTAAATAGCCATCACTAGCCGGCTACCACCCGGTTACTCAACCCTGCTCCTTAAAGGCTGCTGCCCTATATACAGTGAGGAAAAAAGTATTTGATCCCCTGCTGATTTTGTACGTTTGCCCACTGACAAAGACATGATCAGTCTATAATTTTAATGGTAGGTTTATTTGAACAATGAGAGACAGAATAACAACAACAAAATCCAGAAAAATGCATGTCAAAAATGTTATAAATTGATTTGCATTTTAATGAGGGAAATAAGTATTTGACCCCTCTGCAAAACATGACTTAGTACTTGGTGGCAAAACCCTTGTTGGCAATCACAGAGGTCAGACGTTTCTTGTAGTTAGCCACCAGGTTTGCACACATCTCAGGAGGGATTTTGTCCCACTACTCTTTGCAGATCTTCTCCAAGTCATTAAGGTTTTGAGGGTGACGTTTGGCAACTCGAACCTTCAGCTCCCTCCACAGATTTTCTACGGGACTAAGGTCTGGAGACTGGCTAAGCCACTCCAGGACCTTAATGTGCTTCTTCTTGAGCCACTCCTTTGTTGCCTTGGCCGTGTGTTTTGGGTCATTGTCATGCTGGAATACCTATCCACGACCTATCCCTGTATATGTGCTTTCTTGAGCAGGGGGACCATGCGGGCGCTGCAGGATTTCAGTCCTTCATGGCGTAGTGTGTTGCCAATTGTTTTCTTGGTGACTATGGTCCCAGCTGCCTTGAGATCATTGACAAGATCCTCCCGCGTAGTTCTGGGCTGATTCCTCACCGTTCTCATGATCATTGCAATTCCACGAGGTGAGATCTTGCATGGAGCCCCAGGCCAAGGGAGATTGACAGTTATTTTGTGTTTCTTCCATTTGCGAATAATCGCACCAACTGTTGTTACCTTCTCACCAAGCTGCTTGGCGATGGTCTTGTAGCCTATTCCAGCCTTGTGTAGGTCTACAATCTTGTTCCTGACATCCTTGGAGAGCTTTTTGGTCTTGGCCATGGTGGAGAGTATGGAATCTGATTGATTGATTGCTTCTGTGGATAGGTGTCTTTTATACAGGTAACAAGCTGAGATTAGGAGCACTCCCTTTAAGAGTGTGCTTCTAATCTCAGCTCGTTACCTGTATAAAAGACAACTGGGAGCCAGAAATCTTTCTGATTGAGAGGGGGTCAAATACTTATTTCCCTCATTAAAATGCAAATCAATTTATAAAAATTTTTACATGCACTTTTCTGGATTTTGTGTGTGTTATTCTCTCTCACTGTTCAAATAAACCTACCATTAAAATTATAGACTGATCATGTCTTTGTCAGTGGGCAAACGTACAAAATCAGCAGGGGATCAAATACTTTTTTCCCTCACTGTACATATATATGGATTAACTGGTCACTTTAATAATGGAACACTAGTCATTTTAATCATGTTTGTATACTGCTTTGCTCATTTAATATGTATAAACTGTATTCTATTCTATTGTATTTTAGTCAATGCCACTCCAACATTGCTTGTCCTAATATTTATATATTTCTTAATTCCATTCTTTTACTTTTAGATTTGTGTGTATTGTTGTGAATTGTTAGATGCTACTGCACTGTTGGAGCTAGGAACACAAGCATTTCACTACACCGGCAATAACATCTGCTAAATATGTGTATGTGACCAATAAAATTTGATTTGATTTGAGATTTGAGAGTACTGTATAGGTCTAAGCAATATTGACCCTACCTAGCTCCCCGATAGGCTATAGGAGTAAATTTCGATACTTTGCTTATACCTATTCAATCCTCACAGATCTACACAAGTGCATAGGAGGTAACCGCTATAGGGACTAAGGGTCCATTTGGGAGTGGGAACTCCATCTGACACACTCCAATGAGCACTACACATGCTCACGTCTTTGGGGCACCTTGCATGATTTAACAGGGAGATGACCAGGCGTTTAATGGTTGTGTTACACCCTTCCTCCCTCATCATTCATGCATGCCTCCACATTAGTGGGTGTGTGGTGGTAGCAGCAGCAGGGAAACTGGCTACATCCTTTTCTAAAGATGGCAATGATATACTCTCAGTCAACTTCATACCATCGTGTCCATGTACCACACAGAACAAAGATGATGCTGATATACAGTATTCTCAGTCAACTGTAAACCATGGCTTTAATGTGCTTCACAATAAAACAAGAATATGGCCTCTCTAGGCTGCATTCATCAACTATATAGTTTAGTGCTAGAACATGTGGATATGGTAGGTTTGTAAAATGCAATTTTAGTTCAATCAATTCAACAAAGGTAGTCTGACCTTAGAATCTTAAAAGCAGGTTGTGAATTGGTACTGTGAAGCCAATATGGAGCTATAATCATATGGTTTCATGCTGTTTTGTTTGGTGTTTGTGTCTTGCAGGGCTGTCCATCTGCCCCATTCCTGTTGTAGTTTAGGCCCTATTGGAATCCCACCATAACCAGCTGGGTACTCCACTACTCCTGCCTGCCGGGGTGAGCAGTTAACCTTGCATCTTATTGCACTGACACATCAATTATTGTTATTAAGGCCAGGTTATTTATTTAATTCATGATTTCCCACAGGTAATGAGGGAGAGTAATTGAGGCACGCATGTGTGATGTGTGGTTTAATGTGTGGTTTAATGTGTGGTTTGCGTCGCGCACGTGCGCAAGGGGCGCACCAGATGTTGGAAGGAGCGCGGGGGGAGGCGTAATAGAATCTACAACAACATCAACAGTGTGTGGATTGAGATAAAACAAATCTGCAATATGGTTACAATATCCGTCACGGTGAGAAATGAAACGTATTAGGGCTATAACTCATATTGCAATGCTATTTATCTTCAGGCGCTCCATATGACAAGGCACTTTTGTGATGCCCAAGTTTCCCTTCCTCTGCAGTGCACAACATCCAATGCACAACATCCAGAATAAATTTCTGACGCGCCTCTATCCTTTGTGCAATTAATAATGAAGCATACTGAAATCCCCTATGAATCATCCGGATGTACAAGCGAGCACCGCAATTATCTTGCATGTATCTTAGTCTGGTGAGAGAAGGTTAAAAGCAACAGACAATGTGGTGGATAAATAACTAGCCACGGCGGGGGAAAGTAGTGAAGGTTACTAGGCTACACTGTACATAGTGCCCTATACGTGTTGGAATGCCCCAAGCTCTATCTCTCTGTCTATTATTATCTCTCAACCTTTCAGTAAACGTTTTTTTGCTACTCTTCTCAACTGCTTGTACTGCATCGAAAATTATGTAGGAGCAGTGTGAGCACCATAGTATGAACGTCATGTGCACGGGTTACCACCAGATCAATCATGTCACGTATTGGAATGCGCCCGCCTTCTGATAGACAAGAGAGGATGGGAATGGGGTGTCTCGAATTATGAGGTGAAATATGTTAACATGCACCACTCGTAGGCTACAAGCAAGCTGAAGATGGAGCCGTGCGCTGCGCAAAGGCTGTAGCCTATACCTACCACATGCTAACGCACACTCATTGTTTTATCCACTCACACCTCTCTCTCTCTCTCTCTCTCTCTCTCTCTCTCTCTCTCTCTCTCTCTTTCTCTCTCTCTCTCTCTCGCTCTCTGTCTCTCTATCTCTCTCGATCCCTCCCTCCCTCTCTCTCTCTCTCCAAACTGTGAGAAAATGAAAACCGAGTGTACACTCTAGCACACATACCCATGATTCATAAGCAGGTAGACCCCCACCACGAAGCCTCGGCATTAGTATTCACCTCCAGCACCATACCAGAGAGAATGAAGGGGAAGATGCATGCATGGATCCAATCCAGCGGCAACATCAAATCAAAGTAGCCTACTAGAACTTACCTTTCGACAGCAATGCGAGGAGCAAAGCAGCGAACACGTTTCGTAAGACTGGGCAGCTCATGTCTTGAGGTTTCGATAGATTTTTCGTTGTTGTTTTCGTAGTAGAATACCGTTGTAGTCCCCTTGTATGGAGCCTTTGCAGGAAAAATATAAAAATATCTACTTGGTGTGTTTTATTTATGTCCAACAGCAATAACCGACTGCTTTTACATGTGACTGGACAAAAACATGAGTCTATCCCCTTGACTTTTCCCGTTGATGACCCCCCTTAGCCAAAGAAGACGTAGAGGGAATACCAAATGACACAAAATCCTGGTTCAAAAATCTCAAATATTCCAGACACTGAATTAATGTTGTTTTCAATGGTTTGGAGCAAATGTGCTCAAATGCGCATCTGGACACGAACGTAAATACTCTACTGTTTTCTGCCAAATATTCGACAGAACATTTAAAACTAATGGATACAATCTGTGCGTTCTGTAGTAGACAATTCGTCTCGTAATTAGCCTACAATCCTCTATCTCTGTCCGTATGCAGCGCGTCTTGCCGCTCCGCACTCAATGCATCGCTCGGAGAAACAACAAATGCGAAGCGCGCAAGAAAAGGCATGATTGACAGTTCAAGGAGAACTATTTTCTTCCAATCACCGCCACCAAGGAAGGGGCGGGAGCTACAATTGCACTGCAGCCCCTTTCTGAGAGGGTGAGAAAAGGAGGCGGACTGGCCAATCCGAGGTGCATTGTGGGCGGGTAAATGCGCGAGGCGAAAACGGCGCGGTGATAATGCAATGTGATTTATAGCAAGCTTAGTGTTGCTGCAGTACTCGGAGAAACAGTGGTCCACAGGGGGACAGACATAATGACTTTAGTACAGGGACCGAGGTAGAGTGACAGAGGGACAGGTGGAGCTACGAGGAATGGGTGCGTGGTGGGTAGCTGAATTAGGCTATTGGATAAAGGGTTAAGGTTCTATTCGGGTTGTTTTGTTGGGCTTTTGCCCAGGCGTTGCCCACATGACCAAAGAATGGATGGAGTTCCAATACCTTAAAATTGAATAGACCAGTGAACACTTATTATGGAAATGCAAACAATTTTGATCACAGTTACACCTATAACTGCACTTGTTGGAAGACCATGCAATTGAGTCCACATGAGCGTTTTGGAATGTCACTAGGCCTACTCGTCTGGAAAAAAAAGCCAACTGCATTAAGTAGGCTTTATACACATGGCGACACACCATCTGTGTGCGAGATGACTGAGATTAACACGATAGTAGCAGATGAGTACAGTAAAGTGATGATAGACTTCCTGCTCTGCAGTGTTGAAGCATGCGACACCTAATATTCCCTACACATCATATATTCCATTGAAAGTCAAATGAAATCAGTCAGAGTCACCCAACAAGCTGTAATAACTGATATTCAGATTCAGCACCATTGAAGTGGACAGCGACAGAATAGGAATTTGGAAGTTCAGCACCATTGAGGTGGACAGTGAGCGAATCCTGATTTCGAAAGTTCAGCTCATGAGCAGTGGACAGCTGCGTTTTGGGAGCAATAATGGGGAATCCCTTATAATGAGAGTAAGCCTAACTAGGAAGGGGGAGGCACCCCTAGGAACTCTGCAGGGTTGGGAGTGTAATCGGTTTTATGTAACTGATTACAAAATAAACTGTAACTGTAAGCCACTATGTTACCAGCAAACATATTGTTATCAGATTACAGATACTTTTGAAAAACTAGATGATTACTTCTAGGATTACTTTTAAATTCAGAAAAAATGTTTGGATAAAAAAAATATTGATGACACTTTTGTGTTTTCTCAATGACATTCAAATCAACATTGAAAAAAGGCGCAAGTTTAAGTTTGTTCCGCATGACGGAGTCTGACCACAAGTCAGAGACCACTATGATGACACACCAAAAGCGTTTGATGGAGTACGAATATTATTTTGTAGGCTACAGTCCAAGCTATGTCTTCCAATGGTGCGACTGTCTGCATTCAAAGATTATAAATCCAATTTGAATAAACGCTTGGAGGTAAGGTCGACAGCAGTGGGTAGCCTACGGGCGATACGGATATAACGTATTATTAATCTACATCTACATAGCGCAATTTGAATCACACTGCAGCTTTCTCATTTAGCTATTTGCGCCTTACGGATTGTGGTTATTGTGGATGGCTGTTCACAAATTTAGCCTATATGTGTATTTTAACCCAATAATGATTGTTTTGAATAAATTTAAGCTGCCTATCAATCATTGTTTTTGCGACCAGTGGACAGACAGTGACAAAGGGTGCTCTTGCAACAGCTGCATAGTGCGGATCCCAGCCTATCCCACTGGACAAAAACTGGTTGAATCAACGTAGTTCTACCTAATTTCAACAAAAAATCAATGCGATGACCTTGAAACAACGTGGAAAACTGATTGGATTTGCAAAAAGTCATCAACGTAAGGAAATGTCGTCTTTTTTTTCACCCAACTTTTCACCTAAATCCATTGACAGGGTGACATATTTTGTTGATTTAACGTTGAAATCACGTTAGAGTTGACAACTCAACTAAATGTAAATGAAAACTAGACGTTGAACTGACGCCTGTGCCCAGTTGGGTGGAATAAACGTTTGAGGGAGTTCCTCCCTTCTAAACTCCTCCGTGGTAATGTGCTACACATACTGTCAAAAACTAGTTTCATTTAAGAAGACCACAAGTGGGGCTTTTAATGCTCAATCTAATTCGTGCTGATAAAAAACGTGAACAATAGGCCTATAGCAAATGCAACATATGTCAATAATCTTTCAAATCCAAATAGCATTTTTCAGTAGTGCTCAAAGCATGCCCTTCCATGAGAGCAACATTTATTTTTCAACTCGAAGCAATGAGCCCAATCAGTCCTCCATGACAACAAAATCATAAACAACAAAATCATAAACAACAGAGTAGGCTAATAAGTCCTTGTTTATAGGTTATGCTCAGGTAAAACAATTAGGCTAATCTATATTTCCATAATTCCAAATCCTATTCTTGAAGATTAAGGGGTGTTAAATGAATTGGAATGACTGGAAATCTGACAGATTTTGTTTTTTAATGTAAAGATATAGCCTAATCGTATTACTATCTGTATTGAAGTAGAAAGCAATGGGTTAGAAGAAGCATACATAACCCATAAAGTAAAATGCAACATCCATTTATGGCCAGCTATGTAAACTCGATTTATCCTGCATTAGATGTTGTTCAATTGGTAATATTCATTTTTGTCTTCTTCTAATGCGCTTAAGGGGAATGTAAAAGTAATTGAAAGTAATCAGATTACATTACTGAGTTTGGGTAATCCAAAATGGATGTTACTTATTACAATTTTGGACAGGTATCTAGTAACTGTAATGGCTTGCATTTAGAAAGTAACCTACCCAACCCTGGAACTCTGTTACCTACTCTAATAATGACCCATGAGTCCATAGCCTGCTCCAAAATATCTTACACAATACTTTTAAGGGAGTTAGGCTATATATTAGTTCACAATTTATTCTCACTTTTGCATGGTGTTATTGCCATATTCATATTTACCAGCATTTGAATATAACACACTGTAGGGCAACATTCACATCCTATATTCGTCTGTTTATGTAAAACATTGTAGACTGACAATATGGTATTTTTTTAAAAGTACGCCCACATAGCTACACTTCTAGATATTTGCATTGAAATGCCGCAGGATACAAAGCTGGTTCTTCATTAGCATAGAAAGACATTGCCTTTATATGGAACCAAACATATTTGATAGTGAGATATGCAGTGTCAATACCCCATTAATGGAATTCATGATAGTAATCAGTAATTCAACCAGGCTTCTGTACACAGGGTCTGCATTTATTTATAAACCTGTCAAAAGTGTCTGTTTGTTTGTATTCCATTGTTTTAGTTTTTATAAAAGACACACCTGAGAAGATTTGACAAAGCCAATTACCCTCATTCTTCCAAAGCTCCCTGGAGTTGTCATTCCGTGTTTTGGGGATGGCAATGGAGCTGAAGAATGTTTGATTATATATCACCAAAAGTTTGTAATATGTTGGGAATCCCACTCCCCAGTTAGCACATCGCTTCTGCCTTTTGCCAGAAGTGTGTGTGTGTGTGTATGTGTGAGTGAGCAAAAGTTAATGACATTGAACAACTGAAAGCCTAAGTGACAATAATTTCACTGCCAATTAACCGAATATAAAGGCATATGCAGTAATGTCATTTATCCATGCATTTTGGCACATTGAGTCAAACCCAGCTAGATCAGAATTCAGTGCTATGCTTTTCTGAGTCCCAAATGGCACCCTATTGCCTATAGAGAGCCCTATGGACCCTGGTCAAAAGTAGTTCACTATAGTGCACTATATAGGCAATAGAGTGCCATTTGGGACGCAGACCTTATCCAAATACCCCATCTGATGAGGTTAGAATGAGACTCACTAGAGAAGTCTTCCCTCAAGTGTCTGCTGTGCATGGCGCTAACTGTCTCTCTGTGTGTGTGTGTGTGTTTGTGTCTATGCCAGGGCCTGGGTTTAGACACCCCGCCGCCAGCCTGTTTAGTATGGTAATGTATTGAAATGTGGTCTCTCTCTCTCTCTCTCTCTCTCTCTCTCTCTCTCTCTCTCTCTCTCTCTCTCTCTCTCTCTCTCTCTCTCTCTCTCTCTCTCTCTCTCTCTCTCTCTCTCTCTCTCTCTCTCCTCTCTCTCTCTCTCTCTCTCTCTCTCTCTCTCTCTCTCTCTCTCCCTCTCTCTCTCTCTCTCTCTCTCTCTCTCTCTCTACCTCTCTCTCCCTGCTCCCTCGGTCCTTAAGCCTCCCTCATTAATTGGCATGGCATAGGTGGCCGACACATGCTTGTAATACACTGGGAGGGAGCGAGGGAGAGAAAGAGGGAGGGAGAGAGGGGAGAGAGGGAGAGAAGCTTTTGGGTCCGTTGAGATTGCCCTCTGAAACCAGATATCCCTAGAGGGCTAGAGTGAAACAGAGAATAGAGAGGGAGGACAGAGAAAGAGATAGGGAGAGAGAGAGGATGGATGAGACAGACACAGAGAGTGGGAGGGAAGAAAAGAGAGAGGAGGATGGGGGAGAAAGAGAGAGATCATTGGCATTGCTCTGTGAAGAAAAAAGGAGGGTCAGAGAGGAAAAAGAGGAAAGAGAGAGAAAGGGGGATAATCATGTAAGAGATTAACTCGCCTGTTGAGTGTGAAGAGGAGGGGGAAAGAAAGACTGGGACAGAGAGAGAGAGAGAGAGAGAGAGAGAGAGAGAGAAGAGAGAGAGAGAGAGAGAGACAGAGAGAGAAGAGAGAGAGAGAGAGAGAGATGTGGTGAAAGTGAAAGGACTTCGACTATATTGAAATCTCCCAAAGATTCCCACCAGTTGTGCCCCTAATAGGGTTGTGTGTCCCAATACATCCCACAGCCCAGAGGAGAGGCCTACTCAACATGTAGAGGAAACATTTATTCACCATATTAATCTTGTTCATTTCACCCTTGATACCACCCCTGCTGTTATAGCAGCCTAATTTGATGTCGTTACAACCACTTTAAGCATACAATTGTTTTCTCTGCTGATTGCCCGACAGCAACGCCTGTAAAGCACCTTGAAATTGAAAATCCGAATCCGAATCAGAGAAAAAAGGATCCACCGAAGGAGGCGTAGAGTAGCGAGGAAGGAAGAAATAAAGGAAATAGAAAGAGAGGGTATAAGGAAGGAGAAGGCGATCAAGAAAGAAAGATGGGAAGTCCAAGATAATGAAAAGGAGGAGTTTTCTTTCCCTTTGGTGTCCAAAATGGCCACCCTAATACACATTTGTACTTCATTTTTGTGATATGTCTGAAGCCTCCTGTCTGATTATTTTTACCCAGAAATGTGTGTGTGTGTTTAATTCTATGATTCCCCTGGGGCTACTGTAAATTATGTATGGTAAATATATGATGAAACTTGTGGTGAGAGACTAGTCACCTTTTAATGCGAGTGGAGCAGAGCCGGAGTAAGCCGAGGCGTGAAGACGGATCAAAGCACCAAGCTGTAATAGATGATAGGGTTTAATCATGTCTAGCTACCGTCTCTCTCTCTCTCTCTCTCTCTCTCTCTCTCTCTAGTAAAACCCCTACACTGTGATACCATGGTCGATAATAAATATTATGGTACACTCATTGTCTTACAAGAATCACAGGCCACTAACATTGCAAGCAGAGATTCAGCAGCCTTGAATGGCGCAGCAACAGTTGGAATTCAGAAGTTCAGCACCACATGACAGTGGACAGGCAGTCTGTCAAGCCACACTGATGGGTGAATCCCATGTTACATGAGTGGGTCTAACCAGGAAAAGGAAGCCTGGTAGGGAAAAGCTCCCTATGAACTCTGTTTGCTAGCTTGTTTCAGCCATATTTAATTTTCAATTTTCCAAACCAAACCTTACAATGTTAGGATTGGACAAGCATTGCCAAAAAGTAAAATACATTGCTCCAATGTTTCTTAGATCTGCACCTATACAGTTCTTAACATCCAAGTCAAGCATATTTAACTCCCCGACCATGATGTATTTCATTGTCCCCCACCCACACATACCATAAACTATACTGGAACGCTCCGAGGTGAAGTATCTCCTACGTGCAGATCTAGGGTCACCTTCCCCTCCACCAATCCTAATGCTAAACTGACCCAAGATCAGTGTCTAGGGGCAACTTCATCCTACACCATACTGGATAAGTGCATGAAACATGACCACAGAGCAAAAAATTAGCAGATATCTCTTTATCTCATGCTCCTACTTCATTCTTGTTTGACTACATTGTTATTTTGGATCCCTTTCTCCCCTCTCTTTTCATTGGGTGAGTCTCATGGTTGGGATGGGTGAGTCTCATGGTTGGGTTGGGTGAGTCTCATGGTTAGGTTGGGTGAGTCTCATGGTTGGGTTGGGTGAGTCTCATGGTTGGGTTGGGTGAGTCTCATGGGTAGGTTGGGTGAGTCTCATGGTTGGGTTGGGTGAGTCTCATGGTTAGGTTGGGTGAGTCTCATGGTTGGGTTGGGTGTGTCTCATGGTTGGGTTGGGTGAGTCTCATGAGTAACCCCTTAATCCTCTCAGTCCCCTCTGGCCCGAAAGCCTCACTGAGCCTCACTCTATCCATCTACTCCTGTCCTTGGCGTTGCCCCAGAAAACATGTTCCTCTTGTAAAACCCTATGATGAACAATACCTAGAAAAGGCCTTGTATAAAATAAGAAAAGGCATTGTTCCATGTATAAACCCCTGTCCATTCCATATATCAAGAATAAAACAGAATAGAATAAATCTTTTTCCCAAAGTCATAAATTAATTCCCTGAATAAATGGATGGAAAGCATACGGAGAGTGACATTGCCTGTGGAAAAACTCATAGCACTTTATGCTCAAATTAAATAACTTTTGCCTAAAGTAGGATCCACTATTTAGTTTCCATAGACATTGCCCTTTAAACCGAGCTCGCTCATTAATCAATGGTGTGCTTGTAGAGCTTATTGAACTCTGACTCAGCCATAAGAAAGCTGTAGAGCGAGAGCTCTGTTGAATCAGTTAGGATTTAGTCAATGTTCTTGAAAGTGGAATCTTTACACTTCTCCTCTGCACTGAATTGCCACTCCCCAGGCCTGTAGAAATATGGCAGTGATGAATAACATGAGTTGGGCAGTAGATATCTATCAAAGCACACCATTCCAAGTGCTATAGTTTTAAGGACTGAGCACCCGGGCTTATGACTTGCTCACACATCTCTCATCTCTCTCAGCTCCTCCCTTGTTCCCTAATGGATTCTCTGTCTCTGTCCTCTCTTTCTCCTTCCTTCTGTCTGCCTACTCTCTTTCTCTCTCATTCCTCTTCTCTCCCCAGCTCTCTTTCCTTAATATCTCCTCTGCTTCCCACTGGGCACACTACGTCATTTCGACGTGGATAATTGGGTAATATTTGGTTGAGACATTGATCAATGATTTTTCAACCTATATTCACCCACTCAAAAAGACAGCCAAAAGTTAGTTGAATTTCCAATCAAATCACTATGCTTTCAATCATCTAAATGCACAACCAAATTCCAATGGAAAAACCTCTCAGATGTTTTGTTTAGTTGTCACCCATTTAAAAACACAGTAAAGTTCAAATGGGAATACAATGTCAGATATGTTGTGTATTTATACAACAACTTAATGTGTTATCACTGTGCTTCATCTAATAGCACAACCAAATGACCTGGATTGCAGTTGAGATTACAATAAAGTACACGGTGCAAGTGATCAATTTCGCTCAAGATTCTTCACAGATTATTACAGCAATTGTGAAGATGTCCACAGATCTGTGATGACCTATGCATGCTATGTTTAACATGTTTGCTTCATATGATTACAGAAGAAGACATTTATAGTTACAGTAACCTCAAAACGCGGCCATGGTTGTGTTATTCATTTTAAGGTTCAATGGTACATTAGTTTGTTAGATAGCCTTAACTTTAGGCTATTTAGTGTATTACAAAAGTAATATTGAATTGTGTTTCGTGTACAATGCAACCATATATCAACATTTTAAATAAATGTATCTTCTGCTTGGATAGTTCCATCTGAGCCACTGACTTAATCCCATTCATTCACTTTTCTTTTTGGTTGAGTTGGAGACATGAATTCAACACATTATTTATTAACTTGTCGACAAGTTAATAGGTTATTTATTGTATTTCAAATATGATATTGGAATGTGTTTAGTTGTCAACGCAACCAAAAATGAAAATTTGAAGGAGATGTATCGTCTGCTTGGATAGTTCCATCTGTGCCACTGATTTAGTCTGGCTTTAATTCCAGTTTTTCTACAAATTAATAAATTATATGTTGGATTCATGTCTCCATTTTATCCAAAAATGAAAGTTAAAGAATTGTACTAAATCAAATCAAACTTTATTTAAAGTTTGATTTGATTTGATTTAGAGCTATTCTTTAACTTCGAATTTTGGAGATACATCTCCTTCAAATGTTGATATTTGTTTGCATTGACAACCAAACACAATTCAATATCACTAAATATCCTTCTTTTTTTTTTATATCAACCTGAGTTTGAAACCCTAGGCCTATTGTTTTGTCAATTTTTTGTTTAATTCTGGGTTGAATTTTAACAATCACTATTGATGACTTTGTAAATGCTATAGGCCTAAATAGCAACATTGATGATATATGAGTGATAAAGTATGGTCACATTTTATTTGCTCTGTTAAACCTCCCCTTTGGAATAATTTCGATAGCAACAGTGAATCTATTTCGTTTTTAAGTGGAGATCTCTCAACCATCATTCTCACAATAGCACATTGGTAATAGTCAGCGACAAATATAATAGCAAAGCAGGGAAGGGCTTGGTTAAAACATTAGATGGGAGACCAAAAGGTAGCGGTAGATCGATCAACTCTCCAGTAGGAAGCGCTGCTCAGCCTAGTGTTCTTTTTTTGATAGTGGCTAAAACATAGAAAATCTGATGTTGTTTTAAAGGTACAAAATCAACATATTTTATACAAGGTTTCTCTCTCTCTTTCAATTCAATTTCAATTTAAGGGCTTTATTGACATGGGAAACGTATGTTAACATTGCCAAAGCAAGGGAAGTAGATAGTAAACAAAAGTGAAATAAACAATAAATATTAACAGTAAACATTACACTCAGAAGTTCCAAAAGAATAAAGACATTTCAAACGTCATATTATATATATATACAGTGTTGTAACAATGTGCAAATAGTTGTGGTTTTTCACCCAGTAGATAAGGGAGTTTATCAATTGGGTTTGTTTTCAAATTCTTTGTGGATCTCTGTAATCTGAGGGATATATGTGTCTCTAATATGGTCATACATTTGGCAGGAGGATAGGAAGTGCAGCTCAGTTTCCACCTCATTTTGTGGGCAGTGTGTACATAGCCTGTCTTCTCTTGAGAGCCAGGTCTGCCTACGGCGGCCTTTCTCAATAGCAAGGCTATGCTCACTGAGTCTGTACATAGTCAAAGCTTTCCTTAAGTTTGGGTCAGTCACAGTGGTCAGGTATTCGGCCACTGTGTACTCTCTGTTTAGAGCCAAATAGCATTCTAGTTTGCTCTGTATTTTTGTTAATTCTTACCAATGTGTCAAGTAATTCTCTTTTTGTTTTCTCGGGATTTGGTTGGGTCTAATTGTGTTTCTCTCTCTCTCTCATCTCTCTCTCTCTCTCTCTCTCTCTCTTCTCTCTCTCTCTCTCTCTCTCTCTCTCTCTCTCTCTCTCTCTCTCTCTCTCTCTCTCTCTCTCTCTCTCTCTCTCTCTCTCTCTCTCTCTCTCTCTCTCTCTCTCTCTCTCTCTCTCTCTCTCTCTCTCTCTCTCTCTCTCCTGATTCGGCGGTAATAAGTGCAGCAGCTGAAGGTGGGGCTGGCTGGAGGTGAGCTGGAGCAAGCCAGCAAGTTAATGAGGATAGCGACCTTGGTTTGTGCCTGGGGTAGAAAACGTGGGAGGAAGAGAGACGCAGAGAGAAACATACAGAGAGACAGATGTTCCCATTTATTACTGTAATTCCCAGTTCCATCAATTCACAAATGCATTTGTTTCTAATTGTGGTGCTTGTAAATGCCACAGAGGTTATGTGCGTCGTGTGCGTAATCAAAGGGATAATCTTCGAGTGAATGAGGAAGGAAGACAGAGCAGAAGTCTGGGTGGGTGTCTGGGGGAAAGATGTCTTCATGCAGAAGAGATGTCCTCATTTAAATTTAGCCTGATGGTTTATCGTTGCACTGCATAGAATTTGATGGGTGTTGTCATCCTCATTTTAGCAGGTCTCTCTCTCTCCATTCCTCTCTCTCTCTATTCCTCTCTCTCTCCTTTTTTCCTACTCAGTCCCTCTAATGCAGACACCCTGGTGTTCTTGTTTATCCTCTTTTCTTCTCTCTCGCTTTCTGTCTCTCCCTCCGTCCCTCTCTCTCCCTGACTTGATCCCTGTTTCCTTTGTTGCACTCCCAAATCAATCGTTCTCATTTTGTCCGGAATTAATTCTGCCGTCTCTTATCGTTGACGCCACCGTCCCCCGTCCCTCTCCATATCCAATACTATCTCCACTCCCTCTCTCTCTCTCTCTCTCTCTCATTCGCTCCCTTGTTCCCTCTTTCTGTTCCACAGCAACTCATTTAGAATGGTCTTCTTTTTCTCTCCTCTCTTCCAGGGTTCACTCCCCAGAGTTGGGAACAATGAGTTGATTAGATGTGCATGGCATACCAGGGCACAGACTAGTCCATCCTGGAGAATTGCATTGCACAAGGTGGCGTCATGCATAAGATATAGTGTTCCCAGTCTGGTACTCTGAAATATGCTACACTGCTATACTGCTACGTGTTGTGAGATGATATACTACTGTGGGGTCGAGATTAATCGCTATCTATCCCGGCTCGGTCTATACACTACAAATGTGTGGCAGTTTGTTATCTCCAAACTATTCATAAGTCACTCCTATCCCAAGTAGAGACTATGCTATTCTTTGACATTCACAGTGCAATAACAAATGGATCAGATTCGCACATTATTGTTGACTTAGGATAGCTAGCTAGGATATTTATCGGCTTTCACTGCAGAACAGAGTGATTACAGTGAGAATGTTTACATAGACTGGCTACCTTCCTCCCGCAACCATGATGTCTAACTTCAAATGCCTTTACATGCTTCATTATTAACCTCAGAAGAGCTTCTTTGTGGAAAAAACAAACATTATTTTAAGAAAAATACGAGTATCAATTCAATTGATTTTCTAGTAAAATACCATCAAACCCAACTGAGCTTTTTCTTTTCTTCCTTTGTTTCTCTTGTTCACACTTTGATGGTCCTCCCTTTGTGAGGCTTAGCAACAGCTGCACGGAAACATCTTTCCCCCGAAGAAGAAGAAGAAGAAGTTATGAAGTGTTAGTCTTCTGATTGATGGAGAAATGAAAGAGAATTGCTAAACAGTTTTTGGAGTCGAGGGAGAAGGGGCCAGCTAGACGGAGAAACGGCCGAAGACTTTGTATACTCAGAGGATTCACAGAGACTGAAGGAGACAGACTTGGGTTCAAATACTATTTGAAATCATTTCAAATACTCTATCTGTACTCGACCACCCTCTGCGGGGTCGGGCACAACGGGATGCATCCGGTTTTCAGGGGAAATGGAAAGAGTGTCTGTGACGCGACTTCCGCTTTTGGACGTTAACAAGGCGACATTCCATGTTAACTCCTCCTCCACATTTACTGAATTGGTTCAACAGTGTAGAAGAGAACCTCCCCCGTAAGGGCCAGAAAGAAAGAACGCTTAAGTGTTTCTTTATGCCTGCTACGTTAGGTTAGTACTCGATTGAATAGTCCTAAAACTACTAACCCTGCCTGTCTGGCAATCCAGACAGACTAGAGCAAATGCGCAAATGCTCAAAGAGTAAAATGTATTTGATCCCAGGTATGGAAGGAAATCATAAAATACATAAACACATTGAAATCATCAGGGTTTGGCTGAGGTTTTCCTTGAAGTTGGAGGTGTTTATATGCAAATCATTACAAAAATGCCATGCCGAGAAACAATAGTCAGCTATTTGTACCGCATAATCAGACAGGGTGTAGACAGTGCAGAGGTATCCATCTTTGACGAAGCCACAACACAGCGCAACAATGTGATGCTCTCCAATGTACGAGCGCCGCGGTATCATCAATCTTGGTCGATACATAATTTCTCAAAGGGTTGTGCTGTGTTTGGTTGGTCTTGAGAGAAGGAGGGAGGGAGGGAGGGAGGGAGGGAGGGAGGGAGGGAGGGAGGGAGGGAGGGAGGGGGGATTTAGAAGTAGAAAGAGAGAGAGAGAGTGTGAGTCGTGGAAATTTAATCATTCTGTACACAGTTGAGGTATTCAGGGTTCGAAATTGTTGAGATAACTCTCAAATTAATGCTTGCATTTATCTGTGAGCCGATTCAGCACCACTAGAGATTTGACTGGATGGCTTTTAAAATAGATTTTTCTGCGGCATCTGCAATGTTAAAGGAAAACCACCCAAAAACTTGTCAGCAATCAAGTTTGATGCTGCGTTTGATGCTGCGTTTTGCAGCTTCAGCTGCTGCACTCATTACATATGATGCAAAATGCATCATACAGGGATGATTTCTGTATTTTGAAAGTTACATACCTTGAAATCATGATTGCTGACAAGCAAAACATTTTGCGACTTTGTCAACAATGGACGAATGAAACAAATACCAAAATATTGTTTTGAGTGGGATTTTCCTTTAAGTGGAATGTAATGCATGATTAAACATCCAATTGTTTAGGCCCTCGTGTTGTCATTCATTTCCCGCACTGGCTCTTAGCCCATTTAGCATGGTTCATCAATACATTTTAGAGAGTCATAGTGCAGATACGTTCCACTTTTTAATAGCATGACACGAGCACGTTGCTCACCGTGTTCCACCTTCACGCTCTGATTGGCCGCTCAGTGAAATCATTAAGCGAGTCTGTATTGTCATTAGCATCACTGTGTGATCATCGCCATTATCACGCCAGTTCAATTTATGTATTGATCGGCACTTCCCTCTCTTTTTCCCAACCGGATGGATGGATGGAGCAGAGTTTTGTTCTGGGCCCCTGTGGCCCCGCCCCTGGGCCCTGCTCTTGGTTATTCTCCTAACAGGGAAGTAGTTGGCCATTAATTAAACACGTCCCATTGTCCCCTCCCCTGAGCACCCCGGATCCATTTGTCGATGCACTCTGAATCGAACGCTTCAGTGCTGACGTGGGCCACCATCCCAGCTCTGCCGGAGTGCCAACCAATGAAGTGTCATTCTCTGCATGCATCTCCCTCTTTCTCTACCTCTTTCTCTCACTTTCTCCCTCTAGCTCTCTCCATATCTCTCTCTCTCTCTCTCTCTCTCTCTCTCTCTCTCTCTCACTCACTCACTCACTCACTCACTCACTCACTCACTCACTCACTCTATCGCTCTCTCGCTCACTCACTCTCCCTATCCTCTCCCTCTCTCACACTTTCTTTAATGGCTCTCTTGACCTTTCTCTGTCTCTCCTTTGACTTCTCTCTCATAGCTCTCTGTGTCCGACATACTGTTTTCCATGTTCTTAGTAAAGTCTGTTTAGTATGTGTACATGAGTATGCATTCCAATATAGATCATTGCTCTGAGAACAGACCTGGGTTCAAACACTATTTAAAATAATTGTACATACTTTATCTAGGCTTGATTGAGCTTGCCTAGCACAATGGAACAAACAGAAAAGTCTCATAAGTGCAAACCCCACCCAGATTCCGATTCTGACCTGGCATTCCAGACAGGCTAAAGCAAACACTCAAAGTACTTGAAATATTTCAAATAGTATTTAAACCCAGGTCTGATAGCCCATTGCTTTGAGAAACGACAGTCCTTATCAGTTGAGTTGTCATGAGGAGACAAGGGTTGCTGGCCAGGAGTTCCTGTTATAAAGTGTTCCGGCATTTAATTCTGAAGTGAACAGATTTGCAAACCAGCGTGACACTCATTACCATGTTATTGTCCCTTTTAGAATAATTTATTATGCATCCTTATACAGCACATGAGTAAGAGGTATGACACCTAGTTATAGTGTGCATCCCAAATGGCACCCTATTCCCTTTATAGTGCACTACTTTTGACCAGGGCTCTCAGAAAGTATTCTGACCCCTTGACTTTTCCAACATTTTGTTACGTTACAGCCTTATTCTAAAATGGATAAAACATGTGTTTTTTTCTCATCAATCTACACACAATACCCCATAATGACAAAGCGAAAACAGGGTTTTAGATATATTTGCAAATATAAAAAAAAAAAAAAAAAAGAAATACCTTATTTACATAAGTATTCAGACCCTTTGCTATGAGACTCGAAATTGAGCTGAGGTGAATCATGTTTCCATTGATCTTCCTTGAGCTGTTTCTACAATTCAATTCTATATAAGGAAAAAAACAATCCATGAGGTCGAAGGAATTGTCTGTAGAGCTCCGAGACAGGATTGTGTCGAGGCACAGATCTGGGGAAGGGTACCAAAACATTTCTGCAGCATTGAAGGTCCCCAAGAACACAGCCTCCATTATTCTTCAATGGAAGAAGTTTGGAACCACCAAGACTCTTCCTAGAGCTGGCCGCCCGGCCAAACAGAAAAGTCTCATAAGGTGACCAAGAACCCGATGGTCACTCTGACAGAGCTCCAGAGTTCCTCTGTGGAGATGGGAGAATCTTCCAGAATGACAACCATCTCTGCAGCACTCCACCAATCAGGCCATTATGGTAGAGTGGCCAGACGGAAGCCACTCCTCAGTAAAAAGCACATGAGAGCCCGTTTGGAGTTTGCCAAAATGCACCTAAAGGACTCTCAGACCATGAAAAACAAGATTCTCTGGTCTGATTAAACCAATATTGAACTCTTTGGCCTGAATGCCAAGCGTCACATCTGGAGGAAACCTGGCACCCTCCGCAGCAGGGACTGGGAGATTATTCAGGATTGAGGGAAAGCTGAACAGAGCAAAGTACATAGAGATCCCTGATGAAAACCTGCTCCAGAGCGCTCAGGACCTTAGACTGGGGCGAAGGTTCACCTTCCAACAGGACAACGACCCTAAGCACACAGCCAAGACAACGCAGGAGTGGCTTCATAACAAGTCTCTGAACGTCTTTGAGTGGCCCAGCCAGAGCCCGGACTTGAACCCGATAGAACATCTCTGGAGAGACCTGAAAATAGCTGTGCAGCGACGCTCCCAATCCAACCTGACTTGAGAGAATCTGCAGAGAAGAATTGGAGAAACTCCCCAAATACAAGTGTGCCAAAGGCGTAGCGTCATACCCAAGAAGACTCGAGGCTGTAATCGCTGCCAAAGGTGCTTCAACAAAGTGCTGAGGAAAGGGTCTAATACAGTTTTTTTATTTGTAATACATTTGCAAAAACTATAAAGAACTGTTTTTGCTTTGTCATTATGTGGTAAAAAAAAACAATTTAATAATTTTTTGAAAAAGGCTATAACTTAACAAAATGTGGATAAAGTCAAGGGGTCTGAATACTTTCCGAATGCACTGTATAGGGAATAGGGTGCCATTTGGGACGCGACCATAGGAAGTAGCCACCTTCTGGACATACCGCTCTCTCCTGACTTATTTAGCTGAATGGTTCATAGAAACATTTAATTTTTTCCCATTACATATGATGAATTGAGTGTTATTGAAATGGTAGAGCTAAGTACAGGGTTGTCAGTCAGCCACTGCAGTGTTCATTAGTGTCATGTATGTGTGGGTCATGTCGACGCAGCTTGAACTTTACAGCTCACAAATGTAATCTCAATCTCAATTAAACAATGTAATAAGACACATACAGTGGATATACATAAATATACTGGAAATAGACGTGCACGCACGGTTGCACGCACACGCAAGCATGCATGTATGCACGCACACACACACACACCACATGTCTGTATGTGTTGTGTGTGTGTGTGTAAATACAATACACAAACATATAAATAACATGTAACATGACTTCCATGTGGAAGTCGCATTCTTGTGCATGATACATGGGGGACAAAGTCTCTCTCTCTCTCTCTCTCTCTCTCTCTCTCTCTCTCTCTCTCTCTCTCTCTCTCTCTCTCACACACACACACACACCAGGTGTAGCTCAGAGCTGCTCAGCAGTGTGTGTACAACATCATCACTGGCAGATCGGAGGGTGAGACCTGATTAAGGCATTAATTATACACATTTTCCCCATTAAGCCATGGAACATTGGTCTATTAATTTAACAACAAGCAAAACAGCTTGGATACGGAGAAGATCTGAAATACGTGTCAGATAGAATATTAATTCCTGTCTTCTTTATTAATGTATTCATTTCACCGGCATTTTCAAATGACCACTGGGATTCACCGGTTTATTGTTTCTGAAATGTACAATGCCTTTGATCTACTTCAAATGCACGTCGATCATGGAGAAGAAAAAGCAAACGTGTATATCAGGTACATGGAGAACTAGAGAGAGAGAGAGAGAGAGAGAGAGAGAGAGAAAGAGAGAGAGAGAGAGAGAGAGAAATAGCTATGCGTGAGAAAGTTGTTCCTTTTTATAGTCAGGTTCTGTGTGAAACATTGCCTGCGTCCCAAATGGCACCCTATTCCCTTTAAAGGGCCATTAGGGCTCTGGTCATAAGCAGGTTGCCATTTGGGACACAGCGGCTAAACAACTGTGGAGAGAGAGAGGCAGAGCTTATCAATGTAAATTGGTGTGTGAACGGCTACCCTGAACTTTAAAAGTCCTTGCAGCAAAAAGAGAGAGAAAGAAGTTGGCCATGGTACAGTGTGTGTGTGTGTGTGTGTGTGTGTGTGTGTGTGTGTGTGTGTGTGTGTGTTTGTGGCTTTCTATTCTTCCCATTGAAGACTAGCAGTGGATGTGACCTTTCCAATATGGTGCCTTTTAAGTTGAATGACCCTGTGCCTTGACTGAAACAAAACCGAGTAAGCATTGTGATGCTCTGTGCTATCCAGCCAAGGAGGCCCGGAGGAAAGCAACATGGCTGTGTTTGTGTGAGTGTGTGTGCGTGTACTGTACGTGCATGTGTGTGGGTGATTGACTGAGGCTTGCCCTCTGTGTTTAGACTTGGGCACTTAGCTCCAGCTAGCTGTGAAAGCCTTGTCTCTGCTTTCTCCCTGTGAAAAGAGGCTATAAAACTGGCATGTTGTGAGAAAACCACGCTCACGGTTGTTGTAGTCAATATATTTCATTGAGAGTCTTCGACGGTGGTGGCGTGTGACAGGGCCAGGCTGATTCCCCATGACAACACCCTCAGTGATCGAAATGCTGATATTTCCTTCCACATGGAAGACATTGTGAATTATAAAGTGTATGCACACTCCATTGAATATCTCGCTGAATGCCTATAAGATGGTTGTTTAACAGTGCAAATAAAATATTTCCACTCTCTCCCACTCTCTATTTCCCTCTACCTCGCTCCAACTATTTTCTTTCATCAACATGTTTCATTGCCTCTGAGAAGTATTACAGCATTCTCCTAGGTGCCTCCAGACACTCATGAAGTCAAGGCTCTGGACACTCTACTCTTGATTGACCATCTTGGATTTCGACCCACGTCCACTAAGGTCCAAGAGACCTATTTCCTTTCGTATTTCATTCCTGCCTCTAGATGATCACCAAGGTCTTATTCACTAGGCATGAAACGGTAGTAAACAGACCGAGATGGGGAGGTACACTTTGCGTTTTCCATTTTGAAACGTTTTGCTACAGTGTGCCTTAATGAATATGACCCTGAACCTGTGGCCCTTTGACTTCAAATCCCAACATGCACCTGTGGCTGGAGACAACAGCTGGTGTCGGATGCTGGGTAGGCACCTTTAAAAGGAAGCCAGGTTTTAGGAGCCACACAGTAAAGGGAACAGTGTGTCATTCTCTCCTAAGGCTCCACTGCTGCAGACTGGCTGGCTCCATGGCTCCACTACAAGCTACACTGGGCCTGTCTGCCAGGCTAGCTAGAGGATGGTTTATTCCACTCGTCATGCTTCCCTGGTGGAGAGAAGCCTCCTCTCCTTAGGGATTTAGCTGTTGATGCGGTCAGCTTCAGCTTTGTAGGCTTATAGGGGTCTCTCACGACCTGACTAAAGAACTGAACAACTGGCTCTTTCTTAGGCCAAAGAGTGTTTTTGGTAACTCTTTAGTTTACATGGGCATCACTTTATAGACTTTATAAAGACAGTGCAAATGTGGGGAGTAACTCTATAACGGCATGTACTTAGGCTACTAGCTTATTAAAGGGTAATTGCGTAGGTTATTACACTGTAATTACTCTGGTATAAGACATATGTATTGTTAGGTGAAATACAATAGGTTTTAAAGGTATTCATAAATTCATCAAGACTGCTATAGAAGCACAGAGATGTATGTTTATTTGTAAATGGTTCACAGAAAGGGTTGATGTGTTTTCGGAATTCAGTGCATTTTTGTTCAACTGAAATGCATTTTTCAAAATCTCAGGATCATTTATTCATTGCTGTATTTTTGTCTGTTTCATCATTCTAATTCATTAAAATGGCAGACAACTCTTAATCTATTATTAATCTATTAATAAACCCTGACTTATTCATTATCTGCAAAGGCCACACATATAAAAGAATAGCGCAATTTAATACAAATCATTATTAGGAGTATATCAGCATCCATATGAGTTGAGTTTAACGCCAAACGGAAAAATCAAGGGGAGTTTATGGTAAAAACGGCGTGAGTAATTGCGGAATATCTGATTGCGTTGTCTCCACCTCAGCCGCTTGAAACTAGACTGAAACGTCCCTCGTCTGAGACCCTGGAGGATTTGCGGTGTTTTGACGTTTGGCTTGACAGCAAGAGTTCAGGTGAAGTGACATACCTTGACACCTGCGTGGAATATCTTGCTGTGCGATCGGCTTGATAATGAAGCGCGAGTGAAGTGGCGGGCTGTTCTGTATTCTCGCAGATACGCCAGATACGTCGCTCCCGCTGCCCTCCCTCGTACCACGCCATTACACGTTCTGCCCCATGGCAGAGAAAATAAATACGCTAGCAGACATATGTGTGACAGACAGAGAGAAGCTTCCAGCGATGGAACAAAACGTCTTACACGCGTTGATCGGGGTGAAGGGAGGTCTCAGCCAGCTAATGAACCGGAGTATAACCCACAGTGAGGAGAGAGAGAGAGAGAGAGAGAGAGAGAGAGAGAGAGAGAGAGAGAGAGAGAGAGAGAGAGAGAGAGAGAGAGAGAGAGAGAGAGAGAGAGAGAGAGAGAGAGAGAGAGAGAGAGAGAGAGAGAGAGAGAGAGAGAGAGAGAGAGAGAGAATTTAGATACATGCATCAATCAACAAGACCTTGTAACCCACACGGTTCCATAGTTTCTTGATGTTTTAGGCTGTAGGCTCCGCCCTGGTCACTCCCTAGACATGTACGAGCAGTTTCAGAATATCATGAAGATGGGACCATTCGGCCAGATCATGGGTATGATCCCAGGCTTCGGAACAGACTTCATGAGCAAAGGCAAGTAGTCCATAGCCAGGAAGAGTGGGTGTGTCAAGATCCAGGGGTGGCCATTTTGAATGCATGTTGGTGGGAGAAAATGTGGGGTGACTAGGAAACTTTTGTTAGTTGGAACTCCTAGTTTCTATCATGATATACTGGTGAGACTTATCTCATAGTCTTGTATTGGAGAGTTTAGAATAGTTTTCCTTTCGGTGGATTATCCCACTCCGTTGAAAGGACTACGTTTTGGATGGCTATTTCTAAGGCCTACAGTACCTTTTATGGTTTTTGGCTTTCCTTTGGGAAAAAAATCTGAACCGATCAACTGAACTAGTAAGATCTTTCCTTATTTAATTGTTTTCCCATTTGGATTTATTGGACTTCTTACCTGGATTAGGAACTGAACTGAGCAATTACTTTTCTTTTTTGAAGGCTACAGACTTTGTTGGCTGTTCAAAGCTGAATTTTTTTAGTTGGTTTGATTTTGTATGCCATCTGTTTTATTAGTAAAATACACATTCCCGTTATAACCTTCACATGTCAAGATTGGCTTTTACTTGTTAAGCTGATGCATCTACCCTCGGCCCCAAACATATAGACTGATGGATTTTCTCTCTCTTCATTCTCTTCATGTATTAAATACATACAGAGGAAGCGTCAGGTTAAGTACCTCGCTTATGAGTAAACATCTGTCTCCTTACCTTGGAGCTGAATCCAATCAAATATACAACCCTCGGGTCATAAGTCTGCCACCCAATTAATCTCAGCCGATGTGCAATGCAATAATATGATGAGCTGGATGAATGTTTGTCTTATGTGAACTGTATGAACACTAGTCTCTGTTGGTTGTGCTCAAACAAAAGAGGAAGAGCAGGGTGAAGAATACTTGAATTGAGATTCTATTTGAATGACAATGGTTGTGAATGGTGAAGACTTGCCACTCTGCTAGTACATGTGATCTTGTGATGTTCTGCTCCGGTGGAGCCACTTTTCATTTATCAGCTGTAATGAAATGGGTTTATTTCCCTGTCTGAAAGTAGGTATTTGTGGCGGCGGAGTAATGCACTCTGAGAGTCTGTGGGAGAGTGAGACAATGTATTTTGTTACACCTGTTGCGAGCCTGTTGACTATTGAATGTCCTTTGGTGTTTAAGATTTGGCTACCATGGGAAAAAGTCCAATTTTTTTAGGATGATAACCTCAGTGAAGAAATACAAATACAATATTTCTACACTATAAAATGTCTACACTATATCATTATGCATATCAATTGTATTCATTCAAATGTATCTCCATATTCAATAGAGCTGTTTTTTTCTATTCTGGTTCTGGGGACCTGTAGGGATGCACATTTTTGTTACAACTAATCTGAGAACACTGCATTGATGGCCATGCACCATCGGCCTACAGATGTAGGATCTTCATTTAATCACTCTTTTGTTGCTGAGAATTTTCCTGCACAGCAATTAATTATAGTAATTTGCATTTCCTGTTGCTGCAGGATTATATCTGTAGATAAATTATGGTGTTCTTGCGGTGTTCATGGTATTAAAAAAAAATAATACACAAGATGCTGGTTGAGAGAGAGACCACAATATGCTTTACAATAGCTGCCAGAGAGAGAGAGAGAGAGAGAGAGAGAGAGAGAGAGAGAGAGAGAGAGAGAGAGAGAGAGAGAGAGAGAGAGAGAGAGAGAGAGAGAGAGAGAGTGGTAGTGAGGTAGAGAATTTAGATACATGCATCAATCAACTAGACCTTCCATAGTTTCTTGATGTGTTAGGCTGTAGGCTCCGCCCTGCTCACTCCCTAGATATGTACGAGCAGTTTCAGAACATCATGAAGATGGGACCATTCACCAGATCATAGGTATGATTCCAGGCTTCAGGAACAGACTTCATGAGCAAAGACAATGAGCAGGAGTCCATAGCCAGGGAGAGTGGATGTGTAAGAGGGGGCATCTTCTGAGTTGAGTTCTCCTTCAACACAGAAGTGTCAAATCATAGTGCCAGTTTACAGTAAGTACCGACGCTTTGTGTTGAACCTGAGAGTGCTGCCTCTGTCTCTTCCACTCCCCTGTCCAGACTTTTTTTCCCATCTTCAATTATCTCATCCCTCTCCTCTCTTTTACCCCCTCCCTCTTTCTTTCCTTCCTTATCTTCTCCACCTCCCTATGGCGACAGATGACACTGAAGACAGGGGTCTGTCTCTCTCCCCCTGGCTTGGCATATGCCAGCCTCGCACCACTGCACCACTTCTGTGGCCTTCCTCCTCTCCCCTCGTCCTTTCAGCACACTCAGTCAGAGCACTAACTACTTTGGCCCAAACTCTTTGACTTTCACTGTCCGTCGTTGTCCGTCTGCGGGATTCAGTCTGCAGCCGGTGTCTTGGTCTCCGTCGGGCCCTATTTAGGAGGAGCACAGCAGTCACTTCCGCTGATGCTGCTGCGGCTGCTGCGTCTCAGCAGTAGTAGCAAGGCCTGTCCGTCTGTCTGTCTGTCTGTCTGTCTGTCTGTATGTCTGTCTGTCTGTCATGTGCCACTGAAAAATGCTGTGGTGTAGCATTAAGGCAGTGACATGCAAACGGTCCAGTGCACCACCATGGCTGATCATAGTGGGCTGCTGCGGAGTGGGGCCGGTTTGGCTGAAACGATACAGTATATTATGACATGGACCACCATGCATTGTGTGTGAGTGTGCATGCATGCAGGCACACACACTGGCACACAACACATTGACATACTGTGCTGTTGCACCCTTGAGATATGCTGTTTGACATATTGTATGTCGTATCATATGCCATTTACTGTTTGGTATTGCATTTTGGTTCGCAGTGCTGGTTAACATGTGCTTGTACTGCACACAGCTTTTACACAGACACACATAGCCTTTGTCATTTCGAGTCCTACAGACACTGACTCAAGGCATCCTTATACCCTCTCACACCACCTCAAGCTGGGGATCCGGACCGATGCCCTCCCCTGGGCCCCCTGGTCAGGTGTCCTATTCCTGAGTTAATGGGCCTTATCCCTCTCCTCTCTCTGGCTTTGTGGACTCTGTCCGGCCCACCCTAACACCCTCCCTCCAGCCTGAACCCTCCACCCCCCCGACACACTCCAACGGCCCCTGGCCCTCTCCATTTCATGCCCTTCAATCCGCTGGACACACATATCTCTCTCTGCCTCTCCTTTAGTTGTTTCTCTTATTCTCTCTCTTTCTCTCTTATTCTGCCTCTCGCCTTCTCATTCTGTCTATCGCTCTCTCTCTGTATTTCTCGTTCTCTCTCTCACTCTCTGTTTTGCTCTTATGCTATCTCGCACACGCTTTCCCATAATGCAGTACCTGTGTGTGTCTATTTCTGGTAGGCTTCTATGCTTGCTTTCTTCTTCGCTTTTCCTAACATGCTGTCTCCATATTGGTTTCCTCGTACTCCTTCATCTCTCTTTCTCTCTCGCCCTCTTTCTCCCTTTCCCTCATTTTCATTTTCTCCTCCCTAATGTGGCTCCCCCTCTCTCTCTCTCCCTCTCTCACACATTCCAAATCCCAAATGTGCTGTATTGGTACAGTGTATCAACGCCTTGCCAACACATTTCTCATGGTTGAGATGTGGCACGTACAGCATTTAAATATGATATAGACTCTGCCACGCAGAAACATTACAGGACATAAATATGTATTATTCTTTTCTCTCCACCGTCACTTTCTCCATCTGTTCCTCCTCACCAAGTCACCCTCTCCCTCTTTTTTCCCCTCCCTTCATTTCCTCCATAATTTATTCGACTGCTCTCCTTCCAACCTGCTTTGGGCTCGGTCCAAACACACTCGCGGCGAAAGAGGAGAAAGAGAGTAAAAAAGTATTTATATGAAAGAAAAACACTTCTGAAAAATTGATCCGCAATATCAAAGACCTCACCTTTTAATGAAAACAAAAACAGGAATCCATTTACAGGGGGAGCCGGAGAAAAGTGCAGAAAGGCTGATGTGTTGTTGGCTACATCACTGAGACTATGAGTAATGGTACATTGAGGCAGATAAAGGAGAGGTACAAAGCAAAAAGAGACGATGAAAGACCAGCAGAATCGAGTCATCTCTTTACACTTCTTATTTCACTTATCAGTCCAATTATCTTCCCTATTTCATTCTCTCTGCCAAGACAGTGTGTACAGTATGAACAGTGTTACACAAATTGCGCCCATAAAACAAAATAAACTAGAATGCGCTTCCTTGATTACATTTTACCTCTTTAGTTAAATTTTCTCCCAGGAAGAAAAGCATTCCATCTCTCATTATCAACTGAAATTCGATAAGGAGTTAATTTGTTCTCATTAAGCCTGAAACCAAGAAACAAAGTGATTGGAACAATTACAGCAGATTCATTCCAAGCGTAGGGTCTCAAGAGAGTTCCTATGTTATTTATTTTCTTCTTTATTATAGCCTATCATTCTTTGTTGATCTCACAACGCTGTTACCTATCCATCTTTGTTGGCCCTTGATCGAATTCTTTAAAGGGGCATCCTTCCTTCCTCTCTTTCATGATGAAATCACTGATTAGCAATAAGTGGACAGGTAAAAGCAATGTGGTGGAGCCCTGATGTTCACCTGTAAAATCATGTCTAATTAGTTTACTTCAAGGAAGGGAGGAAGGAAGGATGCTCTTTGAATGAATTCAATTGGGGCCAATCCTACCTGTTCTTCGTTGACCTCCAGACGCCCTTTGACCTATTGCAGGCTATGCTGTGTTCGGGTTGCCACGAGCTCTGAATCAGCACTGGGCTCCGGTTGAGACGGGGCATCAATCACAACACGACACCGCCTGTGTCAGCTTTTTCCCCCACCACGCTCGATGGTGCTTTCTGCAGGATCAACGCAATGGAGATCATACAAATGAATGAATAGAGAGCATTATAGCAATAGAAGCTGGTTATGTTCTGACAATCAATGTTCGCCTTTGGGATCTGAGGGCTTCTGTATACAATCAGTGATTCTTGGGCTGTGTTTTGTAAATCCTGTTTTTGTATGCACGTGTGCGTTCATGTGTCTATGTGTGTTTGCGTATGCATATCAATGACTCTATGGGAAATGTTCTAAATGTGTCTCACCATTTAATTCAATAGACAAATCATGCATAATCAATATTTTCCATTCAATATGTAAATGATTTATTTTCTTTCTTCTATACCTCAATGCACATGTAGACCTTACATCTGTGTGTAAGGGAGTGTGGCTGGTGTGTGCAATGTTTTTCTGATGCCTCTGTGTGTGTGTGTGTGTGTGTGTGTGTATGTGTGTGTGTACCTCAGTGTCTTCTCTCCCCGCCTGTCCTTGTTACATGACTGGTGCCTGTAGCCGAACCCACCTACAAGCCTGGTGTAATTAAAGTGTTTGATCTCCCTCCCTCCCTGCGGAGACGCCACCACTCCATTGCTTTCCAGACCGGCACACACACACCGCTATTGCCACTGTGATCAATGACTGAGGGAGAGGCGCTAGCCACAAACTGACAGTGCAAAGATTGAACAAGGGGAGGGAGGATGGAGGGGGAGAGGAAGGAGGAGGGGGAAGGGAGGGAGGGGAGGAAGTGGGAATGAGTGAGGGTTAGGAGAGAGAGAGTTGAGGGAGGTACTGTAATAAAGCAGTGCAAGAGAAAGTCAACATGATAATTGAGTAAAAATAAACATGGAGAATAGGTTGTTGCAGTTTTATGTTAGGTATGGGTACATGCAAACACAGTCTCATACACACACACACACACACACACAAACGTCAGCTAGATCTGACCAGACAGAACCAAGCACCTTGCACATACTCCTCCTTCGGACTGTCTTGCCTCCCAGCCACAAACACCTCCTGACCCCTTCCCCCTCTCCCTCCAGCCACCCCCCTTCTCCAGGCCTCTCTCCTGGCTGACCTTGGCGTCTGAGAGGTGGATCAGGGACAGACAGGCTGGAGTAGAGGCCCTATCTATGTTGTTGTCATCCTGTTAGCCTGTGTGTGTGTGCGTGTGTGTGTGTGCGTGCGTGTGTGCGTGCATGTGCGTGCGTGCGTGCGTCAATATGTGTGTTTGTGTGTGTGTGAAGTAGAGAACATGGGATGACTCTCTCTTTCTACATCACCCTGTCAATTATTTTCTCCTGTCAGCTCGTGCCGTCCCTATCAGTATTATTGTGTCTCTCTTTCTTGTCTCTTTCATCCTCCCCCATTTCCCTGTCCCTGTCTTCCCCCTCCGCCTCCCTCGTTCCCTCCCTCGTTCCCCCCCAGCTCCATGTTATACATCTCTTTCAGCAAAAAAGTGACATGTTGTCGGATCCGATCTTGGTGCTGTTTCTTTTTTTCTTCTTCATGGTAATCAGTTTGCAAATCAGTTCAGTGTCAGGGAGAGTGTTGCCAAGTTGTTTGTATCACTCCGCCTTAATCTGAGAGACGGTGGAAGCGTTGCGGACTGCAGAACACACCGTTTGGAGTGGATTTGTGTTCTAAGAGAGGCTCACAAGGCGGAGAAGAGAGAGATATTACTTTTTGAAAGTGAAGCATTCTATAAAACCTGTAAGGGTTGGGGTGAGGTGTGACCCAGGTGTGGTGCAGGATATACAGTAGGCAGTAGGCAGAGATGGTGAAACAAAATAACGGACTTATCACGATAAAAGAAAGGCGTGCAAATAAGTCTCCAAAAACCGTCTGACAGCCAAAATACGAAATACTACCTAAGACTAAGAAAACAAATAACGAAACAGGGAGAACACTTCTCAAGTACCTGTACATAGATCTCCGATCAGACACTGAGTAGTACTGCTGGACATAGAGAAACTAGCAGAGAAAAACTGAGCAAGGGAACACAGGGAAGTGAGGGCATAAATACACAGGTGAACCGATAGACACAGGTGACACCAATAGGATGATGATTAGTCCCGACTGTGAGTGAGGAGGTGCCTAAGGTTGTCGGAGGATGGCACCTAGTGGGTCGCTCCGGAACTGCGACCCCCTCCTGTAACAAAAAAAGTGTTGAAGACGAGTGCTGTATCCCAAATGGCACCCTATTCCCTATATAGCACACTACTTTTGACCAGAGGCCTATGGGCCCTGGTCAAAAGTAGTGCATGACATAGGGAATAGGGTGCCATTTGGGATGTAGCTGAGGATGTAACAGAATAAAGAAGCTCTGCATAACAATGTTCTGTACTTTATGATTCATGGTTCATTGATTAATTATTATGTTATGAAAGGAGTCGGCCGCAGGGCTGGAAAAGCATTCATGTGGTCCCATGTGCTTTTAGTATGGACAACACAAGATTTGGTCCCAAAACTGGCTCTGCAGACTGAGTTTTAAACACAAAATTAAATTAAGTTGTTAGGGCCAGTTTCCCAGACACAGATTAAGCCTAGTCCTGGACTGAGAAGCATTTTTAATGGAGAATTGAACATGTTTTTTAGTCTATGATCAGGTTTAATCTGTGTCTGGGAAACTGGCCCAGTTCAAACAGGAAACTGTTCATGGTTTAAATAAATAGTTAATTTACTGTTTCTCTTTTCACTGAGTATACCAAACATTAGGAACACCTTCCTAATATTGAGTTGGACCCCCCCTTTTGCCCTCAAAACAGCTTCAATTCATCAGAGCATGGACTCTACAAGGTGTTGAAAGCATTCCACAGGGAGGCTGGCCCCCGTTGACTCCAATGCTTCCCACAGTTGTGCCGCTAATACACAATCCATGTCTCAATTGTCTCAAGGCTTACAAATCCTTCTTTAACCTCTCTCCACCTCCCCTTCATCTACACTCATTGAAGTGGATTTAACAAGTGACATCAATAAGGGATCATAGCTTTCACCTGGATTCACCTGGTGAGTCTATGTCATGGAAAGAGCAGGTGTTCTTAATGTTTTGTACACTCAGTGTATATTTCAAGCTTGATGTGTCATAGAATATGAACTGCAGTCAGAACAGCCGTCAGTAAATCGTCTACGACTTTGTTTGCATTAGTGTGGTAATGATATTCTACGAGCCTTATTAAAAGACAGCTTAAGGTCATGATGGTTTACAAGCGGAGCAGTCAATACTTTATCTGCCCCTGTAGAGCTGCCGCGTCTTTCGGAGAGCATTAAACAGGGAGCGAATCCCCTGTGGGATCGTGGTTTTCCGACCATGGCTTTTCTGATTTTCCACCCAGTTGTTTAAGAGAATTCCTTGTGGAGTTTGGTTTATCCTCCAGCCCGGGCTCAGGCTTGCATAGCTTTCAATAAAGCCCAGTGATTGTCTGGAAGACTGGTCATCCAGGTAGAGGAATGAATAGCCTGGTCCTAGATCTGTTTGTGCTGTCTTGAATAAGAATGACCATAGGAGTTGGCAAGACCGCACACAGAGATCTGGGACCAGAGGACAATACAGCACAAACAGGTCTGGGACCAGGCTGCAAGACAGTACAAACAGGTCTGGTACCAGCCTACAAGACAGCACAAACAGGTATGGGACCAGGCTACAAGACAGCACAAACAGGTCTGGGACCAGTCTACAAGACAGCACAAATAGGTCTGGGACCAGGCTACAAGACAGCACAAACAGGTCTGGGACCATGCTACAAAACAGCACAAACAGGTCTGGGACCAGGACAGCACAATCAGGTCTGGGATCACTAACTAGAGACTGAGCTGGCAACTTTCCTCTGGCCAGGGATAAAGTATAGTATATTGGATACTGGTAACAGCTGGGGACGTCACACACACATACACATGTACACATGCATGCATGCAAGCACGCACTAATACATGAACGCATGAATGCACACACACACTCCCCCCCACCCCTCACCCCACCCCACCCCCCCACACAAAAACACTCACCAAATTCTGTTCCTCTCCATTTGGCACGTCATGCAGTGGTGAGCACAGATGGAGAGCACTTTGGAGCTTTGGAGGGGGAAGTCACTCTGGAGAGGACCGAGGGGACCCCACAGCTGCGCCACCCGTGTGCAATGTGTATGGCTGTCCCTGGCCAGGCTGTGGAGTGTGTGTGCCGTGGAGAGGGGGCAGGGAGGTGGTGACAGATGGGTCTGACAGCTAGGCCCACACTGCACTAGCCGGATACCACTCGGTTACTCAACCCTACACCTTAGAGGCTGCTGCCCTATATACAGTACATTCAGAAAGTATTCAGTCCCCTTGACTTCTTCCACATTTTGTTACGTTCTAAAATGGATTAAATGTTTGTTTTTTTCATCAATCTACACACAATACCCCATAATGACAGAGCAAAAACTGTTTTTTAGAAATGTTAACCAAAAAAATTTACTCAGTACTTTGTACAAGCACCTTTGGCAGCGATTACAGCCTCGAAGTCTTCTTGGGTATGACGCTACAAGCTTGACATACCTGTATTTGTAGAGTTTCTCTCATTCTTCTCTGCAGATCCTCTCAAGCTCTGTCAGCCGCTCCTGCACTGTCTTGGCTGTGTGCTTAGGGTCGTTGTTCTGTTGGAAGGTGAACCTTCGTCCCAGTCTGAGGTCCTGAGTGCTCTGGAGCAGGTTTTCATTAAGGATCTCTCTGTACTTTGCACCATTCATCTTTGCCTCGATCCTGACTAGTCTCCCAGTCCCTGCTGCTGAAAAACATCCCCACAGCATGATGCTGCCACAACCATGCTTCACCGTAGGGATGGTGCCAGGTTTCCTCCAGATGTGACACTTGGCATTCAGGCCAAAGAGTTCAATCTTGGTTTCATCAGACCAGAGAATCTTGTTTCTCATTGTCTGGGAGTCTTTAGGTGTCTTTTGGCAAACTCCAAACGGGCTGTCATGTGTCTTTTACTGAGGAGTGGCTTCCGTCTGGCCACTCTACCATAAAGGCCTGATTGGTGGAGTGCTGCAGAGATGGTTGTCCTTCTGGAAGGTTCTCCCATCTCCACAAAGGAACTCTAGAGCTCTGTCTGTAAGGGTTGGTGTGAGGTGTGACCCAGGTGCGGTGCAGCATATACAGTAGGCAGTAGGCAGAGATGGTGAAACAAGGATCTTTACTGGTGGTCCCGAACCCAGAATACAAAATAACGGACTTGTCACAATAAAAGAAAGGCGGAGCAAATACGTCTCCAAAAACCGGCTGACAGCAAAAATACGAAATACTACCTACGACTGAAACAAATAACGAAACAGGGAGAACACTTCTCAAGTACCTGTACATAGGTCTCTGATCAGACACTGAGTAGTACTGCTGAACATAGAGGAACTAACAGAGAAAAGTGAGCAAGGGAACTCAGGGAAGTGAGGGCATAAATACACAGGTGAACAGGTAGACACAGGTGACACCAATAGGATACTGATTAGTCCCGACTGTGAGTGAGGAGGTGCCTAAGGTTGTCAGAGGATGACACGTAGTGGGTCGCTCCGGAACTGCGACCCCCTCCTGTAACACTATCAGAGTGACCATCGGGTTCTTGGTCACCTCCCTGACCAAGGACCTTCTCTGCCGATTTCTCAGTTTGGCCAAGCGGCCAGCTCTAGGAAGAGTCTTGGTGTTTCCAAACTTCTTCTATTAAAGAATGATGGAGGCCACTGTGTTCTTTGGGACCTTCAATGCTGTAGACATTTTTTAGTACCCTTCCCCAGATCTGTGCCTCGACACAATCCTGTCTCTGTACTCTAGGACAATTATTTCGACCTCACGGCTTGGTTTTTGCTCTGACATGCACTGTGAAAACTTGCGAAAACTTCTAAAAACCTGTTTTAGCTTTGTCATTATGGGGTATTGTGTGTAGATTGCTGAGGATTTTATTTTATTTTTAATCCATTTTAGAATAAGGCTGTAACGTAACAAAATATGGAAAAAGTCAAGGGGTCTGAATACTTTCCAAAGGTACTGTACATAGACATGAAATCACTGGTCACTTTAATAATGGAACACTAGTCACTTTAATAATGTTTACATACTGCTTTACTCATTTCATATGTACAGTTGAAGTCGGAAGTTGGAGTCATTAAAACTTGTTTTTCAACCACTCCACAAATTTCTTGTTAACAAATTACAGTTTTGGCAAGTCGGTTAGGACATCTACTTTGTGCATGACACAAGTAATTTTTCCAACAATTGTTTACAGACAGATTATTTCACTTAAAATTCACTGTATCACAATTCCAGTGGGTCAGAAGTAAACATACACTAATTTGATTGTGCCTTTAAACAGCTTGGAAAATTCCAGAAAATGATGTCATGGCTTTAGAAGCTTCTGATAGGCTAATTGACATCATTTTAGTCAATTGGAGGTGTACCTGTGGATGTATTTCAAGGCCTACCTTCAAACTCAGTGCCTCTTTGCTTGACATCATGGGAAAATCAAAAGAAATCAGCCAAGACCACAGAAGAAAAATGTGTAGACCTCCACAAGTCTGGTTCATCCTTGGGAGCAATTTCCAAACGCCTGAAGGTACCACGTTCATCTTTACAAACAATAATACGCAAGTATAAACACCATGGGACCACGCAGCCGTCATACCGCTCAGGAAGGAGACACGTTCTATCTCCTAGAGATTAACATACTTTGGTGCGAAAATTGCAAATCAATCCCAGAACAACAGCAAAGGACCTTGTGAAGATGATGGAGGAAACAGGTACAAAAGTATCTACACTGCTCAAAAAAATTAAGGGAACACTAAAATAACACATCCTAGATCTGAATGAATGAAATAATCTTATTAAATACTTTTTTCTTTACATAGTTGAATGTGCTGACAACAAAATCACACAAAAATTATCAATGGAAATCAAATGTATCAACCCATGGAGGTCTGGATTTGGAGTCACCCTCAAAATTAAAGTGGAAAACCACACTACAGGCTGATCCAACTTTGATGTAATGTCCTTAAAACAAGTCAAAATGAGGCTCAGTGGTGTGTGTGGCCTCCACGTGCCTGTATGACCTCTCTACAACGCCTGGGCATGCTCCTGATGAGGTGGCGGATGGTCTCCTGAGGGATCTCCTCCCAGACCTGGACTAAAGCATCCGCCAACTCCTGGACAGTCTGTGGTGCAACGTGGCGTTGGTGGATGGAGCGAGACATGATGTCCCAGATGTGCTCAATTGGATTCAGGTCTGGGGAACGGGCGGGCCAGTCCATAGCATCAATGCCTTCATCTTGCAGAAACTGCTGACACACTCCAGCCACATGAGGTCTAGCATTGTCTTGCATTAGGAGGAACCCAGGGCCAACCGCACCAGCATATGGTCTCACAAGGGGTCTGAGGACCTCATCTCGGTACCTAATGGCAGTCAGGCTACCTCTGGCAAGCACATGGAGGGCTGTGCGGCCCCCCAAAGAAATGCCACCCCACACCATGACTGACCCACCGCCAAACCGGTCATGCTGGAGGATGTTGCAGGCAGCAGAACGTTCTCCACGGCGTCTACAGACTCTGTCATGTCTGTCACGTGCTCAGTGTGAACCTGCTTTCATCTGTGAAGAGCACAGGGTGCCAGTGGCGAATTTGCCAATCTTGGTGTTCTCTGGCAAATGCCAAACGTCCTGCACGGTGTTGGGCTGTAAGCACAACCCCCACCTGTGGACGTCGGGCCCTCATACCACCCTCATGGAGTCTGTTTCTGACCATTTGAGCAGACACATGCACATTTGTGGCCTGCTGGAGGTCATTTTGCAGGGCTCTGGCAGTGCTCCTCCTGCTCCTCCTTGCACAAAGGCGGAGGTAGCGGTCCTGCTGCTGGGTTGTTGCCCTCCTACGGCCTCCTCCATGTCTCCTGATGTACTGGCCTGTCTCCTGGTAGCGCCTCAATGCTCTGGACACTACGCTGACAGACACAGCAAACCTTCTTGCCACAGCTCGCATTGATGTGCCATCCTGGATGAGCTGCACTACCTGAGCCACTTGTGTGGGTTGTAGACTCCGTCTCATGCTACCACTAGAGTGAAAGCACCGCCAGCATTCAAAAGTGACCAAAACATCAGCCAGGAAGCATAGGAACTGAGAAGTGGTCTGTGGTCACCACCTGCAGAACCACTTCTTTATTGGGCGTGTCTTGCTAATTGCCTATAATTTCCACCTGTTGTCTATTCCATTTGCACAACAGCATGTGACATTTATTGTCAATCAGTGTTGCTTCCTAAGTGGACAGTTTGATTTCACAGAAGTGTGATTGACTTGGAGTTACATTATGTTGTTTAAGTGTTCCCTTGATTTTTTTGAGCAGTGTATATCCACAGTAAAATTAGTCCTATATCGACATAACCTGAAAGGCCGCTCAGCAAGGAAGAAGCCACTGCTCCAAAACCGCCATGAAAAACCCAGACTACGGTTTGCAACTGCACATGGGGACAAAGGTCATACTTTTTGGAGAAATGTCCTCTGGTCTGATTAAACAAAAATAGAACTGTTTGGCCATAATGACCATCATTATGTTTGGAGGAAAAGGGGGGTACTTGCAAGCCAAAGAACACCATCCCAACGGTGAAGCACGGGGGTGGCAGCATCATGCTGTGGGGGTGCTTTGCTGCAGGAGGGACTGGTGCACTTCACAAAATAGATGGCATCATGAGGAAGGAAAATTATGTGGATATATTGAAGCAACATCTCAAGACATCAGTCAGGAGGTAAAAGCTTGGTCGCAAATGGGTCTTCCAAATGGACAATGACCCCAAGCATACTTCCAAAGTTGTGGCAAAATGGCTTAAGGACAACAAAGTCAAGGTATTGGAGTGGCCATCACAAAGCCCTGACCTCAATCCTATAGAACATTTTTGGGCAAAACTGAAAAAGTGTGTGCGAGCAAGGAGGCCTACAAACCTGACTCAGTTACACCAGCTCTGTCAGGAGGAATGGGCCAAAATTCACCCAACTTATTGTGGGAAGCTTGTGGAAGGCTACCCAAAACGTTTGACCCAAGTTAATGAATTTAAAGGCAATGCTACCAAATACTAATTGAGTGTATATAAACTTCTGACCCACTGGGAATGTGATGAAAGAAATAAAAGCTGAAATAAATAATTCTCTCTACTATTATTCTGACATTTCATATTCTTAAAATAAAGTGGTGATCCTAACTGACCTAAGACAGGGAATTTGTACTAGGATTAAATGTCAGGAATTGTGAAAAACTGAGTTTAAATGTATTTGGCTAAGGTGTATGTAAACTTCCGACTTCTACTGTATTTTAGTCAATGCCACTCCAACATTGCTCGTCCTAATATTAATATATTTCCATTATTTTACTTTTAGATTTGTGTGTATTGTTGTGAATTGTTAGATACTACTGCACTGTTGGAGCTAGGAACACAAGCATTTCCCTACACCCGCAATAACATCTGCTAAATATGTGTATGTGACCAATAACATTTTATTTTATTTTATTTGGAAGAGTGGAAACGCGATCAAGGTTTGGGAAAGGTGGCTGTTGAAGAGAGAGGTTTGGAGAAGGGGGCTGGGGTCAGGAGCGTTGATTTATGCTTCTGGATGTAGCCAGAAAGCTAAGTCAGCCAAGGAGTTGAGTTGCTTAATTCCAGAACCTTCATCCTTATCAGTGTCTTGACTGTCTTTAATCCCCTTTAGTGAGAGGCATGGGGGGAACCTCTTGGGGGTCCTTACCCCCTTGCCCCCTGTCCAGATCCATGTGTGATGGGTTTTTGAGGAGCGCTTCTTCGCTGACTCCGGAGCCCTAGGGGACGAGCAGAGACAACACAATGCAAATGTCTTTATTGATCGATTCAGATTGTCATTGTAACGCTGAGTCATCGTCACACACACACAAACACACACACATACACATACACACACACACACACACATATAAGATTAAGCCGAATGGGTTGATAAGGGAAAGGCATGGATCACCTTGCTGTTGATGTCTCAGAGGGCTGTGCTGCTGCGGTAAAGCAAATGATGAAGATTGTTCAATGTGCTGTGTGCTGTTGTCATTACTGTGTTTTTTTTAAGACAAGCTCAGACAAAATCCTCCCAGGCCTTTCAGGAATCAGCAGAGTATTACATAAGAGGATATGGGGAAGCCTTGTAGAGAGCGTATAGAGAACTACACAGTAAAGCAAGAAATGGAGAAGCCTGCTAATTAGGATGTCTGTGTGCGTGTGTGCGTGTGCGTCTGCAGCACCAACCGTCTCAATGAAGCTTCTTCCCCCGATCATGGTTTAGTGTAGCAGGATTCTTTGAAAGACTTCACATACCCTCGTGTGTCGAGCTAGCATCCATTAGCCGCCGCCACTCATTACTGGTGTTGTTTACTTGAATATATTCATCATGCATAACATTTTTGTTTACTGACCTATTTGGAGTTCTTGTTTAAGGAAGAGAGTGAGCGTCTTTTGTTTTATCTGCCTAATTTCTGTGGAAACCTTCGTAGTTTATTCCCCAAAGCAAGAAGCGCTGTGTTCAGTTTCGTATTTGCCATGAGAAGATGAAAAACAAGGCAGTGTGTGTGACTGTGAAGTCAAACCAATCCCATTGAGTCCCAGGGAATTGGAATAGGTCCAATGGGAGAAGGAGATGGAGGGAAGAAAATGGAAAAGGGTGGGATTGGATGAATAGTGCAGCCTGGCTATAATAGCAACTCATTTTGGAAAATCCTGTGGAAGCTATTTGTGAAGAAGCCGTGGCAGTGGTGGATCGGTGAACGGCGGGTGAGCGGCAAACATTTGCCTACAGAAGAGATGGCGTCAGCATGAGCTGCACGGTTCCCTAGGAACCACAAAGGCTAACTAATATCAGTTCCCTTTACCGTATACCCACATGTGACCTTCCAGATCACACCGTTACACCACTCAACCATGGGTCTGGGTGTAATATACACACATGCTGCTAATCAAACCCATCTATTACAGGACTGTAGACGTTGATTTAAGCCACTCGCCTTACCCTGTGATGGATGTTTCAGACAAGAAATGAATGGAAGGGGGGATGGAGAGAGAGGGGGGGGGTGATAGAGTGTATGTGTGTGTGAGAGAGAGAGAGAGAGAGAGAGAGAGAGAGAGAGAGAGAGAGAGAGAGAGAGAGAGAGAGAGAGAGAGAGAGAGAGAGAGAGAGAGAGAGAGAGAGAGAGAGAGGAGTGATAGAGTGTATGTGTGTGAGAAAGAGAGAGAGAGAGAGAGAGAGAGAGAGAGAGAGAGAGAGAGAGAGAGAGAGAGAGAGAGAGAGAGAGAGAGAGAGAGAGAGAGAGAGAGAGAGAAAATGAAGTCATCAATGACATAATATTATTACATGACCATGTATTACTCACTCAATGGTGTGTAATATGTCATATCCAGTGTATTACTATTCCTTATATAAATCCTAGACTAATTTGACGACACTGAACACTGGACATTTCATATTACACGGGTTTCAATGCAAATCTATGGTAGTGATCTCATTCAATTCAAAGTCTTTAAGCATGACTATTAAAATGCACCTCACCACGCTGCTACACTACACCTCTTTGTGATTCTCAGAATAAAATACAATTTTCAATCTTTTTTCTATCTGATTCAATTATATATTTGCGGTTGCTTTCAAAATTAAACCCCTTTATCGACAATTTCTCAGAGCACATTCAACATAAACATAAATGAGGGTGTCGTGAAAACGTGTTTGATGATGAAATGTCACTTACTTATGTTATGAAATACATTTTACCAAGACAAATATGATTATTCATGTTCTGAATCATTCAGTGGGGTCTTTCTCTAACATATCATTAACATTATATAAGTCGGATTTCGTAACCTAATAGTCCTGCTACACTATAGCCATCGGGCATCCGGCATTGCCATCAGCCATTGAGAAAATGCTTCCTTTTAAATAAATGAAAGCTGCTATACTGCCCGTGTTGTCCAATGGCAGTGTCCAAGCTCAAGAATCGTTGAGGTTCAATTCTCGATGGCTGACGCACGTTCATTCTATCTTGTGCATTGAAATAATGTGAAATAAAGTTGATTTTGGTTGCATATGGACTCGACTATACACCACTGGTTATTGTACTAAGATTTATGAAGTCAAGAAGCTACTAGCTAGCAGAAACTCTAGCTAGCTAGTGACATTGACTATGTTCACAATGTAAACAAAAGCAACTTTTGGAATTAGAGGATCATTTAGTACAACCACTAGCAATAATTTAATGAGTACTGGACCAACGCTATTGTACTTATGCATAATCGATTAATATGGTACAGTACAGTAGGGGGAAATAAAATAAAGACTCTTCCCCCTTGCTCCTCTCCACTCTCAAAACAACACGCTCTGTGTAGCAGGTAGAACGTCACATTGACACGACGCCGATAGCAAAGCTTATAGTGGAGCTGAAGTGTAATAAATCCAATAATATGCAACAAGCTCTGTTGACATAGCAGGGCAGGTTTCTCATAACAACTTTTGAGGGTTTTACATTTTGTGGTCATCATCTTCAAAGTTGTTTCAGCGGGTCATAACAGGAATTTCTAAATAACTTCCCTGCAGTCAAATGACCATATCGCCCTCTAGTGGCCTCATGATCTTAATATTTTTAATAATTACATTTAAGTCATTTAGCAGACGCTCTTATCCAGAGCGACTTACAGTTAGTGAATACATTATTATTATTATTATTATTATTTATTTTTTTATACTGGCCCCCCGTGGGAATCGAACCCACAACCCTGGCGTTGCAAACGCCATGCTCTGCCGGCCATTCCCTCCCCTACCCTGGGCCAATTGTGTGCCGCCCATGAGTCTCCCGGTCGCGGCCGGCTGCGACAGAGCCTGGATTCGAACCAGGATCTCTAGTGGCACAGTTAGCACTGCGATGCAGTGCCTTAGACCACTGCGCCACCTTTAACGTCGAAAATCCTGTGTTTCTATGTCAAACGGTGTTGTCATACTTCAGTCTTCTGTGATGTACATAAAGTGTAATATTGGAATGCAAACTCAAAATTGAATACATTTCAACTCTATATCTGACATGGTACAGGTGTCTTCTTTTTTTAAGCACATAATCATGTGTGTGAGGTGTATACTTTACTGTGTGACCCTGATTTAGCCCACTGGATTTAATATGAAAAGCGTATACAAAAAATTGAAAATACTACGTCATGTCTCAAACTCGATATACATCTTACCTCTATATTGGTTCATGTCTTGCGGATTCAACAAGAAAATAGACGAGTTCAACGGGAAAGTGAGCCTGTCAGGTAGCCAGTAGCCTTAATTCTTGCAAAAATCCAGCCTAACTGACGGATGCAGGGGGGTGGAAGGGTGTATGTGTGTGTGTGTGTGTGTGTGTGTGTGTGTGGTGGCTGTGGGCATCCAGATCAGTTATTGCATGGTTTGGTAAACAGAAAGAGGATTGTGCCGATGGGTGTATTTGGTGTGCATCGGTGAGAATCACAAAGCTGGTCCCCATTGCTATGCTTCACCTGAAATGCATTTTTCTTCCCACCAGTGGCCCTGCTATCACAATGCAGACAGACACAGGGAGTGCAACAGCTAAGCACACATACTCTATACATTTCCACAGTTTTCTTAGGATTCAAGTAGCCTTGGAGAAGTAAAGGTTACACTTACCTGGGTCTAGATAAGACTTTACATTTACATGTACATTTACGTCATTTAGCAGATGCTCTTATCCAGAGCAACTTACAAATTGGTGCATTCACATTATAGCCAGTGGGATAACCACTTTACAATGTTTTTTTTTTTTTTTTTTGGGGGGGGGGGGGATGGGTAGAAGGATTACTTTATCCTATCCCAGGTATTCCTTAAAGAGGTGGGGTTTCAAATGTCTCCGGAAGGTGGTGAGTGACTCCGCTGTCCTGGTGTCGTGAGGGAGCTTGTTCCACCATTGGGGTGCCAGAGCAGCGAACAGTTTTGACTGGGCTGAGCAGGAACTGTGCTTCCGCAGAGGAAGGGGAGCCAGCAGGCTAGAGGTTGATGAACGCAATGCCCTCGTTTGGGTGTAGGGACTGATCAGAGCCTGAAGGTACGGAGGTGCCGTTCCCCTCACAGCTCCGTAGGCAAGCACCATGGTCTTGTAGCAGATGCAAGCTTCAACTGGAAGCCAGTGGAGTGTGCGGAGGAGCGGGGTGACGTGAGAGAACTTGGGAAGGTTGAACACCAGATGGGCTGCGGCATTCTGGATGAGTTGTAGGGGTTTAATGGCACAGGCAGGGAGCCCAGCCAACAGCGAGTTGCAGTAATCCAGACGGGAGATGACAAGTGCCTGGATTAGGACCTGTGCCGCTTCCTGTGTAAGGCAGGGTCGTACTCTCCGAATATTGTAGAGCATGAGCCTACAGGATTGGGTCACCGCCTTGATGTTAGCGGAGAACGACAGGGTGTTGTCCAGGGTCACGCCAAGGCTCTTCGCACTCTGGGAGGAGGACACAACGGAGTTGTCAACCGTGATGGCGAGATCATGGAACGGGCAGTCCTTCCCCGGGAGGAAGAGCAGCTCCGTCTTGCCAAGGTTCAGCTTGAGGAGGTGATCCGTCATCCATACTGATATGTCTGCCAGACATGCAGAGATGCGATTCGCCAACTGGTTATCAGAAGGGGGAAAGGAGAAGATGAGTTGTGTGTTGTCTGCGTAGCAATGATAGGAGAGGCCATGTGAGGATATGACAGAGCCAAGTGACTTGGTGTATAGCGAGAATAGGAGAGGGCCTAGAACTGAGCCCTGGGGGACACCAGTGGTGAGAGCACGAGACAGCTTCTCGCCACGCCACTTGGTAGGAGCGACCGGTCAGGTAGGACGCAATCCAAGAGTGAGCCGCGCCGGAGATGCCCAGCTCGGAGAGGGTGGAGAGGAGGATCTGATGGTTCACAGTATCAAAGGAAGCAGACAGGTCTAGAAGGACAAGAGCAGAGGAGAGAGAGTTAGCTTTAGCAGTGCGGAGAGCCTCCGTGACACAGAGAAGAGCAGTCTCAGTTGAATGACCAGTCTTGAAACCTGACTGGTTTGGATCAAGAAGGTCATTCTGAGAGAGATAGCAAGAGTGTTGGCTAAAGACGGCACGCTCAATAGTTTTGGAGAGAAAAGAAAGAAGGGATACTGGTCTGTAGTTGTTGACATCAGAGGGATCGAGTGTTGGTTTTTTGAGAAGGGGTGCAACTCTCGCTCTCTTGAAGACGGAAGGGACATAGCCAGCGGTCAAGGATGAGTTGATCAGCGAGGCAAGGTAAGGGAGAAGGTCACCGGAGATGGTCTGGAGAAGAGAGGAGGGGATAGGGTCAAGCGGGCAGGTTGTTGGGCGGCCGGCCGTCACAAGTCGCAAGATTTTATCTGGAGAGAGAGGGGAGAAAGAAGTCAAAGCATAGGGTAGGGCAGTGTGAGCAGGACCAGCAGTGTCATTTGACTTAACAAACGAGGATCGGATGTCGTCAACCTTCTTTTCAAAATGGTTGACGAAGTCATCCACAGAGAGGGAGGAGAAGGTGGCAAAGAGCTTCCTAGGGTTAGAGGGAGATGCTTGGAAATTAGAGTGGTAGAAAGTGGCCTTAGCAGCAGAAACAGATGAAGAAAATTTAGAGAGGAGGGAGTGAAAAGATGCCAGGTCCGCAGGGAGTCTAGTTTTCCTCCATTTCCGTTCGGCTGCCCGGAGCCCTGTTCTGTGAGCTCGCAATGAGTCATCAAGCCACGGAGCTGGAGGGGAGGACCGAGCCGGCCGGGAGGATAGGGGACATAGAGAGTCAAAGGATGCAGAAAGGGAGGAGAGGAGGGTTGAGGAGGCAGAATCAGGAGATTGGAGGGAGAAGGATGGAGCAGAGGGAAGAGATGATAGGATGGAAGAGGAGAGAGTAGCGGGAGAGAGAGAGCGAAGGTTGCGACGGCGCATTACCATCTGAGTAGGGGCAGAGTGAGTAGTGTTGGAGGAGAGCGAGAGAGAAAAGGATACAAAGTAGTGGTCGGAGACATGGAGGGGAGTTGCAGTGAGATTAGTAGAAGAACAGCATCTAGTAAAAATGAGGTCAAGCGTATTGCCTGTCTTGTGAGTAGGGGGGGACGGTGAGAGGGTGATGTCAAAAGAGGAGAGGAGTGGAAAGAAGGAGGCAGAGAGAAATGAGTCAAAGGTAGACATAGGGAGGTTGAAGTCCCCCAGAACTGTGAGGGGTGAGCCATCCTCAGGAAAGGAACTTATCAAGGCGTCAAGCTCATTGATGAACTCTCCAAGGGAACCTGGAGGGCGATAAATGACAAGGATGTTAAGCTTAAATGGGCTAGTGACTGTGACAGCATGGAATTCAAATGAGGAGATAGACAGATGGGTCAGGGGAAAAATAGAGAATGTCCACTTGGGAGAGATGAGGATTCCTGTGCCACCACCCCGCTGACCAGATGCTCTCGGGGTATGCGAGAACACATGGTCAGACGAGGAGAGAGCAGTAGGAGTAGCAGTGTTTTCAGTGGTAATCCATGTTTCCGTCAGCGCCAAGAAGTCGAGGGACGAGGGTAGCATAGGCTGAAATGAACTCTGCCTTGTTGGCAGCAGAACGGCAGTTCCAGAGGCTGCCTGAGACCTGGAACTCCACGTGGGTGGTGCGTGCAGGGACCACCAGGTTAGAGAGGCAGCAGCCATGCGGTGTGAGGCGTTTGTATAGCCTGTGCGGAGAGGAGAGAACAGGGATAGACAGAGGCATAGTTGACAGGCTACAGAAAATGGCTACAATAATGCAAAGGAGATCGGATTGAAATGAACTAAACATCTGGGAAAGGAGAGAGCGGGGCCTCCCTCACCACAACACCCAAATATGAATGGAACAAGTCAGGTGTCTCAAGTTTGAAAAACAATGGACTTATTCCTCGATAGCACCAGATCCCGCTCCAGACAATAATCAGTTTGGTTTTGAATGTTGGCTTAAGTTTTGAATAATGTTTACTGTTGGGGCCCACTAAACCATTATATTGTGTTTAGCTGTGGATTGAGTGTTTGGTGGAGAGGGACAGACTGGAGGAGGTGATAGGTAATGTAAATCATGGCCTGTGCATCAGTATTGTGTATCAGTATTGTGTATTGTTCAATATGGTGTGTGTGTGTGTGTGTGTGTGTGTGTGTGTGTGTGTGTGTGTGTGTGTGTGTGTGTGTGTGTGTGTGTGTGTGTGTGTGTGTGTGTGTGTGTGTGTGTGTGTGTGTGTGTGTGTGTGTGTGTGTGTGTGTGTGTGTGAGTGTGTGTGTGTCTGGAGCAGAGAGAAACAGACAGAACACTTCAAATAATACAGCTTTGAATAAAAAGGAAGAACATAGAGGAGAGAAGAGTCGGCTATGGGTAATACAATATCACAGGAGTGATTTCAGTCCTGACCTCAATGGAATTAGACCAGCATGAATTTGCTTCCACAGTACCCTGGCATATTATTAGTTAAAACTAACAGTAGTTAATACTATTCAAATATTTCCAACATGTTTCCGGTCAGGTAGCTAGCATATACACTCTTAGAAAAAAAGGTGCTATCTAGAACCTAAAAGGGTTCTTCAGCTGTCCCCATAGGATAACCCTTTGAAGTTCCCTTTTTGGTTCCAGGTAGAACCCTTTTGGTTCCAGGTGGAACCCTTTTGAGTTCCATGTAGAACCCTTTACACAGAGGGTTCTACATGGAACCCTTTTTTTCTAAGAGTGTATAATCATGCATAAAGTTAACAACATATTAATTAATTTATTCAAATGAACTTATAAATATATTCACTGATTTATTCATTCACTTCATGCATGCACGCCTGCAGAGCCCGGGAAAGATTATGTAGTCGTTGGTGTAGAACGTGTTATTGGAATCCTGAGTGTAGGCTGGCCACAAGTATAGTATTCAGTATTCTTGAGCAATCAGTATTTCTGAGCATACAGTCAGAGAGGAGAGGTGGGAGGAGAGAGCCCCTATCACTCCCCTCTGCTAATTAAAACTAATGACTCCAGGTGCTGCAAGGAGTCGGACAGAAGATGGGCCGGGCGGCTGTGTTTGTGTTGGTGGTTCGCCTTCATTATGATCCCCATCCATTCTCTTTAGGAATCTCCTCACTATCGACTCCACCGCGCCCGACGTACAGTATGCAATCCAGTATGCAATCCAAGAAAAGGGGTGATCTAAATGCAAATGTTATGACATGATGTATTATACTGGTGTGATGGAACTATAATATAGATAGGCGGCTGGGAAGATGTTTTTTAAATGACAGAATCTCAATATTAGCTGTCGGTCAATATGCCTCGGTTATTACGCTCTAGCTGTAGGCCTACTGTAGGAGAGTATTTCTACACACTCTCGCCTCTGTCATAGAGAGGGAGAGAGGCAGAGGGAGAGAGAGAGAGCGAGCGAGAGAGAGAGAGCGAGTGAGGGGCAGAGGGAGAGAGAGAGAAAGCTGAGTGTGCCCATGTTTATTAGAATGTGTGACATGTTGAATCACACTTGAATGAGCAGTCATTATGGCGATTGCTTGAATGGGGGGGCCTATTTAAATTCCACAATCCATGGTGTCTAGCGCTCCCTATATGCTGACAACTGTATTACACAGAATACTGAGCAACAATGTCAACCACCCTCCAACCTCAAAGAGTTCCCAGGTGCAATGGACTGATCATAAAACATAGACAATATCGGCAATTTAGACTCTCAGAACAGCCCAGGAATTAATATTGTGTGTTTGTGTTTGTGCGTGCATGCGTGTGTGTGTGCATGTGTGCATGTGTGTGTATTCATACCCCTTGACTTACTCCACAACCTGAATTCCCCCCCTTAAAAAATCACACCCATCTACACACAATACCCCCGAATGACTAAGTGAAAACATGTGTAACCCTCTCACCAGGCTCGAATTTGACTCTCACAATATTACCTTATTTAGAATATCTGAACAGCATGGGATAGTAGGTGAGAAGGACATCTCCAATAAGAATCCCTATTGTAAACTTGCTAGGGTGAATGACAAATAGGGTATTAACTTCAGATAGAATAATTATAGACTTGGTTATTATTATAAGGATATGCTTTCCCATGCATTAAATGAAACAGTAAATGACTCCACCAATACAACAGACATAAGGTTCAAGATCTATATTAATCAGATGTTCAATGTATCACATCAAAATAAATAAAAATAATAAACCCCAATGATTTTTCCACAACCCATGTCCAAATTATTTGCAAGCTTGCTTAAACCCTGGGCGCGCGTTGGAGCTCATAAAAAAATGACGACATACATAAAGTCCCGAAGTCCACCCCACATTTGTAGTTACTCACTACTTGTAGATAATGCCTCAGCAAAATATAGTAGTTCCGTGCAGGTGTCCTCACAAGATCCACAGGTGAACACAGCTATCAATGCAGCCAGTAGCAGAAACAGACATCCGTTGGAAACCCGAACTCGTTGATCGTCACAAGCAATTCTCTCCAAGTCTTGCACGATGCTAGGCTAACCTCTAGGATGTCGAATGTCTCCACAATGCGACGGCAGCTTCAGTCTCCACTAGGTCTTTCTTAACGAAATAATAAACACTCTCTTATAGAAATAAAATCAGGATTTCCCTTAAAAAAAACTCTGTAGGTATGGTTTTGTTCTCTCTTTATCGTTTCCTTTGGTCGTTTTTCCTTCACCAACCCCACTAACGTCTCTCCTCTCCCTTCTTTCAACCTTTCCCTCTCTTTTCTTTCCCAGCAACCAGTCCACTCTCCCATTGGCCACAACTTAACAAGTCACCTCATTGGTCAAAACTTTAACGAGATACGTGGGAAACTTAAACTTAAAAGTAAACCAACCTATTCACTTGTAAATTTTTTTAAAACATTGCTTCAAAAGAAATGCATTAATGACATTACAAATCAGGAGCTATTCGATCACCTTTTAAATCTAATACCAATGAATTATAACAAATAAACTCTATACTTGGTTTTAGCAAGGTATTACATTCTCCCCCCACCAAAATAGGCATGTCCTCATGACTTGTAAACATAAGTGAAATGTAATGACAAGTAAATGTGTCAACTCTTAACTACAACCTACAGCTGAGACAAAACTTGTTAGATAATTGAAAATGAGATACATTTTTGTTTCCCTTATCCAATCCACTTGTACAATGTGGAACAATATCTGACAACTGGGGTTATACTTGGAACTCCAGGTTTATCATAGGTAAGTAATACCGGTGCTTTCTTTACTCTCTGAGATCTTCTTATCCCTGGTCCTTCCATTTCCTCCGAAGTTTCCACTTCTCCCTGAACTTCTCGTTCCTCTTCTGTAATCTCTTCAACTGAGTTAGATGCCTCATTATCATCTACTTCAACCTCAGCTTCTTGACTGGACTCTTTTACTTCCAGAACTTGGTCTGCTCTTTCAGGTTCCCCTGTCATTTGATTCCAAACTATGTCTCCATCCAAGCTAAATGGTTCCGACATCTCTTCCACTTCTCGGCTTATACAGTTTGTATTTGGCACTTCATACCATACTCCGATGTCCTCATCTTCTGAGTCAAAATCCTTCTCATCTTCTGGATTCTCAACCTCTTCAACTTTCTCATCATTCCGAGGAGTACAGTTTCCAGGAAACGTTTAATGTCCCTTTCTCTTCCTCCTTCTTTGCAGGGTCCTTCTACCAGGTGTTGGTTCTATGTTAACCATAGGTTCTATGCGCACTTTCTGCCCCAGTGGTAGCAGGTGATTTCGATGAAGAATCTTAATGGGTCCATCTCCAATTTCAGGCTTCAAATGAAACACAGGTAAGTTTGACATCTGACTTTCCACCACATATGGCGTAGAGGCCCAGCGATCTGCCAGCTTATGTTTTCCTTGCAGTCCTAGATTCCGTATGAGGACTCTGTCTCCAGGCATAAGTTGCGTGTAGCGGATCTTCTTATCATATCGCTGTTTGTTTTCTTGGTTTTGCTTTCCAGCAGTGCTCTCAGCAAGTTTGTAAGTAGCTTGTAACTGTTTCTTCATATCAGATACATACTTGAGGTAAGTTCTCTCTGAAGAGCTATCACTCAAGACTCCAAAACAAATATCAACAGGCAATCTAGCTTCACGTCCAAACATAAAAAAATATGGCGAATAGCCAGTCGCTTCATTCCGACTACAGTTATACGAGTGCACTAGATGCCCAACATACTGACTCCATTTGTTCTTTCGTGTAGGATCTAGAGTTCCAAGCATGTTCAACAAGGTTCGGTTGAATCTCTCGGGTTGCGGATCTCCCTGAGGATGATATGGTGTTGTCCTTGACTTCTCCACTCCAAGCATATTCAGTAGCTCATGGATGGGTCAACTTTCAAAATCTCTACCTTGATCACTATGCATCCTCTTGGGCAGACCATAATGGATGAAGTACCTCTCCCACAATACCTTGGCGACCGTGGATGCTTTCTGATCCTTCGTAGGAAAAGCTTGAGCGTATCTTGTGTAATGATCCGTAATGACAAGAACATTCGCTGTGTTACTAGAGTCAGGCTCAATGGACAGGAAATCCATACACACAAGGTCCATAGGTCCATCACTTTGCATATGACCAAGCGGAGCAACTATCTTTGGAATTGTTTTCCTCTGTACACAGCGAGCACAGGACTTACAGTACTCCTCTACTTCCATCTTCATGCGTGGCCAGTAGAACCGGTCTCTGACAAGTCCATATGTCTTGTCAAATCCTAAATGACCTGAGTCATCATGCAGCGACGTGAGAACCATAGTTCTGAACTTCTCTGGAAGAAGTAACTGAGCACGACGAGTCTTGTTTGGCGGATGTGTGATCCTGTACATAACTCCATCTTCCATCTTTAGCTTCTCCCACTCTCTCAGGAGCAAAGAGATGAGTGGATGTTTTGTCTTGGTCACCCTGGTGATATCGTGTTTATTAAGAGCAACCCACATCTCTCCTAAGCAAGGATCTTCTTGTTGCGATGCAGAAAGTTCCATAGTGCTCAATCTGGGCATTTTAGACGTCAGCATGCTCAGGTTACAGTATGCTTGAGGCACAGCATGCATAGAGGCTCCCAACTGATCAATCACTCTACTATGAGATGATCCAGGAGTTATTCTAACAGCATTAGACATCTGGCACATGGCTCTAACACCGAATGCAGGAATGTCTCTCCAATCTTGTTCCACTGCATATTGCTGATGAGGGCGGCTAGATAAAGCATCGGCATCTATGTTCTGCCTGCCTGGCCAGTACTTGAGACTAAAGTCATAGGTAGACAACGCAGCCAGCCAACGATGACCAGTGGCATCCAGTTTTGTGGACGTGAGGACATATGTTAATGGGTTGTTGTCTGTTCTAACCTCGAACTTGACCCCATACAGGTAATCATGTAGTTTATCAACCACGGCCCACTTCAACGCAAGAAACTCTAACTTGTGAGCTGGTTAGTTGCGTTCAGAAGCGGTCAGGCTTCGACTCACAAATGCCACAGGACGCAGACCCTCACCTTGATCTTGGTACAGTACTCCACCTAACCCTTCGCGGCTAGCATCTACATGTAGAACGTATGGCAACTGAGGATCAGCAAAAGCCAACACAGGAGCTTTTGTGAGGCTTTCCTTCAATGTCTCGAATGCCAATTCACACTTCTCATTCCACCTTGATCCAAATGGTTCTGAGTTGTTGAGGTAGGCTTTCACCTCTTCCTTGGACTTTCTCCCTTTCTTGCCTGCGGGAAGATATCCACATAAGAGCTGATTCAGGGGGTAACTCACTTTAGAGTAGTCTTTCACAAATCTCCTGTAATATCCACAGAATCCTAGGAAAGAACGCAGAGCAGTCACAGTTTCAGGCCTTGGCCAAGTGGTGACAGCTTCAATTTTTAAAGGGTCTGTGGCCACTCCATTCTGGGATATGATATGTCCAACATAGTTGACAGATGTGCGGCAAAACTGACACTTGTCAAGGGACAGTTTAGGCCTTCACTTTTCAAGCGGTCCAACACCTTGAGCAACCTCTGCTCGTGTTCTTCCAGCGTCCTTCCAAACACGATTAAGTCGTCAAGGTAAACAAGAACTTCGAGTAGATTCATGTCTCCAACTGTCTGTTCCATGACACGTTGAAATGTTGCAGGTGCTCCGGACACACCCTGTGGCATCCTCTCAAATTGGTAAAATCCAACTGGACAGATAAATGCAGTCTTCTCTTTATCTGTGTCACCCATTGGGATTTGATAGTATCCGCTTCGGAGATCTAACACACTGAACCATTTGCTCCCACTCAAACATGTCAGAGCATCCTACACACGTGGGACTGTGTACTGGTCGGGAACAGTGCACTTGTTGAGGGTCCTGTAATCAACACACATGCGTATGGTGCCATTCTTTTTCCTCACCACCACAATAGGAGATGCATAGGGGCTTCTCGACTCAGATATGATCCCAGAACTTTTAAAGTTATTTAGATGCTTCCTTACATCTTCAACATCAGCTGGAGCCAAGCAGCGAGATCTCTCCCTAAACGGTTTGTCTTCAGTAACTCTGATGGTGTGATGAGTACTCTTTGAACAACCCACATCAAACTCATGTGTTGAGAACACTTATTTCCGTTCCATCATCTTTTCACATAACCTCTTCTTCCATCCCTCAGGCACTGGAGAATCTCCAAAGTTGAATGAAGAAGACGTCAACTTCTCAGATGAATCCTGCTCTCGTTTCAATGGAAACCCAGGAGCAATATCTACAGGAAACAGATGAGCAATAGGCATACCTAGTTTCAGAGTGATCTCCTTTGTCGAGACATTCCTGACAGTAAGGGTGATTCTTCTAGACGACACAACTGCAACCGTCTGGATTTCAGGCCTCACTAGTAGTTCTTCCGGGAACCGGGGTTCTTCAGGCCTCTCTACCAGAAGGGTTTGAGTAGAAGGTATCCCAGGAAACTTTGGAATTCCAGTAACTCTCGCCTGCCCACCAGGTGGCAGGGTGACAGGTTTTGTCTGTGCGAACCAGACCGTTCCTCTCTTCTCATCATCATCAGTTGAGCTTTCTCTCATCCTCTCATATGCCTCCTTGATAGCAGGATGAACTTGTAGTGTGCTAAGGAAACCTTCACCTTCCTTTTCTCTGCAAGCAGTCATAAGTCTCTTCACTACAGACGTATTTGTGCCGACCAGAATAGACACGTTACCTTTCATGGCCGGATCTGGACATACCAACACAAGTGCTTCAATGGTCTCTGCTACGCCCACAACTGATCCCGAGAACTCAAGCTTGAGCGACAAATAGCCATCATATGGATACTGCTCAGAGCTAAGGCCCCATATCTCTAAGTTTCCTATAGGAATCAATGGCAAATGCGTCATGTACTTGTCATAAAAGGATCTGTAAAGTAGAGTAATCTGAGAACCACTATCTAGTAAAGCTTTAGCATAGACACCTTCAATCTGTACAGAAACGACAGAACTTGGGCCAACTAAACCTGTAGGTAGCATGTCTTTCATGTCTTCATACTTGTGGCACTTTGTGGAACGTATCTTCACCGGGACGTCAGGCCGCTCCTTTACTGGGTCCCTCTGTAGTTTCCCATAGACCGTTTTTGTTTGATCAGGCGTGTGTTGACTTTCCTCAAGTTCTCTTCACCTTCACAGTTTCTCTTGAAATGGCCATCTTCTCCACATCTATAACAGAACACGCCGGAGTTTCTGTCGGCCTGTGTCTGTTCTTGTGATGGATTTACCCTTTTCTTTTTGCTTTTAAATGCAATATCTGTGACGTTAGCAGACATGAGACGTGTCATTTCAATTTTCAAACCTTTTAGCTCTTTTCTCAGCACTTCTATCTCAGTATTAGCTTCTTCACAAAAGGAGCAACAGCTGATGACTTCACAACACTCTTCGTTGTGTTCCTGTCTTGAATCATGTCCTCCTCCTCCCTTACTTCCTGCAGCAGCTCAGTAAAGGTTGGTGGATCACGCAGCTTATAGGTCATGCGAATACAAAGCGCAACCATGTCATGTGAGGATGCACCTCTCACTACTTGGCCAATGCGTGTGCGATTCATCTCTGACAGCTCAATACCTCCTTTTCGATATACAGTGTGCAGCAATTTGTCAAGTCTCAACAGGTAAGCTGAAAGCTTCTCTCCTTCACTCTGAAATGTGTTTCTGAACCTTACCATGAGATCAGGTGCACTTTCGGTGGTACCGAATGCGGTTTCTAGAGCCTTCATGTATTCAATCACTGTAGCATGGGGGTTTCCGGTCCTAAAGAATCTCACAATGTCAGCAGCAGGCCCTTTAAGACTTTCTATTATTCTCTGTTTTTTCACATTGTCGGTGCGCTGCCATTCCTCTAGAAAATGGGTGGTTTGCTCAGCCCATGCGTCATACTCTTCCTCTCCACTAGGAGTGGGCTTCACACCTGAGAACATACGTAGCTTACGGTAACTCTGAGTCTCAGATGGCACATTGTTGCATTTTTCTACCAGTGAACTTATGGCAGTAACCAGTTCAGCGTTGAGGTCAGCACCAGAGGGACTTACCAGGCCTTTAACATCAGCCACCGTCTTCCCTTCATATCTCAGAAAGGATAATAGCTTTGCCTGGAAATCTTCACCCTCTCTCTCAACTGGAGATGTGACTTGTGAAACTACATGTACAGGCCAGGGACCCAACTCTCCAGGTATCCCAACAACACTTGGCACAGCTATTTCGTTAAAGTTGTTTGATAGCTCTACCAAAACATACTGCTTTTTACCAGCTGAATAAGAACAACGACCACGCAGTCTAATTTTACCAAAAGCCTTAACATAAGTCAGCGTTTCCAGCAGAACCTCATCAGACACATCATCTGTAACACTGCTAAGGACAACTGCACGATTAGTAGCTTGCTGTTTCTCTCTACACCAGGTAACAATCTCTTCAACATGCATGTTGTAGGTTTATGCCTATACAGCAATGTCAGAAGAAAATCAAAAATGTCAATTCAAAATTGTCAAATGGGGAGTCAAAAATATCCCATCAACAATAACCAAGATCCCGGACGAGCCCCCAAAAATGTAACCCTCTCACCAGGCTCGAATTTGACTCTCACAATATTACCTTATTTAGAATATCTGAACAGCATGGGATAGTAGGTGAGAAGGACATCTCCAATAAGAATCCCTATTGTAAACTTGCTAGGGTGAATGACAAATAGGGTATTAACTTCAGATAGAATGATTATAGACTTGGTTATTATTATAAGGATATGCTTTCCCATGCAGTAAATGAAACAGTAAATGACTCCACCAATACAACAGACATAAGGTTCAAGATCTATATTAATCAGATGTTCAATGTATCACATCAAAAGAAATAAAAAATAATAAACCCCAATGATTTTTCCACAACCCATGTCCAAATTATTTGCAAGCTTGCTTAAACCCTGGGCGCGCGTTGGAGCTCATAAAAAAATGACGACATACATAAAGTCCCGAAGTCCACCCCACATTTGTAGTTACTCACTACTTGTAGATAATGCCTCAGCAAAATATTGTAGTTCCGTGCAGGTGTCCTCACAAGATCCACAGGTGAACACAGCTATCAATGCAGCCAGTACTCCGTAGCAGAAACAGACATCCGTTGGAAACCCGAACTCATTGATCGTCACAAGCAATTCTCTCCAAGTCTTGCACGATGCTAGGCTAACCTCTAGGATGTCGAATGTCTCCACAATGCGACGGCAGCTTCAGTCTCCACTAGGTCTTTCATAACGAAATAATAAACACTCTCTTATAGAAATAAAATCAGGATTTCCCTTTAAAAAACTCTGTAGGTATGGTTTTGTTCTCTCTTTATCGTTTCCTTTGGTCGTTTTTCCTTCACCAACCCCACTAACGTCTCTCCTCTCCCTTCTTTCAACCTTTCCCTCTCTTTTCTTTCCCAGCAACCAGTCCACTCTCCCTTTGGCCACAACTTAACAAGTCACCTCATTGGTCAAAACTTTAACGAGATACGTGGGAAACTTAAACTTAAAAGTAAACCAACCTATTCACTTGTACATTTTTTTTTTACATTGCTTCAAAAGAAATGCATTAATGACATTACAAATCAGGAGCTATTCGATCACCTTTTAAATCTAATACCAATGAATTATAACAAATAAACTCTATACTTGGTTTTAGCAAGGTATTACACATGTTTTTAGAAATGTTTGCATATTTATTGAAAATGAAATACAGAAATATCTAATTTACATAAATATTCATATTCCTGAATCAATACATGTTAGAATCACCTTTGGCAGCAATTACAGCTGTGAGTCTTTCTGGGTAAGTCTCTAAGAGCTTTGCACACCTGGATTGTACAATGTTTGCACATTATTCTTTTAAAAATTCTACAAGCTCTGTCAAGTTGGTTGTTAATCATTGCTAGACAGCCATTTTCAAGCCGAGTTAAGTCAAAACTGTAACTAGGCCACTCAGGAACATTCAATGTCGTCTTGGTAAGCAACTCCAGTGTATTTGGCCTTGTGTTTTAGGTTATTGTCCTATTGAAAGATGAATTAATCTCCCAGTGTTTGGTGGAAAGCAGCCTGAACCAGGTTTTCCTCTAGGATTTTGCCTGTGCTCTATTCCATTTATTTTTTATCCTGAAAAACTCCCCTCTCCTTAACCCTTTGACACGTACGATCACATATTTGTGATCATTGTTGAGTGTTCCCTGCAGTGTACCATCGCAAATATGTGATTGGAACAGTAGCAACAGAACGTATGACGCAACAAACGCATTGTCGTTACGTGACTTTAATTAATGTGATGACTGTTATTTATCGAATAATTACCTACTATGTTTAATTGTTACTAGATTCAATTAATCATGTAACAATTAACTCATTAGGAATTTGGGGCACCACGGGAGAATTTGTTTAACGAGTTACCATCTCTCAAATTAAACTCAATAATATATAGATATCGATAACAATCACTTATTAATCATTTACTTCATATCAGTCTCATTCTGAACGTCGCAGACTTCTTGAATCTGCACAAACGCGAGTCTTACTGATTATTCCATACCACACACATTTATTTGATTATTTATTTACTACCAAACTAAATGATAACACAGGATACACACACACACACACAGACACAGTATAGGATATTGACTCCTAATACCTTGCCCCGAACTGCCAGCCCTTTTGGGTAAGAAGTAATGCATGTATTTAAGTGTTGAAGGTCTTCGTCATGTATCTCTGTTGGACCCAGGCCTTTGTGGAAAGGATTCGATTGGGCCTTCTCCTTCGGGTGGGCCTTCTCCTTCGTTCTCAGGTGTAAGGCTCTGATTGTCCACAAGAGGTCACAATGTCCTTCTTCTTAGTTGTCTGTTTACTTTCACTCGTTCTGGAAGTGGTCTTCTGAGGACGGCTAATCAGCCGTGCCGATGATCCCCTGTGGGGTGATGAGAGCAGTGTAGTAGACGATGGTTTGAAGAGAGTAACAGGATGGTCCCACTTAAATTCACCTTCTTAGATACAGTACTTAAAACAGCTACTCGGCCGTAACATTGATTGTTAGAGAGGCAACTTTGTCGTCTTCACCTCGTGTTCATTTTCAGGGTTGTAACCAATGGAGACCTAAGCTGCAGCTTGAGTCCGTCTGGTCTGGTATGTTAATTCTTAACTCAATCTTTTATACCCTCGGGTAAAAAGGGGTGTTTCCGTCATACTGACACGCTCTCTGAGCTCCCTCAGGCGTGGCTAGTTACGAGGCAAAATACCATCATCACTATGATCTTGTTAGAAAGCAAAAATCACATTCCTATCTTTACGAAAATATTGTCTTCCTCCTTGATATTTTCGACACAATGTAAAGGATGTAAGCCTGATATACACAGTGTAAAAGCTCTTCAAGTCACAATGTTTTCGTTATAATGTCTTTATACCATTTTTAATGACATCACAAAATATAGATACATTTTCCATATTCCATTTCTCATCATTCCCAACATTCGGATGTTGAAATTTATTGTCCCAGTGTTCATTGTTGGATGTTGAAGTTTTTTGGGTGGCAAAACCTTTTGTAACAAAGGGATAGTTATTTCCCAATACTGAGGAGCAAAGGGAGAGATTCCCCTCATTTACGACCGAGTGTTAAGGTGTCAAAACCGGCCCACCCCCCCTTCCCCTCTTCTGTGGGTAAGAGGGTCTGGTAGTTGTCAGCAATTTACCAAGCTGATGTGAGGCCTTTGATCCTCAACCAGGAGAGTCATGACAGCATCTAAACAGCATTGTTGTCTGAAAAGCATCTAAACAATATTTTGTACTGATGGGAAATAAAGGTCTTCACAACTTTATTCCTCAATTTCACCTTTCACTGTAAAAAATAAATGCGAACTTCATCATTCAAACATTACACGGAACATTCCATAAACCAGTCTAAATAACAGGTTGCGTTGACAAAAGATAAATAAATAAGTTAGCGACCTATGTACCACATCTCTAGTGAGCACAAGGGAGAAATGTAATATTATTTAGAAAAGAGATGCATGTCAGCTAAGCTAACAGCAGTTCAATGTCACGGTTTCGGCCGAGACTGCTCCTCCTCCTGGTTCGGGCAGGCTTCGGCGTTCGCCGTCCCCGGAGTACTAGCTGCCACCGTTGTATGTTTCGTGGTGTGATTGCTTTAGTCTGTCTTGTACACCTGTGTCTGTTTGTGTTCTGATTACGTGTCCTATAAGTTCCCTGTTTTGTATTAGTTAGATTGTGTGTTGTTGTTTGCCTGTCGTGCGGAGCTGCGTGTTTGCGCTCTGTTAGTTTTGTTTATTGTTTTACGCATGTTGCGTAATTCCCTCGCCTCCGTTTGTTTTCGAGGTCGGGTATTGTTTTGTTGCACTTTGGACTAGTAAAGTCTTTTGGACGAATCCTCTGTGTCCTGCGCCTGACTCCTCCACCACATCCACATCGGTTCTTTTGACAGTACAACACACCCAACTATGGAGTCAGCAGGAGCAGCGGCGGCACCCAAGTCGCTGGAAGAGCGGATCAGCTATCAAGACACCATGATCCGGCAACTTGGGGCCGCCATGGACGAGGTGTCCAACACTCTGCGCCGGTTGGTGACTGGAGAGGTGCCACGCCTTCTTACTCCATCCCATCACCAACGGCCAGTCCTCCTCTCTCAGCACCGGAACCCAGTGGCATTCGGCTCTCGCTCCCGAGGGCATATGACGGTTCTGCAGCCGGGTGTCAGGGGTTCCTCCTGCAGGTGGAACTCTACCTGGCTACCATACACCCAGCGCCCTCGGGATACGAGAGCGTCTCCGCCCTCATCTCCTGTCTATCCGGCAAGGCGTTGGAGTGGGCCAACGCCGAATGGAGGGGAATAGACGCCGCTACCATCACCTACGCGGAGTTCTCCCGCCGCTTCAGGGCTGTCTTCGATCACCCACCTGAAGGGAAAGCGGCGGGGGAGCGTCTGTTCCACCTCCGACAGGGGAAGAGGAGCGCACAGGAGTTCGCACTGGAGTTCCGGACGCTAGCGGCGGATGCGGGGTGGAATGAGAGGGCCCTCATCGACCATTACCGGTGCAGCCTACGAGAGGACGTTCGTCGTGAGCTGGCCTGCAGGGACACCAACCTATCATTCGACCAGTTGGTGGACATCTCCATACGTCTCGACACCCTGCTGGCTACCCGCGGACGTCCCGAGTGGGGGCCGACCATTCCACCCTCCAGCACCTCCGAGCCGATTCCCATGGAGCTCGGGGGTGCTGGCGCTAGAGAGAGGAGGAGAGAGAACCCGAGGGGGGCCACCCCCTGCACCAACTGTGGCCGTGGAGGACACACCGCGGCCAGGTGCTGGGGAGGGTCTCCTGGGAGAGGGGACAACAGGTCACGCACTGGGGAGTCATTTCAGGTGAGTAGGCGCCCCACTTACCCAGAGCTTTCTGTTGGTCACATGAGTATTCCTGTGAGATTTCCACAGGTGGCACCTCATTCCCAGCATAAGGCGCTAGTAGATTCAGGCGCAGCTGGGAATTTTATTGATCGGGCATTTTGTTATATGTTTGGAATTCCCCTTCGGCCGGTAGAAGCCCCCTTTCCTGTCCACGCCTTAGACAGCCGGCCGTTGGGGTCGGGGCTGATCAGAGAAGTCACAGCACCACTTACTATGACGACGCAGGGGCGTCATGAGGAGATCATTCAGTTTTATCTGATTGACTCTCCTGCGTACCCCGTGGTGTTGGGGCTTCCCTGGTTAAGCACCCATGATCCTACCATTGCGTGGCAACAGAGGGCTCTTATGGAGTGGTCTGCCCAGTGTGTAGGGAGATGTCTAGGTGTTTCCTTAGGGGCGACCTCGGGTTGAGAGTCCGAACCAAGTGCCCGCAATGCGCATTCCCCCTGAGTATGAGGACTTAGCACTCGTGTTCAGCAAAACGAGGGCAACACGGCTACCGATAAATCTCCAAACAGGAGCGGCTCTTCCGCGGAGCCGTGTGTATCCCCTGTCTCAAGAGGAGACAGCGGCTATGGAGACTTACATAGCCGAGTCCTTGGCACAGGGATACATACGGTCCTCCACTTCCCCGGTTTCCTCGAGTTTCTTCTTTGTGAAGAAGAAGGACGGGGGTTTGCGCCCGTGTATTGATTACCGTAGTCTCAATCAGATCACGGTTAAGTACAGTTACCCTCTTCCACTGATTGCGACTATGACGGAGTCATTACGCGGAGCGCAGTTCTTCACAAAGTTGGATCTCAGGAGCGCGTACAATCTGGTGCGCATTAGGGAGGGGGATGAATGGAAAACGGCATTTAGCACCACCTCGGGTCATTACGAGTATCTCGTCATGCCATACGGGCTAATGAATGCTCCTTCAGTCTTCCAATCCTTTGTTGACGAGATTTTCCGGGACATGCATGGGCAGGGTGTGGTAGTGTACATCGACGACATCCTAGTGTACTCTTCTACACGAGCCGAGCATGTAGCCCTGGTGCGCCGAGTGTTGAGAAGACTGTTGGAGCATGACTTGTATGTCAAGGCAGAGAAATGCCTGTTCTTCCAGGAGTCCGTCTCCTTTTTGGGTTATCGGTTGTCCGCGTCTGGTGTGGAGATAGAGGTAGACCGTGTGTCGGCCGTGCGTAATTGGAAAACTCCAACCACTGTAAAAGAGGTGCAGCAGTTCTTGGGTTTTGCTAATTACTACCGGAGGTTTATTCGGGGCTTTGGACAGGTTGCAGCGCCCATTACGTCCCTGTTAAAGGGGGGTCCGGTTCGTCTGCAGTGGTCAGCTGAGGCGGACAGGGCATTTGTCAAACTGAAGAACCTGTTCACCTCGGCCCCGGTGCTGGCGCATCCGGATCCCTCTTTACCATTCCAAGTAGAGGTAGACGCATCCGAGACCGGTATTGGGGCAGTCCTGTCACAACGGTCCGGCACGCCACCTAAGCTCCGCCCCTGTGCGTTCTACTCTAAGAAACTCAGCTCGGCGGAGCGCAATTATGACGTTGGGGACAGGGAGCTGTTAGCTGTAGTCCAGGCCCTAAAGGTGTGGAGGCATTGGCTTGAGGGGGCTCAACACCCTTTCCTCATTCTGACCGATCACCGTAACCTGGAGTACATCCGGGCAGCTAGGAGATTGAACCCTCGTCAGGCTAGGTGGAACATGTTCCTGACCCGGTTTGTTTTTAAGATCACATACATCCCAGGGTCCCAGAACGGTAAGGCAGACGCCCTGTCCCGGCGGTATGACACAGAGGAGAGGTCCATTGAGCCCACTTCCATACTGCTGGAGTCTTGTCTGGTGGCTCCGGTGGTATGGGAGGTCGATGCGGAAATCGAGCGGGCACTGCGTGCCGACCCTACTCCCCCCGAGTGTCCTGTGGGGCGGAAGTACGTTCCGCTCGAGGTTCGTGATCGTCTTATTTATTGGGCTCATACATCACCCTCCTCTGGACATCCAGGTATTGGCCGGACAGTGCACTGCCTTAGCGTGAAATACTGGTGGCCAACGTTAGCTAAGGATGTGAGGGTTTATGTCTCCTTCTGCTCGGTGTGCGCCCAGTGTAAGGCGCCTAGACATTTGCCCAGGGGTAAGTTACATCCCCTGCCCGTTCCACAACGACCATGGTCCCACCTCTCGGTGGATTTTGTGACCGACCTACCCCCTTCCCAGGGGAATACCACCATTTTGGTCGTTGTGGATCGGTTTTCCAAGGCCTGTCGTCTCCTCCCAATGCCGGGTCTCCCTACTGCCCTACAGACCGCCGAGGCCCTATTTACCCACGTGTTCCGGCACTATGGGGTCCCCGAGGATATTGTGTCTGACCGAGGTCCCCAGTTTACCTCCAGAGTCTGGGGGGCGTTCATGGAACGCTTGGGGGTCTCGGTGAGCCTTACCTCGGGGTACCACCCAGAGAGCAATGGGCAGGTTGAATGAGTCAACCAGGATGTGGGTAGGTTTTTGAGGTCCTATTGCCGGGACCGGCCGGAGGAGTGGTCCAGGTATATCCCCTGGGCCGAGATGGCCCAGAACTCTCTCCGCCACTCCTCCACCGGTTTAACACCTTTCCAGTGTGTTTTAGGGTATCAGCCGGTCCTGGCACCGTGGCACGAGAGCCAGATCGAGGCCCCTGCGGTGGACGAGTGGATTCGGCGCTCGGAGGAGACGTGGGACGCTGCCCATGTCCATCTGCAGCGGGCCATCCGTCAACAAAAGGCGAGCGCCGATCGCCACCGCAGTGAGGGACCGGTGTACGCACCGGGAGATCGAGTCTGGCTCTCGACTCGAAACCTGCCCCTCCGCCTGCCCTGCCGGAAGCTGGGTCGGCGGTTTGTGGGGCCCTTCAAAGTCCTGAGAAGATTGAACGAGGTGTGTTACAGGTTACAACTGCCTATTGAGTACAAAAATATTAACCCCTCGTTCCATGTGTCTCTTCTCAGGCCGGTGGTAGCTGGCCCACTCCAAGAAGATGAGATAGGAGAGACCCCTCCGCCCCCTTTGGACATCGAGGGGGCCCCGGCGTACAGGGTCCGGACCATCTTGGACTCGAGGCGCCGGATGAGTGGTCTCCAGTATCTCGTGGAGTGGGAGGGGTACGGTCCGGAGGAATGGTGCTGGGTGCCTAGGAGGGACATCCTCGATCCATCACCTCCTGACTGAGTTCCACCGTGGGCATCCCACGCACCCGGGTCCGCGTCCTCCTGGCCGTCCCCGAGGCCGGGGCCGGCGCACGGCTGGAGCCGCGCGTCAAGGGGGGGGGTACTGTCACGGTTTCGGCCGAGACTGCTCCTCCTCCTGGTTCGGGCAGGCTTCGGCGTTCGCCGTCCCCGGAGTACTAGCTGCCACCGTTGTATGTTTCGTGGTGTGATTGCTTTAGTCTGTCTTGTACACCTGTGTCTGTTTGTGTTCTGATTACGTGTCCTATAAGTTCCCTGTTTTGTATTAGTTAGATTGTGTGTTGTTGTTTGCCTGTCGTGCGGAGCTGCGTGTTTGCGCTCTGTTAGTTTTGTTTATTGTTTTACGCATGTTGCGTAATTCCCTCGCCTCCGTTTGTTTTCGAGGTCGGGTATTGTTTTGTTGCACTTTGGACTAGTAAAGTCTTTTGGACGAATCCTCTGTGTCCTGCGCCTGACTCCTCCACCACATCCACATCGGTTCTTTTGACATTTAATTATTTATGATGGCAGCCATGTTTGTTTATGTTTGACAAGCGAAAACTCCCTAATCCCAGAATGCCATTCACTATAAGATGCAAATAAACAAAGTCAAAGTCAAAGATTCCCATTGCCTGAAAAATATGAACTTTCAGCATATTATAAATCTTCGATGTACTTGTTACAGTGTATACAAGAACCGGAGCACATGACAAGTCGTTTACCGTTTTTGACAAATCACAAAGCAAATAAAATGTTATCACCCCACAGATCAACACCCCAAATACAAGCCTACTGCCTAGCCTAACTGTAGCGTGAAAGCTAAACAGGGATGAAACCATTTTAGGGGGGTTTGTGGGGGGTTTCATTTAATTTGTGTGGGGTTTTCAAGTCCGTGGGGGTAGAAATGCAGGAAGGTATCGTGGGGGGATATGATGGAGGAAATATTACTATGATGGGGGATTTATCAATAAATGGGGGCAAAAACAGGATAAGTTTATACGCTTGCAACCCTGAGGTACCATAGTTACAATCTGATGCTGCATTCAAAACAACTGTGAACTGGGAGCTTGGAAATCTCAGACTTCCGACTTCAGTGCGTTCAAGACAACTGGGAACAAAAAAATAAAAAAAAGCTCAGACTGGGAAAAATATTTTTTAAAAGTCCTCCAACTCGGAATTCCAACTCGGGAACTCAGGCCTCTTTCTAGAGCTCCGACTTTCTGACCTGAAGATCACTGACGTCATGAGTTGACCTCGTATTTTACAGAGTTCCCAGTTGTCGTGAAAGCACCATAAGTCAGTCGAGTGAACTATCCCTTCACCTCCTTTTGTATAACATCTTTGGTCTGACAGACGCTTACGTGACAACCAGAATGCATTGTATAATGTCAACAAACATGGAGCCACACATAGCTGGCAAATAACTTAGCATTAGCTCATTATAATCAGTAAAACCTTCAAAACAAGTATTTTACACACATCGTATGTGTCGATTACAATCTATGCAAGAATCGGAAAGCATGATTTGTCACCAGTACTTCAAAACGTGACAAAAACACTAAATACATTATGCTCCATACATACATGTGGTATGCTACAGTAGAAATGGCAACACGATATACAGAAAATAAGGCACTTACTTTGATAGGAATGTACACGTCCAAAGTTATTATTTGTAAGGAAAACAACAATTTTGGCAATGTGGGTGGGTGCCAGCCGGAAAATGTGCCAGGGGTAAAAGGTTTGTGCAAGGCCTGTTCTGACTAGAAATGTGCAATGTATTCATACTTGATCAGGGGAAACACTGGGGAAGTGCTTGGGCTCTCGTCGAAGATGGAAGTTTGTCCGGCTCAGTAAAGCCTCAAACATAAATTGTCTGCAACAGTGAAATGGGTTACTTCCATGTGAATTAATGAGGAGGCGGAACACACCTCAATTCAAACTTGTTCGAAAATAATTTGAAATTGACAAGTTGAAACATAGCCTATAGATAATTAGCATGCAGCATGCCTTGGTTTGAGGACAGCACGGGTTAACTGTTCTGTTGCGTAACAATCACATTTTGGAACATTGAGTGCATTCTGACATAACGCGCATAAAAAAACAAGCGGTGGAGCCGACCGTTAGAGATGTTTGGAACTCACTCGTGAAAAGGTTAACAATTACAAGCATACCCATAACATGAAACAGTCACCACTATGCTTGAAAATATGGAGAGTGGTACTCAGTAATTTTTGCAGTATTAGTTTAGTGCCTTGTTGCAAACAGGATGCATATTTTGGAATATGTTTTATTCTGTAAAGGCTTCCTTCCTTTAACTCTGTCAATTAGGTTAGTATTGTAGAGTAACTACAATGTTGTTGATCCATCCTCAGTTTTCTCCTATCACAACCATTAAACTCAGTAACTGTTTTAAAGTCACCATTGGCCTCATGGTGAAATCCCTGAGCGATTTTCTTCCTCTCTGGCAACTGAGTTAGGAAGGACACATGTATCTTTGTAGTGACTGGGTGTATTGATGCGCCATCCAAAGTCTAATTAATAACTTCACCATGCTCAAAGGGATATTCAATATACCAATAGGTGCCCTTCTTTGCGAGGCATTGGAAAACCTCCCTGGTCTTTGTGGTTGAATCTGTGGTTGAAATTCACTGCTCAACTGAGGGACCTTACAGATAATTGTATGTGTGGGGTGCAGAGATGAGGTAGTCATTCAAAAATAATGTTAAACACTATTATTGCAACTTATGTGACTTGTTAAGCACATTTTTACTACTGAACTTATTTAGGCTTGCCATAAAAAAGGGGTTGAATACTTATTGACTCAAAACATTTCAGCTTTTCATTATTAATACATTTGTAAAAACATAATTCCATTTTGACATTATGGGGTATTGTGTGTAGGGCAGTGACACAAATTCAGGCTGTAACACAGCAATATGTGGAAAAAGTCAAGGGGTATGAATACAGTCTGAGGGCACTGTAGATTCCATTCCCAGACCTCAGGTTAAACTACTAACCACGTGGCTAATTTGAATAAGCCTCTGGCTGGCAGGCCTGAACATTTAGCCACAGGGTACACATCTATAACACATTAATAATTCAGAAACAACCACGTTTTTATTCAAAGAATGTGTTTATTTATATAAAAAAATCACTATAAGAAATGATTTAACAAATAATGTAATCTTACAATGAAAACATCGCAAACATGTACAAATAGAAAATTTACAAAACAAATGTACAAAATGTACAACAACGGAAAAATCCCCACTTATTTCAATTAGCTATGTATTTTTCTTGTGTCAGTAGGCTATACATTTATGTCTACAAAATGATACAAAACACTTATGTACAAGATTGAGGTTCTGCAGTGAGAAAAATGTCAATGAGATTGCTTCTTCTCCACAGAGTCCAAAAGAAATGTAGAAAAATAGGGGGGAAATTAAAGGCAATAAGTTAATAAGCTGGCTTTAGGTCCTCAGAATTTGCAACAGAAGCCACAGCCCTTGTTGTGACAGCAGTTGCAGCACCAACGGCACAGGGAGAGGTGGCTCTGACGCTTGAACCTGAAAAGCTCCTGTATCCCCACCAAAAAAAGAACATTAAAAAAGGAGGGAACAAGCACATGGTAAGTCTTTTTGTCCAAGTCTCCATTTCATAACCACGTTGCGCACTGTTCGTCCTGAAGCCCTCTCTAACGGCTCACAATCAAACGATAACAGGTAGCACTAGTGGGTTAATTCAATTCTGCAGGGCAAATGCAACCACTTAGATTTTAATTTGCTAAAGGTAATTAGCTTAATTAATTCACACAATTGAACATACCGGTGGACGCATGGACTCGCCGCCCGGCTGTTGATGTTCCCCAACTGGACTGTCAATGCTTCCAACCTCGTCTGTTCGCACCTGCAAAGACATTATGCACAAATTAGTCATGATCAACCTATGCAGACATGTTTGAAGTGGGTTGGTGTTATAAAATTAGACATACCTCGGAGAAAGGAACAGCTGTGCTTTCAAGGATGCACATACATGCGAGGACGACCGCCACTGCAACTGCAACACTGAAGGACTTCATTCTCCGTTATGTTAGAAGGCTTATAGCCTATTGAAATCAGTCCTGTTGAAATCAGTTGGAATTGAAGCGACAGCCTATGAAGATCAGAACTCTTCAATATTCCCATAAAGAGACACTCTCCAACGCACAACTTTCAATGCACTAGATGAGTCCTAAGTTAGTTGATGGTCCTTTTGGTGTTAGCGGTTGAGGGACTTCTCTGTCTTGTGTTAAGACTGCGGTACACCAGTATTTATACACACTTTGGCCACTGTTGTGCAATCCTGCCACTTGACCCGATTTCCACTAGATAACACAGCCGCTCCGGCGGGAGAAATCAATAGACGAATATCACAGCTAATCACAACACTGTAAGTCATACTGTGAAACACTATCATTCCACTATTACTGCAGACATATCATGGACATTTTCTGACATTACAGTACAATGCAAAAATTCTACAAAAAAATCCTATGTGTAGCACCTTTCATTCAGGTGTTTCAAGTGCTATTAGGAATAAAATAATATGATAGTTTTATGTGGCAGGCATTATCAGACCTAATGAAAAAGAAAATATTTAAAAAGGTTTAGGTGGGTTTTATAATAGTGATTCACGCTTGAATTGTTAGGCAAAGGTATTTTTGTAGTTGAGAAAAAACCTACATTTATTTGAATGTGTCGTCTACTGAAATGTCCTGCGTGGCTCACTTGGTAGAGCATGTTGCTTGCAACGCCAGGGTTGTGGGTTTGATTCCCAAGGGGGACCAGTACATAGAAAAAAAAGTATGAGATGAATGCACTTACTGTAAGTTGCTCTGGATAAGAGTGTATCTTTAAAACATTTACAATGACACATGCTATGCTGCTATATCACATTTCAGAAACACAAAATGATACTGTGAAAATTGTAAGCCTCTGAATGCATAATTTCCATCCTCAAAATAGTCTGTGATAAGTGGTTAATAGCCTAATAATAATGAATTGTACGTGCTCTCAATGGCTCAACTTGTTTGAAATTATACAATTATATTTAAATCCATTCACTAAGTATTTTATTGGCTGTGCCCAACTTGTCTCTTTAAGTGAAATAACATGTTGTGGGGACCCCTGCGTCAGTCTGACTTGTATATAGAGAACCCTTTGTCATTGCTTGTTGACTTTGGGTGATCGGGAACATCAGTGTCAACAAATATAACCATGAATGACTCCTCATTGGAATCCACCCAGCTAGCTTAATTTGTTGAGTAGTAATGAAAGTGGGGGTGAGGGAGGAACTTTCTGCTGTGTCACCAGTTGCCAGCACTATCTTTGTGAATCTTCTGGTCAAACAGAGCTCGGCTCCAGTGGGGTGGACACAGAGACACAGTCACCTAGACAGGCGCCAGTCCACCACTCGCTCCTCCTGGGCCGGGGCATTGACATTGTTTCCCCCCCTCTGTCATCCTAACTACCTCTGTCTCCCACCTCCTCCCTCTCACCACCTCACATGTACTTTATTTGTCTGGGCACTTGACCCAAAATGTCCCAAAAATTAAGTTAAGAAAAATATTTACTAATGAAATAGCCAACCAGCGAAAAACCGACCCCCACCTTCTCTAGACCAGCCAGAAAGCCTGTTGTCTTGCCCAGTTGGTGTGGCTAATTTGTTCATGTAGAACTGGATCACTGAGTATACAAAAAAACGTCCTAATTTTTAGTTGCAAATTCGTCGGGGCATGGACTCTACAAAGTGTCGAAAGCTTTTCACAGGGATGCTGGCCCATGTTGACTCCAATGCTTCCCACAGTGTCAAGTTGGCTGGATGTCCTTTGGGTGGTGGACCATTTTTAATACACATGGGAAACTGTTGAGCATGAAAAACCCAGCAGCGGTGCAGTTCTTGACACAAACCAGTGCGCCTGGCACCTACTACCATACCCCGTTCAAAGGCACTTCAATCTTTTGTCCTTCCCATTCACCCTCTGAATGTCACACATTCACAATCCATGCCTCAATTGTCTCAAGGCTTTAAAAAAAATTGTTTCACCTGTCTCCTCCCCTTCATCTACACTGATTTAAATGGATTTAACAAGTGACATCAATAAGGGATAATACCTTTCACCTGGACTCACCTGGTCAGTCTATGTCATGGAATATGTGCCATTCACAGTGGTTAAATATCCCTATTTTGACATACAGTCTCTTCAGAAAGTTTTTCATACACCTTGACTTATTCAAAATTTTGTTGTCACTGCCTGATTTCAAAATGGATTAAAATAGATTTTTTTTTACACACAATACCCCATAATGACAAAGTGAAAACATGTTTTTAGAAATATTTGCAAATTTAGTGAAAACTAAATACAGACATATATAGTTAGCATAAGTATTCACACCCCTGAGTCAATACTTTGTAGAAGCACCTTTGGCAGCCATTACAGCTTTAAGTCTTTCTGGGTAAGTCTCTAAGAGCTTTCCACACCTGGATTGTGCAACATTTGCCCATTCATATTTTCAAAATTCTTCAAGCTCCGTCAAATTGGTTGTTGATCAATGCTAGACAACCATTTTCAGGTCTTGCCTTAGATTTTCAAGTAGATTTCAACATAAGTTAAACTGTAACTCGGCCACTCAGGAACATTCACAGTCTTCTTGGTAAGCAACTCCTGTGTAGATTTGACCATATGTTTTAGGTTATTGTCCTGCTGAAATGTGAATTAATTTCCCAGTGTCTGGTGGAAAGCAGACTGAACCAGGTTTTCCTTTAGGATTTGAACTGTGCTTAGCTCCATTCGGTTTATTTTGTATCCTGAAAAACTCCCCAGTCCTTAACGATTACAAGCATACCCATAACATGATGCACCCACCACTATGCTTGAAAATATGGAAAGTGGTACTGAGTAATGTGTTGTATTGGATTTGTATTTGAATTGCTTTGCCACATTTTTTGCAGTATTACTTTCATGCCTTATTGCAAACAGGATGCATGTTTTGGAATATTGTCATTCTGTACAGGCTTCCTACTTTTCACTCCGTCAATTAGGTTAGTATTGTGGAGCAACTACAATGTTGTTGATCCATCCTCAGTTTTCTACTATCACAGCCATTAAACTTTATAACTGTTTTGAAGTCACCATTGGCCTCATGGTGAAATCGCTGAGCGGTTTCCTTCCTCTCTGGCAACTGAGCTAGGAAGGACGCCTGTATTTTTGTAGTGACTGGGTGTAATGATACACCATCCAAAGTCTAATTAATAACTTCAACATGCTCAAACGGATATTCAATGTCTGTATTTTTTTTTTTTTACCCATCAACCAATAGGTGCCATTCTTTGTGAGGCATTGGAAAACCTCCCTGGTCTTTATGGTTGAATATGTGTTTGAAATTCACTGCTTGACTGAGGGACCTTACAGATAACTGTATGTGTGGGGTACAGAAATTAGGTAGTCATTGAAAAATCATGTTAATTAACCCATAACAGTCTAAGCCCTTTCTGAGCTATATGGAAATGTTTTAAGAAGGTCATACCAAGGATCACTTAGCTATTTGATTTTGAATTTTAAGACCCCTTGAAGTTTCCCAAAAATACGTTTTGGGCCTTATTGTTATTAGCCCATAGAAACGCATTGAAAAACAGATTCACTACATGGAACAACAGATAGTCCCCAAAATAAATCTAAAAGAAGTTTGTTCTGAAGTGTCTGTCCTATATCTGAGAAATAAAAGAAAGATCAGGAAACATATATAGACACTACCAGTCAAATGTTTGGACACACGTACTGATTTAAGTTTTTTTTCTTTATTTTTTATATTTTTTACATTGTAGAATAATAGTGGTCATCAAAACTATGAAATAACACATATGGAATCATGTAGTAAACAAAAAAGTGTTAAACAATTCCAAATATATGTTACATTTGAGATTCTTCAAATAGCTACACTTTGCCTTGATGACAGCTATAAACACTCTTGGCATTCTCTCAACCAGCTTCACCTGGAATGCTTTTCTAACAGTCTTGAAGGAGTTTCCACATATGCTGAGCACTTGTTGGCTGCTTTTCCTTCACTCTGCGGTCCGACTCATCCCAAACCATCTCAATTGGATTGAGGTCAGGGGACTGTGGAGATCAGGTCATCTGATGCAGCACTCCATCATTCTCCTTCTTGGTCAAATAGCCCTTACACAGCCTGGAGGTGTGTTGGGTCATTGTCCTGTTGAAAAACAAATGATAGTCCCATTAAGCCCAAAACAGATGGGATGGCGTATCACTGCAGAATGCTGTGGTAGCCATGCTGGTGAACTGTGCCTTGAATTCTGAATAAAATCACAGACAGGGTCACCAGCAAAGCACCCCCACACCATAACACCTCCTCCTCCATGCTTAACAGTGGGAAATACACATGCAGAGATCATCCGTTCACCCACAATGCGTCTCACAAACACACGGCGGCTGGAACCAAACATTTCAAATTTGGACTCCAGACCAAAGGACAAATTTCCACCGTCTAATGTCCATTGCTCGTGTTTCTTGGCCCAAGCAGGTCTGTTTTTCTTATTGGTGTCCTTTAGTAGTGGTTTCTTCTGTCCCCTCTGAACAGTTGATGTTGAGATGTGTCTGTTACTTGAACTCTGTGAAGCATTTATTTGGCTTGCAATTTCTGAGGCTGGTAACTCTAATGAACTTATCCTCTGCAGCAGAGGTAACTCTGGGTCTTCCATTCCTTTGGCGGTCCTCATGAGAGCCAGTTTCATCATAGCGCTTGATTTGATGGTTTTTGTGACTGCACTTGTAGAAACATTCAAAGTGCTTGAAATTTTCCGGATTGGCTGACCTTCATGTCTTAAAGTAATGATGGACTGTCATTTCTCTTTACTTATTTGAGCTGTTCTTGCCATAATATGGACTTGGTCTTTTACCAAAAATTGGCTATCTTCTGTATACCCCCCCTACCTTGTCACAACACAACTGATTGGCTCAAACACATTAAGAAGGAAAGAAATTCCACAAATTAACTTTTAAGAAGGAACACCTGTTAATTGAAATGCATTCCAGGTGACTACCTAATGAAGCTGGTTGAGAGAATGCCAAGAGTGTGCAAAGCTGTCATCAAGGCAAAGGGTGGCTATTTGAAGAATCTCAAATATGAAATATTTTTTGATTTGTTTAACACTTTTTTGATTAATACATGATTCCATAATTTTGATGTCTTTACTATTATTCAGCAATGTAGAAAATAGTAAAAATAAAGAAAAGCCCTTGAATGAGTAGGTGTTCTAAAACATTTGACCGGTAGTGTATGTGTTCGTGAGAGTCTCACCTTTCCATAGAGGGGTCATATTAGCCCTAACGGTTCAGACGCTACAGACAGAAGTTGGTAGATTGGCTGTACGGACTTCAGACGAGTCCCAAGACGCTTGTGGGGATTGTAGAGCAAAATGGAGAACACCATTGTATTCGTGAGAGTCTCATTTTTCCTTGGATGGGTCATAATAGTTTGTAGGTTAAACCTTTCACTACAGACGATTTTGTAAGAAGACCAAATTTAAGGATGTCTCATGGTCTGACAAACACCGCTGTAGCTCTGTCACCTTTCAACACAGATGCGGAAGTGCGACATCGGCAGATTTTGTGGATTGAAATGCATCAAAAAAACTGACAGATTTTTATGGGGATTTTTTCTCATTATGCTAATATGATTTCCGTGGGGACTCGGATTTCCGTTGGGGCTCGGACATCGGCTCTAGGGGGCTTTAAACGCTACTATTGCACACAGAGTGAGTCCATGCAACTTATTGTGTGACTTGTTAAGCACATTTTTACTACTGAATTTATTTAGTCTTGCCATAATAAAGGGGTTGAATACTTATTACCTCAAGACATTTCAGCTTTTCGTTTTTTTATAAATATGTAAACATTTCTAAAAACACAATTCCACTTTGACATTATGGGGTATTGTGTGTAGGCCAGTGACACAAAATCTCAACTTAATCCATTTTCAATTCAAGCTGTAACACAACAATATGTGGAAAAAGTCAAGGGTTATGAATACTTTCTGAAGGCACTGTAGGTTCCATTCCCAGACCTCAGGGTAAACTACTAGCCACGTGGCTAATTTGAATAAGCCTCTGGCTGTCAGGCCTGAAAATTTAGCCATAGGGTACACATCTATAACAAATTCATAATTCAGAAACAACCCTGTTTGTTATTCAAAGAATGTGTTTATTTATATTAAAAAATACTATAAAAAATGATTTAACAAATACTTTTTTAGAATGAAAACATCGCAAACATGTACAAATAGAAAATTGACAAAACAAATGTACAAAATGTACAACAATGGAAAAATCCCCACTTATTTCAATTAGCTATGTATTTTTCTTGTGTCAGTAGGCTATACATTTATGTCTACAAAATGATACAAAACACTTATGTACAAGATTGAGGTTCTGCAGTGAGAAAGACGTCAATGAGATTGCTTCTTCTCCACAGAGTCCAAAAGAAATGTAGAAGAATAGGGGGAAAATTAAAGGCAATAAGTTAATAAGCTGGCTTTAGGTCCTCAGAATTTGCAGCAGAAGCCACAGCCCTTGTTGTGACAGCAGTTGCAGCACCAACGGCACAGGGAGAGGTGGCTCTGACGCTTGAACCTGAAAAGCTCCTGTTCCCCGCCAAAAAATGAATATGAAAAAAAGAGGGAACAAGCACATGGTAAGTATTTTTGTCCAAGTCTCCATTTCATAACCACATTGCACACTGCTCACCCTGAAGCACTTTCTAACGGCTCACAATCAAATGGTTAACAGGTACCGCTAGTGGGCTAATTCTATTCCGAGGGTGAAACGCAACCACTTAGATGTTAATTTGCTAAAGATAATTAGCTTAATTCATTCACTCAATTGAACGTACCGGTGGACGCATGGACTCGCTGCCCGGCTGTTGATGTTCCCCAACTGGACTGTCAATGCTTCCAACCTCCTCCGTTCGCACCTGCAAAGACATTATGTACAAATTAGTCATGATCAACCTCTAAAATCAATGCACACGTTTGTAGTGGGTTGGTGTTGGAGAATTAGACATACCTCAGAGAAAGGAACAGCTGTGCTTTCAAGGATGCACATACATGCGAGGACTACCACCACTGCAACTGCAACACTGAAGGCCTTCATTCTCGGTTTTGTTAGGAAGCTTATAGCTAATTTAAAAGCCCTGTTGAAATCAGTTGGAATTGAAGTGACAGTTTATGAAGAAAATCAGAACTCTCTCCAATGCACAATTTTCAATGCGCTAGATGAGTCCAAAGTTGGCTGAGTGTCGTTTTGGTGTCAGCGGTTGAGGGACTTCACTGTCATGTGTTGAGACTGCGGTGCACTGGTATTTATACACACTTTGGCCACTATTGTGCAATCCCCCCCCCCCCCCCCCCCCCCCCCCCACAGAGCTCATTCCCGTCGCATATTACCTAATCCACTTTCCCGTTTTGTGCATGGTGACATTTTATTGAAAGATTTGTGGAAATTACCTAACAGCAGGAGTCATGGACAGATACTGGAAGTGTATGGCTGGCTGCACAGCCTTTTGTCTGACCTGGGAAATTCCTCCACATGAGGGAGTGAGCCATTACAGTATCCATTCCTCTGTCTAAAGGATGTAATTATAACCCCTCCAAAGGAATAATTAGCCCTTCTTTTGCAACGCTTTCATTTGACGTATAATGTGGTGTAATGTGAGGAACCTGCAGTCTAACAGAATGAAATGAATTTGAAAGAAGAGGAAAAGTAGAACAGTGAAAAAAAAAAAAGAGAGGTGCAAATAGAGCTCTTAATTCAGGTGACAATATTATGTGACATGCATTATGTAGTGTTTATCAGACCTAATGAAAAAAAACAATATTTCAAAAGGTCAGGTAGGCAATATAAAACGCAATTCACACTTGAATTGTTAGGTAAAGGTAATTTTGTAGTTTAAAAAAAAGACATTTTTCTATTTTATTTTAATTTGTAGGCTATTACAATGACACATTTAATATCCTGCTATGCTGCTACACTGAGTGTACAAAACATTAAGAACACCTTCCTAATTTGTCAGGGCATGGACTATATAAGGTGTCGAAAGCGTTCCACAAGGATCCTGGCCCATGTTGACTCCAATACTTCCCACAGTTGTGTCAAGTTGGCTGGATGTCCTTTGGGTGTTGAACCATTCTTGATACACACGGGAAACTGTTGAGCATGAAAAACCCAGCAGCGTTGCAGTCCTTGAGACAAACCGGTGTGCCTGGCACCTACTACCATACCCCGTTCAAAGGCACTTAAATATTTTGTCTTGCCCATTCATCCTCCAAATGGCACACATACACAATCCATGTCTCAATTGTTTTAAGACTTAAAAATCCTTCTTTAACCTGTCTCCTCCCCTTAATTTACACTGATTAAAGTGGATTTAACAAGTGACATCAATAAGGGATCATAGCTTCACCTGGATTCACTTGGTCAGTCTATGTCATGGAAAAAGCAGGTGTTCCTAATGTTTTGTACACTCTGTGTATATCACATTTCATGCACAGAAAATTATACAGTAAATTGTAAGCCTCTGAATGCATAATTTGCATCCTCAAAGAGTCTGTGATGAGTTGATAAGTAGTTAATAGCCTAATAATAATTAATGGTACTTTCACTCAAGGGCTCAACTTGTTTGATATTATATCATTATACTATTAGGTTTTAATCCATTCACTAAGTATTTTATTGGCTGTGCCCAACTTGTCTCTTTAAAGGGATACTTCAGGATTTTTACAGAGGCCCTTTATCTACTTCAAACTGCACGCAGAGACATAAAAATGGTATCCACAAGTTAATCTGACTCTGAGGAAGTATATAAAGGGCCTTATTGCCAAAATCCCGAAGTATCCCTTTAAGTGAAATAACATGTTGTGGGGACCCCTGCGTCAGTCTGTCTCGTATATAGATAACTCTTTGCCATCGCTTGTTGACTTTGGGTGACCGGAACATCAGTGTCAACAAATTTAACCACGAATGACTCCTCATTGGAATCCACCCAGCTAGCTTAATTTGTTGAGTAGTAGTGAAAGTGGGGGTGAGGTAGGAGGTTTTGGCCAGTGTCACCATCTGCCAGCACTATCTTTGTGAATCTTCTGGTCAAACAGAGCTCGGCTCCAGTGGGGTGGACACAGAGACACAGTCAGCTAGACAGGCACCAGTCCACCACTCGCTCCTCCTGGGCTGGGGCATTGGCATTGTTTCCACCCTCTGTCATCCTAACTACCTCTGTCTCCCCCCTCCCTCCGCCTCCCTCTCACCACCTCATATGTACTTTATTTGTTCTGGCACTTGACCCAAAATGTCCCAAAAATTAAGTTGAGAAAAATCATATTTACTACTTAAATAGCCAACCGCCCAAAAACCCAATCATCATCTTTCTTCCGACACCCCACCTTCTCCAGACCAGGCAGAAAGCCTGTCGTCTTGCACGGTTGCTGTGGCAAATTTGTTCATGTAGAACTGGGTCACTATCAGCTTATTATTGAGAAAAATATGCTAATGAACACTAGTAGTGTTTAGTATTCAAAGACCATGCCCTGCACCTGACTACAGCAACTCTGTCCAATTTGTCCTCCCTTTGCTGTGACATTATCTGCCTCGCGGGGCAGTGTTGAGGGCTGACTGTTTCAGTAGGCTGTACTAGCAAGCCAGACACAGTTAGTACAGGGGTTAGGATTTTCCCAGTGCAGATACTGTACAACTGCCAATCTTCTTGGGAAATTCCATTCTCCTTTTTGCAGAGTAATATGGACCATGTTAAATATTTCAATTTAGAAATGGACCATCTTGGTTCCCTTGTCTAGCAGAACCTACCAGAGAAAAACTGAAATAACCACATAAGCAATGCAGAGAACTTGTCTTGTAGGTCCCCCTGAGCACATGACTTGTCCTTCTCGCCACTGCTTGGCTGCTCAGTCTCTTGTTGTAAATAAGAAAATATGTCTCCTGTGGTGCTTACTGTAGAACCAGATGAGAGTCTGTGGGGAATAGAGGTACTGGAGGCAGTGTGAATCACTAAAGCTCTTCTGCCTTGCACTCTTGACATGAACAAGCCTCAGCCTGAGAGAGCTGGATAGGCTGAGGTTGGAGACAATACCCGTTGTTGAAATGCAATTTCTGTAAGGTAGAGAACATCTCAGCACACAAAGGAGAGAGAGCCATTCAGGCCAAGTTTTCGAACTCTTGAGTGTTAAGGGTTATTCATTGGGCCTACAGTACAGGAGTGTATTGAGGACTGTGGCATTTGTTGGAGTCAACCATGCATGTTATTTACTAGCCAGCAGCTCTCACTGGGTAAGCGTTGTAATTATAAAGACCTCCCGATTCTACTCGATGAATTGAGGACAGTTGTGTTGTGTAGTGCTATCCAAGACATATAAGAAAAATAATAGTAGAGGTAGCTAGTGAAAAAGAAGTGAAACTCAGGTATGATATGAAACACCCAGACCTTTTCAAACAAATAACCATATGAGGATTCATAGTTCTATTCATACACTATAAAATAACAAATAAGTTACATAACTACTGTAATACTATTACAATATTTATTACAATATTACTATATTTATTACAATAATACAATACTTAACCATTGTATTTATATGTCAGCCTTGATGACATCGCACTGGGCACAGACATCAGTTCAACGTGAATTCAACGTGACATCAACAAAAAATGTCACCCTGTCATTGGATTTACAGTAAGGGAAAAAAGTATTTGATCCCCTGCTGATTTTGTACGTTTGCCCACTGACAAAGAAATGATCAGTCTATAATTTTAATGGTAGGTTTATTTGAACAGTGAGAGACAGAATAACAACAACAAAAATCCAGAAAAACGCATGTCAAAAATGTTATAAATTTATTTTGCATTTTAATGAGAGAAATAAGTATTTGACCCCCTCTCAATCAGAAAGATTTCTGGCTCCCAGGTGTCTTTTATACAGGTAACGAGCTGAGATTAGGAGCACACTCTTAAAGGGAGTGCTCCTAATCTCAGCTTGTTACCTGTATAAAAGACACCTGTCCACAGAAGCAATCAATCAATCAGATTCCAAACTCTCCACCATGGCCAAGACCAAAGAGCTCTCCAAGGATGTCAGGGACAAGATTGTAGACCTACACAAGGCTGGAATGGGCTACAAGACCATCGCCAAGCAGCTTAGTGAGAAGGTGACAACAGTTGGTGCGATTATTCGCAAATGGAAGAAACACAAAATACCTGTCAATCTCCCTCGGCCTGGGGCTCCATGCAAGATCTCACCTCGTGGAGTTGCAATGATCATGAGAACGGTGAGGAATCAGCCCAGAACTACACGGGAGGATCTTGTCAATGATCTCAAGGCAGCTGGGACCATAGTCACCAAGAAAACGTTTTCCACGTTGATTCAACATCCTCACATTATAAAAAAAAGAAAGACATTTGTTTGGTAAAAACAGCAGGATATTATGTCAGCCTTGGTGACATACTGAATAACTACAATGGTTAAATATCCCTATGTTGTCAAATCTAAGGAGACCAGTTGATTCTTAACATGGTACCCATGTTGACATTTTGAAGGCTTATAATGGGGGTGTCCGATGTCCCATAACTCAAACCCTGTACGCCTGCTACTCTTTGAATAAGCCAGTTGTCTGCAGCGGTCTGTTAGAGTACCATCCCAACTGTGGGGAAAGAAAGAGAGAGAGTATGTCTCAATCTGAGGTACATGGGATCAGAGATCAACCACTTCAAACAGAGCAGGGGGCACACAGGCGCCTGGCTGGCTGTGTGTGTTTGACTGGCGGCTGTCAGACTGGCCGAGAGACAAGCACAGAGGGAGGGAGGGGGGAGGGGGGAGGGGGAAGTAGGGGAGGTGTGTGGAGGTGGTGAGAAGGGGAAAAATTAGATGTATCAGGATTAATAAGGATCAAGATGATTTTGCAGCAGCATGTGTCCATCTTTGACTGTTGATTGACGGAACATGCAGGCAGCTACATTTAAATAAATGCAGGGATTAATAGCTATTGGATTGTTCATATAAAGATGTAAATAGAGAGAAAACAAGACAAATGTGAAATGTCTTACATTACGTGACTTTTGCGCCATAAAAAAAAAAAAGTGCATTACATCTGACTATGTAAATAGTTGTATACTGACATGCTGTATAAACGAATATGCTATATGATAATTTCTTAATGAATTCACCAAATAATAATGAAGAATAGTCACCCAAAACATTATACTTGGAACTGTTTATTTTTTTCATCTTCTGGGGCCAGTGGAAAGAAGGGACAGCAGCCGCCAGGAAAGATAAGGGACATTTTGTGACTTGATTGGGAAATAAATGACTTATAAAAGCTACTCTCTGGTCAGTAAAACTGTGTGGACAACCTGTTTGTTATCTGAGCTGAGGTCTTGATACTCTGTTTGTGGAGATGGAAGTCCCTTGGATGAAGATCATGGTCATTCTGGGGTTAACTTTTACTGTGTTCTCTGAACCAGCTGACGACAAAGTCTCTGAATATCTTAAAGTCGCCTGTATATGAGCCAGGGGTGGTTTTGTACGTGTTACGGAGGCACGCCTCTCTGCGAAGAGATACACTTTTATACATTGTGCAATAACCCTTACCCACCACCAGGACACTGCTGTGGAGAATGTAATCATTGTGACTTCCACACCAAAGTCCTCAACAACGGCCAGTCATTCCCTGACCCAAGAGTCTCTTGCTGCAACTGCAACTGCAATGACAGCTCAGTGATTTGTGAGAGGATGAGGGCCTCAATGCTCCAAAGGTGGAGAGTTATTTCTATAAGAACATTATCTTCAGCAACGGCCGGTCCATCACTGACCCCAAAGACATTTACATTTACGTCATTTAGCAGACGCTCTTATCCAGAGCGACTTACAGTTAGTGATTACATTTATTTTTATTTTTATACTGGCCCCCCGTGGGAATCGAACCCACAACCCTGGCGTTGCAAACACCATGCTCTATCAACTGAGCTACATCCCTGCCGGCCATTCCCTCCCCTACCCTAGACGACGCTGGGCCAATTGTGCGCCGCCCATGAGTCTCCCGGTCGCGGCCGGCTGCGACAGAGCCTGGATTCGAACCAGGATCTCTAGTGGCACAGTTAGCACTGCGATGCAGTGCCTTAGACCACTGCGCCACTCACGAGTACACACAAAGACACAAAGACACAAAGACTCCTGCAGAGTGTGCCACTGCCATTATGGTGCACACTGGTGTACAACATAGAAACCGTGTCCCACTGCTGCTGCAGAGTGTAACAGTGCGTACACCTACACCGACCGTACGTACACCTACAACAGTGTCCCCAACAACGGACAGTCCACCCGTGCCCCCAAACATCCGTATCCGAAATACGTATTTCAATTAATTTTGAGTATTTTGTCATTTGTATTTGAGAGGCCTGAAAAAAAATCACCATGTAATTTGTAGCAAGATACACTACATGTACTCTATGTGGAGACCCCTTCAAATGAGTGGATTTTGGCTATTTCAGCCACCACCGTTGCTGACAGGTGTATAAAAACAAGCACACAGCCATACAATCTACATAGACAAACATTGGCAGTAGAATGGCCCGTAATAAAGAGCTCAGTGACTTTCAACGTGACACCGTCATTGGATGCCACCTTTCCAACAAGTCAGTTCGTCAAATGTGTGCCCAGCTAAAGCTGCACTGGTCAACTGTAAGTGCTGTTATTGTGAAGTGGAAACGTCTAGGCGGAACAACAGTTCAGGCACGAAGTGGTAGGCCACACAAGCTCACAGAACCGGACCGCCGAGTGCTGAGGCGCATATCACGTAAAAACACTCACTACCGAGTTCCAAACTGCCTCTGGAAGTAACATCAGCATAAGTGTTCGTCAGGAGCTTCATGAAATGGGTTTCCATGGCCGAGCAGCCTAAGATCACCATGCGCAATGTCAAGCGTTGGCTATGGTGGTGTAAAGCTCGCCGCAATTGAACTCTGGAGCAGTGGAAACGTGTTCTCTGGAGTGATGAATCACGCTTCACCACCTGGCAGTCAGACGGACGAATCTGGGTTTGGCTGATGCCAGGAGAACGCTACCTGCCCGAATGCATAGCGCCAACTGTAAAGTTAGGTGGAAGAGGAGCTAGGCCCCTAAGTTCCAATTACATTCTAGATGATTCTGTGCTTCCAACTTTGTGGAAACAGTTTGGGGATGGCCCTTTCCTGTTTCAGCATGACAATGTCGTGATCGGTGTAGAAGAACTTGACTGGCCTGCACAGAGCCCTGACCTCAACCCCATCGAACACCTTTGGGATGAATTGGAACGCCGACTGCGAAACAGGCCTAATCGCCCAACATCAGTGCCCGACCTCACTAATGCTCTTGTGGCTGAATGGAAGCAAGTCCCCACAGAAATGTTCCAACATCTAGTGGAAAGCCTTCCCAGAAGAGTAGAGGCTGTTATAGCAGCAAACGGGGGACCAACTCCATATTAAAGCCCATGATTTTGGAATGAGATGTTCATTGAGCAGGTGTCCACATACCTTTGGCCATGTAGTGTACCTCATATAAATGTTTTTGCTGCATTGGTAAGAGAAGTCTTATGGCACTGGATTAGTTGATGCACATGGATGCACTTCCAGAGCGAGGATAATGCAGTGAATTTGGTCCAAAAAGGGGAAGTGAACTGAACTTTGAAAGCGAACACTGTTATTATTGCCACACTATCACTACACTCACTGGAGTCTTGTGCGTCGACTTTCATTCAAAAACCTTTGCACCTCAGATAACATCACGATCATGGCCACAGCATCTTATTTCTGACACTTATGCAGCGAATTTGGAGCAATAGGGGGCCACAAAGCTGTGCGGACTAACAACTGTGTCAATTATCTGGGCTATTGGTATTGTTCATAGCATCTTAACCAAGGGTCACAGTTTGTTTTAGAACTAATTAAGGAGGCTACTTGCAAATGTATTTTCTATATTTAAAATTATAATAATTAACTATATTTTGGCACCAGTATTTTGTAGTTTATTTAGTATTTCAATGCATCTTTGCCCATCTCTGCTGAAAGACCACCTGAAATAGGGGCTCAGGCAGGAGTTGCACACACCTGCTGCTGAACATACTTAAATGATAATCTTCTTATTAGAGATTACCAGAATTTTCATTTAAGAAAAATAAAACAAGTATCCGTCTGCTAGCAGCTTATAATGAGGACTGCTCTTTCTACCTTTACCGTTATTATTTTTCAGAGCCTGGGCCCAGATCGGTTTGTGCTTGTCTACTCCATTGCGGTCAGTATCAAACGTTTGCTTTGGCCTGACAATTCCAAAAGGAGATGGCAAGAACAGAAACAGACTTGGACCCAGGCTACATTATTCACTCATGTGCCCTCAATGTCTTAACCCTTACTAATTATCTTCAACCTTTGTTATTAATATACAGTATTAGTAGACCTACCTTATCTTAACAAGTATGAATACATTAGAATGGATGACATTCTGTATAGGGGAAAAGACAATGAGCAAGAACACATGCTGCCAAGGTTATTAGCAAGTCAATTATTTATTTTTCTGCAATTTTACTTATAAAAGTTCTATAATCTAACCTGAGAATAGCAAGGCTGCTACAGGGGATAGATGTTGGTAAATGTTGTTTTTGCCATTTCGAAAAAGAAAACAAACATAAAATTAACTACACCCAACAATTTCATTTCGCTACCTTATTTATTCTTTTCACAATAATTGACCGTGCTCACGTCCCACTAAATGTGTAGAATTCTACTGCAAAATAAACTATATCAATCGACTTTGGCTATATTCAGCTGAAGAGCAACAGTTCTGAGAGACAGTATCGAGCAAAACAGGATAAAAATATTTATTCTGCACTTACAAAGCACAAGGTCACAGAGTAGGAGAGCTTGTCGAGGTGGAATTATTGAGTATACATTACTTTTCGCAGGGTTGAGTATTAGGGCTGCTTTGCTGATTCCGGAGCCAGACAGTACATGGCTAAAACTCCCCGATAAGGGACTAAAACACTAATTTACCTATTCCAATTTCCCCCAAATTCAGAACAAAATACATGTTGCAAATTCAGTCATCATCATCATCATCACCTTCATATTGCCTGTTGAATGCATTTCAACTTGGTTATTGTCCTACAGAGTGAAAGAGTGTCTGAGATTAAATCTTTTCCAAGTTTTTATTAGCATCCATTTCTGTTTGCAAGGAGAGGAAATTCAGAGCACAGATACGAAGTGCAAGGATGGGAAGTTTCTCTGTTCTTGGTTTCTATCTTGAGCAGTGAGTTGGTTCAGTTATTCTCTCCAGAGTCTTTTTCCCTGGGTGTATTGAGCTCCATTTGATGTGTTGGTTACAAAAATAAAAGCAAACGCTAGACATGAAACTTGTGGTTATTCTTACACATATCAAGACACAGATACATCATACACACATTCGCAAAATATATCCAAACTTCTGTAGCTGCTAAATTTAGCTTAGCAGTGGTGAACTCTATGCGCTTTCGCTTACTCAAGAGTGAGTTTAATGTGACAATGTTGAAATTAAACTTGGTAGTGTCTGAAATGGCACCCTATCCCCTACATAAATCACTACTGTTGATCAAAAGTAGTGCACTAAATAATAGTGTGCCATTTTGGATGCAGCCTGTGATACAGGTTCCACCCCGAAACATATACATTTACACTCACTTTATATGTCAGGTGACATTTCAAGAGGTCAACCTTTCTCTCCGAGGCAGTATCAGTGGTCTATCAGATGCCCTACAATCTCACCCGGCCACAGTCTCAAACCAGCCTTAAAGAGTATGTGTATTAAATTGCATAATTGTAGAAAAGGGCCAGGGTACAAAGTAAATTAATTATTGATTACCATTTATTTTCCCACTAACGCCAGTGGCCATTGGCTTTACTTCAACATGAAACATTTATATAACGTTGCATGGATGCTATTTTAAAAACAGTTAATGCTAGCAATGTAAGACTGTTAAAGACTGTTAATGCTAGCAATGTAAATTGATATTGGGCAAAGCACAGCTATTCCTCTTGGTACAGCAAAATTGCATCCTTGAGATTCAGTGAGCTCCAAAAGTAATGGGACATTGACACATTTGTTGTTTTGGTTCTGTACTCCAGCACTTTGGATTTGAAATGATATAATGACTGAGGTTAAAGTGCAGACTGTCAGCTTTAATTTGCGGGTATTTTTTTATCCATATCGGGTGCTGTTTAGAAATTACAGCACTTTTTGTACATTTTAGGGGACAAAAAGTATTGTGACAAATTCATTTGTGTATTAAATTAGTCAAAAGTTTAGTATTTGGTCCCATATTCCTAGCATGCAATGATTACATCAAGCTTGTGACTACAACTTGTTGGATTCATTTGCTGTTTGTTTGGTTGTGTTTGATGATTACGGATAGTCCTGAATGAATCGTGAATAATGATGAGTGAGAAAGTTAAAAAAGGCATAAAGTATGAAAATGTATGCACTCACTAACTGTAAGTCGCTCTGGATAAGAGCATCTGCTAAATGACTAAAATGTAAAATGTAATAAACATCATACCCCCCCCAAAAAATGCTAACCTCCCCTGTTATCGTAATGGTGAGAGGTTAGCATGTCTTGGGGGTATGATATTTGTGCCTCTAACTTTCACTCATCATTATTCAAGATTCATTCAGGACTATCCATAATCATGGTAGCATCCACATGAATGTAGAAGTGTTTAGAAACATATTCTATTCTAATTTACAATAAAAGTGACTCCAAAATGACCCAATGCATTATTTACCATTGATTTCTATTGGGCACAAAATTATCTGAAACACAATCCAAACAAACAGCAAATGAATCCAACAAGTTTGTAGAGTCACAAGCTTTATGTAATTATTGTGTGCTAGAAATATGGGACCAATTACTAAACTTTTGACTACTTTATTACACAAGTGAATTTATCCAAATACTTTTGGTCCCCTAACATGGGGGGGGGGGGGGGGGACTATGTACAAAAAGTGCTGTCATTTCCAAACAGTTCATTTGATATGGATGCAAATGCCCCCAAATTAAAGCTGACAGTCTGCACTTGAACCTCATAGTCATTGTATAATTTCAAAGTGCTGGAGTACAGAGCCAAAACAACAAAATGTGTCACTGTCCCAATACTTTGAGCTAACTGTATATTGGTGTCACTTTCAAAAACACCTAACAATATTGCCAACTATCAAGGCATTCTTTCACATGGTGCTGCAATTCAGCTGTTTATTTGTACCGTGTTCTCTGTTCTACTGGCTGGTAGCCTACCACACTCATACATAATCTATTCCTCTAGGATACATGAGCTTTTCTAAATGAGTCTCTCCAGGCATATTGTTAACAATACAATAACTAATAAATTTTATCCGCTAACGTAACAAAATGGTAATATGAACTTCAACCACAAATACAGACTAAAATAAATGCATAACGACAGTTAAATTAAGAACATGACTGAAGAATGGGGAAAACAACAACGTAACTCAATAAAATCTCCAACGTCACAGTCCACAGGTGAAGAACTAAATAAATATAGAAAGGGAAGGAGGAGTTGTGCAGAGGGTTTCTCTGGTGGTTGTGACCTCTTCTCTCTCTGAGACACATGTCTATTGTCTACACGGTGGCTTCTTTTGTCATTTCGACTGGTCCTGGATCAGTCAAGTGCAGCCAACAAAGCAGCAGGAGCCTGCCAAGAGTCTCGGATGCAGCCTCAAAGATGAGGCCAGGGAAGACTGTCTAACTGTCTGCGACTGTGAAAAGGACTGATTCTTCAGTAGCTCGTTCGTTTTGTTCTGTTCCTATGTGTCATCTCCAGTCTGCCTCATCCTCCTCTTCCTTCTACCCATCCCGCTCTCCCCATCTCCCTCGTTCATTGTGGCGGCGTCTCGCCCACGCTCTCGATGCCGTGCTGCTGGAGTTGCGCTCGGAGAAGGGCATTCTCATTCTTCAGCTCCTCGATCTGAGACAAACAACAAACAATGTCCGCCAATGAACAACAATGGGTGACCTCAATGTAATCAATAAATTAGCAGCAACTTAGCAAAATGCAACGTCAACTTCTAGGCCTCACTTGTTCTTTCAATGATTCTAGAACTAGACAGAAATGTCTGTTGTATAAACTTTTCAACAAAAGTTTTGGACAATCCTGGCCATAACATCCATCTGTTTTAAATCTCAAGGTACTGTCCTATCATCTCAGCTTCTCCTCTGGGCTAGCACACACTCACTGCCTCTCTCTCCCCCACAGGACTGGAGACTGTTCGCTTCTGAGCATTAGAATGAGGACATGAAGAACGGTGCTTTGGGATTCAGTAAGAAATGAAAGGCAAAAGACTCTCCATATAAATCTATGCTATAACTTCATTTTGACAATGTAAAAACGGCACTTCGGTCGTCAAACGTAAAATGAACGTTAAATGTAATGAAACACCTTCATTTGTTTGAACATTAACCCTTTTTGTTCACAGACATGTGATAGCCTGGTCCCAGATATGTTTGTGTGGTCTTGCCAACTCCTATGTTTGGCCTGACAATGACCATAGAAGTTGGCAAGACAGCACAAACAGATCCGGGACCAGGCTAGGCCTCTGATTCTTTGTGATAGCGTTCTTTCTAGGCTGTTTTACCTGCTGTCTGCAGAGCTCGTTGTCCACCTGTACTCTCTCCACCTCTTTGACACCGTCCAGGAGCCTCTGGTTATTCTGACGGAGCTCTCGGATGTAGTCACATGCCTTAGACAGGATGCCCCCTTTACTCTGGGGGAAGGAGAGAAGAGTTCAATAAGACATCCTGCCTTGTGGACCCCAGGAAGAGTAGCTGCTGCTTTTGCAACAGCTAGTGGGGATCCTAATAAAATACCAATACACGCACAAGTGTTTAAATGAATGCAAACTGCCCCCCCACCCCCCCCCCCCACACACAATTGAATCCCATTCAAAATCATATTTTCCCTAAGCCTAACCTTAACCCAACCCCTAAGCCTAATATAGCCTTTATACAAGGGAGGACCGGCAATATGTCCTCACTTCTCTGAATTTAAGTTGGTTTACTATTCTTGCGAAGACTTCTGGTACTCACAAGTATACTAAAATGTGTACACACACACACACACACACACACACACACACACACGACAAAGCTGCTGAGAGTGCCTTACAGAGTGACTTACCGCCCCCGTCTTAGTGCTGTCTATGTTGCAGTCGGGGATGATTTTGGAGAGCGTGACGATCCAATTGTTGATCTTGTCTCTCCGCCGCCTCTCAACTGTTGAGACACACAGAACAGGTTCAGAGAAAGAGGTGAACAATAGGGATACATACGGGGAGTGAACAATAGGGATACATACGGGGAGTGAACATTAGGGATACATACGGGGAGTGAACATTAGGGATACATACGGGGAGTGAACATTAGGGATACATACGGGGAGTGAACAATAGGGCTACATACGGGGAGTGAACATTAGGGATACATACGGGGAGTGAACATTAGGGATACATACGGGGAGTGAACATTAGGGATACATACGGGGAGTGAACATTAGGGATACATACGGGGAGTGAACATTAGGGATACATACGGGGAGTGAACAATAGGGATACATACGGGGAGTGAACATTAGGGATACATACGGGGAGTGAACAATAGGGATACATACGGGGAGTGAACAATAGGGATACATACGGGGAGTGAACAATAGGGATACATACAGGGAGTGAACATTAGGGACACATACAGGGAGTGAACATTAGGGACACATACGGGGAGTGAACATTAGGGATACATGCGGGGAGTGAACAATAGGGATACATACGGGGAGTGGTTAGTGTCTACATGGATATTTTTCTCTGTATGCCTTGAATAGTCACTTAGCTAGACATGTGACATTGTGGGAACATCTGACAGTTCAACAGTACCCTCTAGTGGTTGGTTGATATACAACATTTAATTCCCAAAAAGTGCTTCTACAGAGGGATTTGAGAAGTCTCTGGGATTGAATTAGAAAAATTATATATTGTTCACTTAATGTCTTTGGCTTCAAACATAAAAAAAGAAACATTAAAACATCATAAGGTGCACCTCATTTAAAAATAAATTCAACAAGATATTGTATACAGTACATGGCCAAAAGTATGTGGACGCCCCCTCAAATTAGTAGATTCAACTATTTCAGCCACACCCGTTGCTGACAATCGAGCACACAGCCATGCAATCTCCATAGACAAACATTGGCAGTAGAATGGCCCGTACTGAAGAGCTCAGTGACTTTCAATGTGGCACCGTCATAGGATGCCACCTTTCTAACAAGTCAGTTCGTCAAATTTCTGCCCTGCTAGAGCTGCCCCAGTCAATTGCAAGTGCTGTTTTATGAAGTGGAAACGTCTAGGAGCAACAACGGCTCAGCCGTAAAATGGTAGGCCACACAAGCTCCCAGAACGGGACCGGCGAGCGCTGAAGCGCATAAAAATTGTCTGTCGTCGGTTGCAACACTCAATACCGAGTTCCAAACTGCCTCTGGAAGCAACATCAGCACAAGAACTGTTCGGGAGCTTCATGAAATGGGTTTCCATGGCCGAGCAGCCGCACACAAGCCTAAGATCGGCTGGAGTGGTGTAAAGCTATCTGTCATTGGACTCTGGAGCAGTGGAAACACGTTCTCTGGAGTGATGAATCACGCTTCACCATCTGGCAGTCCGACGGACTATTCTGGGTTTGGCGGATGCCAGGAGAACGCTACCTGACCAAACGCATAGTGCCAACTGTAAAGTTTGGTGGAGGAGGAATAATGGTTTGGCCTAGGCCCCTTAGTTCCAGTGAACGGAAATCTTTAACGCTACGGCATAAAATTACATTCTAACTTTGTGGCAACAGTTTGAGGAAGGCCCTTTCCTGTTTCAGCATGACAATACCACCGTACACAAAGCAAAGTCCATACAGAAATTGTTTGTCGAGATCAGTGTGGAAGAACTTGACTGGCCTGCACAGAGCCCTGACCTCAACCCCATCTAACACCTTTGGGATTAATTGGAACGCCGTCTGCGAGCCAGGCCTAGTCGCCCAACATCAGCGCCTGACCTCACTAATGCTCGTGGCTGAATGGAAGCAAGTCCCCGCAGCAATGTTCCAACATCTAGCGGAAAGCCTTCCCAGAAGAGAGGAGGCTGTTACAGCAGCAAAGGGGGTACCAACTCCATATTAATGCCCGTGATTTTAGAAGGTGTTCGATGAGCAGGTGTCCACATACTCTTGGCCATGCCATGTATCTTGGAACACAGAAGGAAAGCACAGAGTTGCATGGTTAAGATATCTTGGCTCTAAGAGAACATTAATCAGGGAGGATTGTGGGTGATGTAGGCCCTTCCCTTTGCTCACCTTCATTGTGTTGAGCTCTCCTCCTTTCATCTCTGGGTGTCCGTGGGCCATCCATTTTCCTACAGACACAAACAAATAGAACATTTCACATATTTTCAAAACCCGGGAGTCTTCAGTCCACCTCCATACAAACAGGTGCAACTCTTCAGACTAAAAGAAAAATCTTCAGACTACAGCGCTCCACGCAACTAATCCAGTGCAAAAATTCCCCACCAGAACTACTATCTCAAAGCACCTGACCCCTTTACAATTACACACCACTCAGGCACCAAAACCGTACTCTGCAGGGGGGGCCGCCAAGCACCACCTTAGGCAGCCGTGCTGATCTGAAGCAGCCGTATGTGGCAGCATATGCGGTAATAACACCACATTGGGGCTGACAGCGAGACGCAGTGACTGGAACTACTGTATTACTGACGGCCGTCTGGACAGGCAGATTTCTTGGAGGTGTCGGAGGTGTACGTGCCCTTCCCCGCTATACCCCAGAGAGTCTCTAAGGCGCAGGCTTCATTATGGTCCTAAATTGCGATGTTGTCACATTGGTGTCCAGAGTAAGGCTAATGACAACTGTTTCTCCTGTGTGTGTGTGTGTCTTCCGCTAGGTATTCTTTAATTAAGTTCCTCATACATGACAGCCAGATGAGCTCATGAAGGCACTGGAGACGAGATGCGCAGGGCCGCGGCAGTAAACTAATACAATTTTCGACAGCACTTACCTTGACAAAGCTTTAATCCGTCTAATGAATTGTGTCATAAATTAAACCAAAATGGCTGGTGTTCACACAGTGCACTTACCTTTTTCACATCTAATGAGTAAAAGCAATTAAAAGCAAGATAAATCAAAATGGGCTGTTTTTACTTTAACCTAGCTATTCAAGGTCTTACAGAACAGAACAGAAACAACTCATGGCAATCAGGACTACCATCAAAGAGTACACACATCTTCCAATGCTAAATGTAGCTTAATCACATCAAGGGTCTAACATATTCACCGGGGAATTATACTAAAGGGAGGTGGTATGATTGTTCTTTCTTCATTGTGGTATATGATCTAGGCCTAATTTGATTTGTTCATTGGTTGCATGGGGAGGGGGGATGTGGAAGTTGTCCTCACCAGTTTAAACCGTCATGTTGCAGCATCTCGTTTTCGTCTCTGCGAACGGCAGGTAAGCGGTGGAAGTTTTCATTTAATTTCATTTATTTGCACAGATCAAATATGCTCAGTCATGGATTAGTTTATGCATTGTTGATGTAAGAACAAATCAAATACACAAATTATCACACCCACAAGAAAAACATATGGAAAGGGAGAATTGAATGCAAACCACAGAAAAACAAGTCCTCCCTAGACAGCAGCACACACTGCAGTGGTATCCAGCCCTTTTAGACTGTACATTTATCAGTGAAGTATATAAAAGCTTTAATGGTAGCCAAAGAGAACTGGGGAATCACTGCAGCCCGACACTAAACTAGACATTGGACTAGTCTTGTACGAACATCCCACACAAAAGCCCCAAGCAGCCTTAAGAACTTGGGAAGAGTCAAGATCAGTCCTAATAACAAAACCATACCCCAACACCTTACTGTGTGCAAATTGATGGCCATCCCCTTTACCCAAAGCTATATTGTAAATGTATTTTTTCGGAGTATAAGTGGTGTAAAATCTCCATGTTGTTCCACAGGCCCGAGAATAAGAGTTCATCACATACAGGCAGGGAAATGACCAGGCAAGGCATATCCACTTAGTCCAACAAATTAGATTTGAGAGGATCATGTGCTCGTTCTGGATAGCAAAACAAGCATGGCATTATGTAAAATAAAATAAAAAGCACTTTGGACCTATTCTTCCAAACCATTTCCCTTATGTGCAGAACCCTTGAAACACAAGCTCATAACAAACACACAACTCCTCGTTTTATATTCAAACACTTGCCTGGCACTCTCCCTTCTAGATTATATGTTCAGTTTATGGGCATGTTTCCAATTTATTCCCACCCCTTGGCTCTGGGCATGCCGTATGCCTTTATAGAAAAATAATACGCACATTTACATTCATTTCCTAAATTAACCAGAACACTAATGTCAAATTAATTAACTGACACACATATCATTAATCATGAATTTGTCATGAGAGATCATTTAGATTTTCAGCATGGATTAACCAGATTGAACAGTTTGGTTTTGATTCAGTGTTACTCATTCAAAATAGCTTAATCACATGATAATGATATTAATGATTGTGAAAGAGAAACAACTGAGGAGGAAGTAGGCAAGGAAGGGGGAAACCAGGGCAACAAGGACAGGGACATGCACTAACACAACACCCCTGTGATGATATCATCCCATCCCAAGAGAACAGCAGAGTGCTCAAGGAAACTACACACACACACACACACACGCAGTGCTGTCTGACCCAGGACCAGGTCTGGCTCTTGCTCAACCCAAATCTCTATGGAAGGGAATAGGGGGATTCAGTTCAACTTTACTTTCCGTTTTTGGAGAAAATAGTCAATACACTATTTTTTCAATAGTCAATATCAGTGACTTTTAGTGTTCCAGTCTAACTGATACAAGTAAAGTAAACAAACTCTTAGAAGCTCTAGAAAAATCCTGTCAAATGACTTCTTAACAGGTCATTATTGATGAAAGGTTGAAATTATCGCATAACACCTAGGTGTATAGGCTAGTTCCTACTTGGAAAACATGTCTGACATGCTTGTGGAAGATGAACGTAAGGACCGTGTAGGTAGGTTTTTGACTGCTTAACATCTGGAGTGGCTCAGACTGCTGTGTGCATGGGCTCTCCTTTCAGAGTCCCCCCAAAATGAGGGACATAGGAGGAGAGTAAGAAGCAGTGTGGTTGATACTCACTCAGGGTAGGGGTGCGTGCGCGGGGCTATGGTTCGCTGTGTGCCTGTCTGCAGGACGTCAGGAGGGGTCATCATCACGTAGAACTGACCTGTGGGAGAAGAGATGACACGGGAATGAAAGAGAGAGAGAGAGAGAAAATGGGGCAGGTTGGAGACTTCAGTGACAAAGTCTTAAGGGAGAATTTGGTGAGTGACACAGGAATCTTGCACTGAGACAAACCTCGTGGCTGAGGGGATGAACAGTTAATCTCTCTCAGTCAGCACTGTGTCACGGTACTCAAATGTCAATTTGATAAGTGGTCATTCTTCTTTATGTCTGTTTGGACTTGAACCAAAAATGAGGGACAGTATTTTTCCCTCAGAAGACTGCTAGCCTAGCGTTAGAAGTAGCGGTAGCGCTGACTCACCCCCGGCCTGTGTGGGGTCGGAGGTGGTCTGCACAGACACAGTGCCATCGCTCACAGCCGTAGGTGAGAAGTAGGCGAAGCGCGTCTCCCCTCCCAGCGTCTCTCCCACGGGGCTACCCCCATTACTGAATGGGTTCTGGATCACAGCCTGACGGGGGACAAGGTGGGAAGGGTTAGCAAGCCCTACTGACAACTAACGTACAACACGATATTACTTGAAAATAATTCATTACAAGTGACATATATAAAAGTGTCCTGATTCGTGCATAACAAAAATATACAGATAACTTGTATAACGATCAATAGTTTGATTGAACCATGAATGTCTACTGAAGTATGTCACGCTCGTTAGCCATTAGGAACTGTGTTATTGTAAGGAGTAACAGTAGCGGCCTTGGTTCCTGGTGTTCTGGTACCTACCTGGGTCACTGCTTGAGGAACACCGGGGAAGGCGGCCGTGGAGACCACGCTAACCGGCCCTCCCTCGTCGTCTCTCCCCTCCAGCTGCTGGTCAGTTACCTGGACAACGCGGTAAGTCACCTGAGGGAGACAGAGAGAGAGACAGAGACAGAGAGAGCGAGAAAGAGAGAGAGGGAAACAGAGAGATAGAGAGAGAGAGAGAGACAGAGAAACTGGAGTCATTAATTCTACAAGAAAGAGCTTGGGATGCCTTCTAGCCTGACCACTGTCATTTCAATGTCACTTTGTGTTTTCAGTACTTGCAGGTTGCTTACCTCATATTGAGGTTCAAACCCTAGGCTATAGTATTTAAGCCCTTGCACATCGAATGATACTGCTAGGCCTATAAGTGATCCACACACCCAACATATGATTATATTGCAGAATGTGCCTGATTCAATATAAAAACAGCCAGGTCCAGAAAAACACTTGTTTGTTTCAAAATAATCCGGTTTTGTACCCCTTAATCATGTGACTTGCCTCCTGACTAACATGTGACACCAGCCGCATGACAAACCAGGAAGGGGATTGGAATCACATGATCACTCACACCAGCTGTGTGTACTCCAAATGAGCAGCGAACGGACCAGCTCAAACTAGCTTCATCCTTCACCTAAAAATTGGTTTATGTGAAGATAACATCCACTCTGATAATCCACAAAAGCATAGACGTAAACATTGACAATTAACCAACCAATTTGACGACCCAATGCTACATCCAAACCTGTAGGCCTATATCAGTGTCCTGGCCGGTTCTGCTGTCTGGGTTCAAAGCGAACGCACACAAGGCTCTCAATTCAACGGAGAGGCTAGTGTTGAATACAGGGTTTTCCATTTTGTGATTGATTCTCTAGTGGAGGGATGGGCAACTCCAGTCCTCTGGGGCCTGCGTGGTGTCACACTTTTGCCTCAGCCCCAGCTAACACACCTGACTCCAATAATCAACTAATCATGATGTTCAGTTTAGAATGCAATTAGTTTAATCAGCTGTGTTTGCTAGGGATGTGGAAGAAAGTGTGACACCACTCCGGCCCCTGAGGACCAGAGTTGCCCAGCCCTGCTCTACTGTGAGTGAGTGATGCAGTAAACTGACCTCATACAGTAAAAACAGACTTATGTGAATTCAGCTAGTTCAATGTTTCTAAAATCAGCACTGTCTACAGAGTAAGACCACTGCAGCAATCAGTGTCAATAAGGAATGTCCCTAGAGTATATGTCAATTAGGAATGTCCCACCAGAAAACTGCCAAAACGCTGTTCACCGAGACACCCACCTGACCACCCTCAGAGCGGAACTGGTACTGAATGTTGTGGTCCGCGAATGCCTGGGCCTGCTGAATACTGCCTATGGTAACAGCAGTCTGCTCCCCTCCCCCGTCTCCTGAGAGAAGGACAGTGGAATGAGAGGATTGATAGAAGAGAAAAATAACACCCAGATATCCTTTGACGAGAAATTAGTGAGGCAAGGAGCATCATTGCAAAAAGCTAGTTCTAAAACAATTTGGCACTTGGGCATGTGTTTTTAGTCTGTTCTTTGGTTGGTTTTTCAAGAGGATGTCTGAAATATGTCAGTACTTTGAAATGTATGAAAGAGTCAGAATGGTGAACGTCTGTGCCATGGCACACACAACCCAACATAAATTCTTACCTTCTAATTGGATGACCTCCTCCTCTTGTTTTTCGTGACTAAGAAGACATAAACAAGGAGAAATTCTAAATATAGGCAAGCAAGGTCTAGCTGACAAGGTTAATATAGAGTAGGGGATATGGCAGTACAAATACACTAGCTAACTACATTTTCAGCTATATTCCAACAAGATATGTCAAGAGCAGATGTGCATACATCATCTATCCAGCTGACAGCTAATCATTGTTAGTGCATGCCATTGCATTGAAAGTGAAAAGTAGAAAGCTTGCCAATTAGCTAGCTAGCAAAGATAAGTTATGAATGACATTCACAAAATAGTAACATAAGCTGGCAACTCAATTTACTGATGTCAAGGTAGCCTTAAAGCTAGAATCCTTCAATTGAAACAATAACAAAGTGTTCACCCCGCCTAGGGCTGTGGCGGTCATGAAATTGTCAGCCCGTTGATTGTCAAGCAAATAACTGGTCGGTCTCACGGTAATTGACCATTCATTAACAAACACATTTTGCATTTCCTGGCTTCCACACATAGCCTACAAGCCACTGATGTAGACCTTTGGAACATCTACATTTTAAAAATTATAATAAATCCATGTAATATAGCCTACACCATCACAATAAATCCATTATTGATTTCAGACAGGTCTAAAGAAACATGATATGAAGAAAATGTAGTCTATTTCAGAAGAACAGAATAGCATAGTCTGAGTTGTCCTTATGTTAGGGACTGATCTGGCTATGCCATATGGCTGTGGGCTACACTAGTTCATTTAGCAGACAAGATTTGCTTAGAATTCCATGGCATTATTTTAGACAATTTTATAGTATGAAGAATACAATTGACCATAGCTGAATTAAATAGAAAGAATATTTTCTCCAAACGATTTGAGGGAGTGTGCACGAGGCTATTCTGTGTTGAGCGGTTAACAAAGAAACAGCTACTCCTATATGCTTAATTTAGAGTTATTTATGCAACTTTAGTTGTGATACAAATGTTGGGCTATATGTTTAGATTTGTAATACATTCTAAGGCTGCATGATGCGACTAATGATGATTTGAAAAAAGTTCAATGAAAGGCATGAGCTCTGCTCTATTTTTTGCATAGGCTGCACACACTTCATCAGTCTCTCATTCACAATTTGACAAGCACTTGATAATGCCTCAAATTTCCCAGCAGCATCCCCTTTGGTTGGCCGTAGCCCCCCCTAACAAAATCCATGCATTTTGCGGCCACTGGCCATTGTGCCCTTGGGCTGAATATAATATTTATAATTCCCTTCTCCCGGCTGCGTGCCGAAGCACCTATCACTCACATGGCTCTCCGCCACGTGATCGGGTCTTTCTCACAGGCTACAAGTGAAGAGACATCGGGGACGCAACTGCGCTCGTCCTTATCCAATTCTGAGGCGCATACTGAAGATATGGGAAGAACTGTCCACATTTACTTTACGTCAGCTAACAAGATGAGTAGGCCTAATGAACAGCAAAAGCACTAGTCTATGTCAATCGACTATCCCCCATAGTACAAAAGTTGACCTATTCTATTCTTTGCGAGAAATAAATATTCCAAACATAGTCTGGGACAGTTGTGGGATGCGATAGATCCCACATTAATACAAACACTACCATAAAATAAAATAAAATGTTTTAAGCAATGAGCCTGACGCAACAGATGAGAACTTTTAGCTTAAAATGTTGATAGTCTATTTCTTCACATTTTAAGCGCAGCAATGCGCACAGGGCAGTAGGCTATAAGCGCAAATGTTCCATTAGCAAGAAAACCCCATTCTCAAAAGTGACCACAAATGTAATTATGCATGTGATGCTTTTATTATAAAGGTGCATTTTTATGGTGAAAATGATCTTCCCCAAACTTGAAACTCACAAGCTGCCTGTATGCCAGTTAGGCTCTACACTCGTAAAGCGGATGAATGTGCTTCATTTTAAGAAGTTATTTGGCCACTTTAGTTGTGATACAAACCTTATCAAAACATATAGGTCTATGGACTAGCCTACATGAGGTGTGCGACTATGATTTGAAAAGGTCGCAAATAAAAAAGCATGTGCTGTTTCTTGCCTTAATCTGGGCATCATTTACAAGTGATAGGCTAATATTGTCACACTATTTAATCTAGTCTTTACACATAATAAATAATTTATGTGTCAAATTTGTTTTGATTTAGAATGGACCATTATCATGCACCTGTCTCGAAACAGGGGCAGGGTAAAAAAATACATGTCATCTATGCACTTAAATGGCGAATGGAGGACGCTTTTCCGTGGTTCATTTTCATACCAGCCAGGTAGGCTACACTCCTGTTGCAAAGAGAAGCAATGTACTTAATATTAGGAAAGTTGATAAATAAATAAATAAAGTAAGCCTACAGATAGCTGATGGGATCCTCCTCTTTTTAATAGAGACCATCACTGTTTTCTCATGCAATTGCATAGCCTATAGAAATGTTGCGCAACATGAGCTCATGGGCTCTCATGAAGTGTTTGATTAGATTTTTCAATACATTTGCATTAATGTCAGAGTGATTAGTGGGACAACAGAGTGCTGAGTACCAGGCAGTTAGCAAGTTTGGTAGGCTACTAATGTCCACCATCAGCATCAGAACTTGGAGAAGGCTAATTACCGTAAGTAAATGGTCACATGGAATTTGACTGCCTTCATAACTCGTGACCGCCAGTGTGGTGTTAATATGGTCACCTTAACAGCCCTAACCCCGCCTCTGATTTGGTAAAAAATTAGGGATGGGCCTGGAGAAATGTAACCACTCTCAAATTCATAGACAGAGCTATGGATGCCATGACTGACCGTCCATATCATCAAAATTATAGTTTTAACCATGTTGAGGCTATACAGTGTTTGCTTACATTTACATGGTTTACAAACATTGGAGTAAAAACAAGTTTATATTTTGGGTTCTGGTGGGGTAAGACAGTTTAAAAGGAGCTACATGTAGAATTTTTGCATTGTAATTTCAGAAAATGTCCATAATATATCTGCATTAATAGCAGAATGATAGTGTTTTACAACATTTTTCACAAATAAATAAATTTGGGCACAATACAAAATCACATTCTAAAATGCAGACTTTCTACACAGATATTTCACTGGATGTATAAATGTGAAGCCTCCGGTTGGCGTTTCCACTCACTACCAAATATGGTGATGAGAGGAAGCCCAGTGGCCGGCAGTGCGAGAACATTCTACAAATGTTCTCATTGATTAAACATTTGATCTCCATACAGTTTTTGGTTTCCAAAACTAGAATCTGTAACAAACAGAGTGGACTGTGTTTTGTACACTTTACCCTTGGCCCCCCAAAAATGTATTGCGTTGTTTAGGAGTGCAAGGGCGAATTGAGTTATTGCATACGCACACTTCACAGAGTAGGCGTTCCCTAACGGAAATACGCAAATAAATGCTAGAACACGACAATAGGATCTCACAAGCTCGTACTTGGCTCTTCCCATCTCCTTGCTTGTTCTGCCAACTATGATTAATTTGCTCCCATTGGAAACGACAGGCTCTGGTCTATCTTGGGTTGGTTATAAAAATCTTTGCTTTCTATTTGACAACAAAAGCCAGACCGGCTTCTGTTGTCAAGATGGGAAAACTGCACCCTCCCTCTAGTGGAAAAAGTACCCAATTGTCATACTTGAATAAAAGTAAAAGATACCTTAAAAGAAAATGACTCAAGTAAAAGTGAAAGTCATCCAGTAAAATACTACTTGAGTAAAAGTCAAAAAGTATTTGGTTTTAAATATACTTAAGTATCAAAAGTAAATGTAATTGCTAAAATATACTTAAGTATCAAAAATAAAAGTATTAATAATTTCAAATTCCTTATATTAAGCAAACCAGACGGCACCATTTTTAAATTTTTATTATTATTATTATTATTTACGGATAGCCAGGGGCATACTCCAACGCTCAGACATCATTTACAAACGAAGCATTTAGAGATGGCAGTATCAATCTCAGCTTGTTACCTGTATAAAAGACACCTGTCCATAGAAGCAATCAATCAATCAGATTCCAAACTCTCCACCATGGCCAAGACCAAAGAGCTCTCCAAGGATGTCAGGGACAAGATTGTAGACCTACACAAGGCTGGAATGGGCTACAAGACCATCGCCAAGCAGTTTAGTGAGAAGGTGACAACAGTTGGTGCGATTATTCGCAAATGGAAGAAACACAAAATACCTGTCAATCTCCCTCGGCCTGGGGCTCCATGCAAGATCTCACCTTGTAGAGTTGCAATGATCATGAGAACGGTGAGGAATCAGCCCAGAACTACACGGGAGGATCTTGTCAATGATCTCAAGGCAGCTGGGACCATAGTCACCAAGAAAACAATTGGTAACACACTATGCCGTGAAGGACTGAAATCCTGCAGCGCCCGCAAGGTCCCCCTGCTCAAAAAAGCACATATACAGGCCCGTCTGAAGTTTGCCAATGAACATCTGAATGATTCAGAGGAGAACTGGGTGAAAGTGTTGTGGTCAGATGAGACCAAAATGGAGCTCTTTGGCATCAACTCAACTCGCCGTGTTTGGAGGAGGAGGAATGCTGCCTATGACCCCAAGAACACCATCCCCACAGTCAAACATGGAGGTGGAAACTCCCGTGTGGCGCAGTGGTCTAAGGCTGTGCCACTAGAGATCCTGGTTCGAGTCCAGGCTCTGTCGCAGCCGGCCGCAACCGGGAGACCCATGGGCGGCGCACAATTGGTCCAGCGTCGTCCAAGGTAGGGGAGGGTTTGGCCGGCAGGGATGTGGGTTCGTTTCCCACGGGGGGGCAGTATGAAAAAAAACCTGTATGCTTTCACTAACTGTAAGTCGATCTGGATAAGAGCATCTGCTAAATGAATAAAATGTAATGTAAATGAAAGATTATGCTTTGGGGGTGTTTTTCTGCTAAGGGGACAGGACAACATCACCGCATCAAATGGACGATGGTCAGGGCCATGTACCATCAAATCTTGGGTGAGAACCTCCTTCCCTCAGCCAGGGCATTGAAAATGGGTCGTAGATGGGTATTCCAGCATGACAATGACCCAAAACACACGGCCAAGGCAAAAAAAATTCCTTCTTTAACCGGTCTCCTCCCCTTCATCTACACTGATTGAAGTGGATTTAACAAGTGACATCAATAAGGGATCATAGCTTTCACCTGGATTCACCTGGTCAGTCTGTCATGGAAAGAGCAGGTGTATACTCATATTAGGGGTGTGAATGTTTAAAACGTTAAAACGTTTACACAAAGTTGGGATCCTTAACATTCAATAACATCCCTAACCAAAAAAAGTTGTTCTGTTTTTCAGTGCCTTAGACCGCTGCGCCACTCAGGATCTCAGGTATATGATGTCTTGGTAATCTGCATCTCGCAATGCCTCGCAAACTCACCAAAGTAGCCTAAAGTTGGCCTCTTCCTCTCTGTTTTTATTTAAATTACACAACTTTCCCCAGGCCTTTAATGGCTTATCGTCTAGTTGGGCTATAACAGGGAAAATAATGTTTTGTGATCACTGCACTGTCACTACAGACCCGGGTTCGATCCCGGAGTGTTTCACAACCGGCCATGATCGGGAGCCCAATAGGGCGGCGCACAATTGGCCCAGTGTCATCCGGGTTAGGGGAGGGTTTGGCCGGGGTAGGCCATCATTGTAAATAAGAATTTGTTCTTTAACTGACTTGCCTAGATAAATAAAGGTGAAATAAATAAATATATATACACTACCGGTCAAAAGTTTTAGAACACCTACTCATTCCAGGGTTTTACTTTATTTTTTAAACTATTTTCTACATTGTAGAATAATTGTGAAGACATCAAAACTATGAAATAACACCTATGGAATCATGTAGTAACAAAAAAAAGTGTTAAACAAATCAAAATATATTTTACATTTGAGATTCTTCAAAATAGCCAGCCTTTGCCTTGATGACAGCTTTGCACAGCTGAAAAATACAATATGTTTGGTTATGGAAAATATATTTCACTGCGGTTTAGACGGTACAATGATTCTCTACACTATAGTTGCTTGTTTTGTCACATCAACTGAAATTAGGCGAATTATTATAATTTTAGCAACCAGGAAATGGTGGAGCGATTTCTACATAGTGCATCTTTAATTTACAAGTCCAAAAATGGATGTAGTAACTACATTCCAGCTGTAAACTAGCAAGTTAACTTTGTAAGTTATATCTCTAACTAACTATCTAGTAAGCTAACTAATGTTAGTTCAGTGTTAACAAAACTGATAGCCCTAGCTAGCTAGGTACCGTTAGTTTAGTTAGCTAACGTTAGCTACTACTACTAGCAAGATTTAGATTATTTACTTAGTATTGTAAATTAACTACCGTAGATAACCGTGTTTGCATGAAATGCTGCAATCGTTTGCTATACTCTAACCCTTTTCTAATAGGATTTTCTATCTTAGCTGTGCAAAAAGATGACTAAAATAAACCACTTTATTGAATCTAGTATATACTACACATAATCAAGCTGTTTTCTAGAAAATGGAGGCCAGGCCTTCGCTTGCTAGAGGAGACGTCCATACATGATGGAGAGGAAGTGGAGGGCATTGTATTACCTTGTCGCGGTGTCCAGACTCTGTTCGAGGTGCATATCCATCAGGGTTGAAATAAAATGTGATATTCAGTGACACAGACGCGTAGATGGAAGTGCTGATCACGGGAACAAACACTCGGGTCATGTGAGAGAGACAGTCCAAGACACGTGAGGCATATATCGGACTCGAAGTTAAAATGGAGACCGCTGCCGCTGGCTGGGGTTTATGTCGCTCTCGAAGCTTTCGTTCTCACCGTTTTACTCGCACTGCTAATTTGAGTCTGTGTCGTCAGGATAGCAACTTGGACTGTTGGAATTGTTTCGTTGCAAGGTTATGGCACAGTAATTCGTCGAATAATTTCGGTAAATGTTTTGTCACGCTCGGTTTTTTCTCCTCTCAAAACCTCTGCAGGAAACCAGCTTCTGTCGTGTCTCACAAAATATGGAGTGGACCATTGGTGTTAGCGCTTTTAATTCCCCGCCCTGCTCTGCGTCTATTTTTGTTCAACTTTTGATCTTGGAAGAGGAGTATGTTGAAATGTGTTTTATGTACAGTAGGCTACACTGCAATGTTGATTTGATGTGCCCCTGTTTGAAATGAATTTTCAACCTTCTCCATTCCATTCTATATATTGCGTGTCAACATTTGTATTATTACACAACATTACAATTACACCTCTGTCTACATTAATGTCTGATATTTACAAAGATGGTTTAGAAACTGTGTTCGGAGTCCAAATCAAGCTCATGTGACATATGATGCTGCTGATAACGTTGGTTTATTCAGGTGAGAGCTGAGATCGAATCCGGGTTTTTGCTTTAACCACATGACTACCACGTCAAAGGAAAGTGAAATACAATAACAAACAGTACCATTTGTGCTGCATTGAGCACTTTGTAAACATTGAATAATCAATAAAAATCGGGTGCAAAGTCTACCTAGACAGTGGTTGATATATAATAGTTACATTGAAATAGTTACATTAAGAGGATATGTGTAGGAGATAATTCTTCCACTGATATTTTCCATTGACCACCAAGGAACATGTTGCATATTTGATATGATTTAATAAAAAGTTTTAGATTGTGCATCTTAAGGCTAAGTTAATCTTAGAACCATAGGATCGTATGGTTCTAACGATGAAGTTAGCCTTAAGACTACTTGCCGACACCAAGGAACTTGAAACTCTCGACCCGCTCCACTGCAGCCCTGTCGATGTTAATGGGGGCCTGTTCAGCCTGCCTTTTCTTGTAGTCCACGATCACCTCCTTTGTCTTGCTCACATTGAGGGAGAGGTTGTTATCCTGGCACCACACTGCCAGGTCTCTGACCTCTTCGCTATAGTCGTCTCATCGTTGTCAGTGATCAGGCCTACCACTGTTGTGTCATCAGCAAACTTAATGATGGTGTTGGAGTTGTGCTTGGCCACGCAGTTGTGGGTGAACAGGGAGTACAGGAGGGGACTAAGCACGCACCCTTGAGGGGCCCCAGTGTTGAGGATCAGCGTGGCAGATGTGTTGTTGCCTACCCTTACCACCTGGGGGCGGCCCGTCAGGAAGTCCAGGATCCTGTTGCAGAGGGAAGTGTTCAGTCCCAGGGTCCTTAGCTTAGTGATGAGCTTTGTGGGCACTATGGTGTTGAACGCTGAGCTGTAGTCGATGAACAGCATTCTCACATAGGTGTTCCTTTTGTCCAGGTGGGAAAGGGCAGTGTAGAGTGTGATTAAGATTGCGTCATCTGTGGATCTGTTGGGGCGGTATGCGAATTGGAGTGGGTCTAGGGTTTCCGGGATGATGATGTTGATGTGAACCATGACCAGCCTTTCAAAACACTTCATGGCTAACGACGTGAGTGCTGCGGGACGTTAGTCATTTAGGCAGGTTACCTTAGCTTTCTTGGGCACAGGGACTATGGTGGTCTGCTTGAAACATGTAGGTATTACAGACTCGGTCAGGGAGAGGTTGAAAATGTCAGTGAAGACACTTGCCAGTTGTTCCACGCATGCTCTGAGTACACGTCCTGGTAATCTGTCTGGCCCCGCGGCCTTGTGAATGTTGACCTGTTTAAAGGTCTTGCTCACATCGGCTACGGAGAGCGTGATCACACAGGCGTCCGGAACAGCTGGTGCTCTCATTCATGCTTCATTGTTGCTTGCCTTGAAGCGAGCATAAAAGGCATTTAGCTCGTCTGGTAGGCTCGCGTCACTGGGCAGCTCGCGGCTGGGTTTCCCTTTGTAGTCTGTAATAGTTTGCAAGCCCTGCCACATCCGATGAGTGTCAGAGCCAGTGTAGTAGGATTCAATCTTAGTCCTGTATTGACATTTGCCTGTTTGATGGTTCGTCTGAGGGCATAGCGGGATTTCTTATAAGCGTCCGGATTAGTGTCCCACTCCTTGACAGCGGCAGCTCTAGCCTTTAGCTCAGTGCGGATGTTGCCTGTAATCCATGGCTTCTGGTTGGGATATGTACGTACGGTCACTGTGGGGATGACGTCGTCGATGCACTTATTGATGAAGCCGGTGACTGAAGTGGTTTACTCCTCAATGCCATTGGATGAATCCCGGAACATATTCCAGTCTGTGCTAGCAAAACAGTCCTGTAGCGTAGCATATTACCTCAATTACCTCGACTAACTTGTACCCCTGCACATTGACACGGTACCGGTACTCTCTGTATATAGCCTCGTTATTATTATTTTATTGTGTTTCTTTTTTTCTTACTTTAGTTTATTTGCATCTTTTATAGCAAATATTTTCTTACTGACTTTTTTTAAAATTCTGCATTGTTGGTTAAGGGCTTGTAAGTAAGCATTTCACGGTAAGGTTGTATTCGGCGCAATTTTTTTATATTTTTTGACATAAAGGTTTGTTTTCACCTCATACAAGCAGTTTATAAAGATGAACTGCTCCTTTAATTACACCATGAACTTCACCCTAGTTGACCAAGAGTGGAACACAATTCCTGGGTTTTATGCTTGTTCTCTGTGATTGGTTACAGGTCACTTTTGCTGACAGTCTTCAAGATTCACATAATTCAATTGGTTCCAACAATGGGCGGTCCCGTTTAGACCCGCCTTTCTTTTCAACGGAATCATTCTAAAATCTTTCCGACCTCTCCTGCCTTACCGTTCTCCTAGCAGCAGGATATTATGGTGGCAGCACGATCGCGAATTTTCTTTTTCAAAATAAGAGTCCCCCTGCAGACATGCAAAACGTCGGGAATATCGCAAAAAAAATTTTTTTCACTTTTGCAGTACAATTGTTTTTCAAAGCATTGCAGCCTCCTCTGAATTTTTTTGAGATAATTTGCTGTATTTTATTTGCAATATTGTATTATTTATACCAGCATTTATTTTGAAATATACACAGATACTGGTGCAGTATGTTGAATGCTATTGTGTAGGCTATATTTAAATAAATACAATTTTAATAAAATACAAAAAATGTAAATGGGTCTTGTGCTGGGCAACTGGTTTAATACATAGTACTAGTGACTCCTTACTCCACCCACACCTTTCACTGCAACGCAATACACGGTATATGGGATACTCATTGGCTTGTAGAGAGAAATTTTCTACCTGTCTCAGCTAAAGTGGGATGGGAAATACTCAGTAGGGTCTCTACTAACCAAATATGTGTCGTTTTGGAGGGGGACTGCTGCTGGCTGAGAACTAAGTGCTGCTGGGTATGTCCAACAGTCCCACTCCAAAACAAACCATCATATTTGGTTAGTAGAGACCCTACTGAGTATTTCCCACCCCACTTTAGCTGAGACAAGTAGAAAAGTTCTCTCTACAGCCCAATATTCTCAACATACCAGTGTCAATGTTATCTTTTTTCATTATTGGTATAAAAATAAATAATTAAAAAACATATTTGGGATTTGTTTTAATAAATTACTCATTGCTTTTTCTTGTTGTCACAATAGAAGTGGCCATTGATTACAATTCAATATCTTTTGAATGAGTTATCCACATCGCAACGTTTTGAAATGCGGGCTTTTATTTTAAACTTGTTACTATTACCATACCGAAGTGACGTCATCGTTTGTGCTGTTAGCAGAATACTAGTCTCCTGCCTCTTGGGTGAAGGTTCGTTGTGGTGACTGGGTAGCTAGCTACTGTACATTGCTGAACCGAAGAATCGCTAACAATGTCGCGGGTTCTTGTTGGAGTTAAACGTGTAATTGACTATGCTGTCAAGGTAGCTACTTCCCCACTGTCTTGTATTTAAAAGCAATTCAACATTTCACGTGCAGAATTTCCATTCGATACGTCCTTTGCTAGCTAGCTAACTACTAGCTGACGTAAGGTGGCTGGATGGATGAAGGGTTAGGTTAGCAAGCTAGCATTCATTGTTTGAATGTCAAGTCTGTTCAACTAACAACCATAACTGCAAGGAAAATACCAAGGTCATTACAGGGTTGTCTAGGTAATAGTTAATGTTAGTTAGCGTGCTAAGATACTTGTAGAATTGGCTAAAACGATAAACAACTGTCAAAATAAAAAAAGAAAGCTAGCTAACCCCATTGTGTAATACGTTACACGTTTGGCTGCCATTCTTTGTCAACACAGCCCCATGTGGTCAACTAGTCATTATTATACACAGGTGAAATGTTAACTAGAATCTAGATAATTATTTGCACATTATGGTTTTGTCATCCTGGTCAACAGGCATTGCTGTCAGTGTCTGGGCAATGTGTGTGAGACACAGTCTGGGCCAGTCATGTATTATGAGATGACTAATGTACAGTACCAGTCAAACGTTTGGATACACCTACTCGTTCAAGGGTTTTTCTTTATTTTTACTATTTTCTACATTGTAGAATAATAGTGAAGGCATCAAAACTATTAAATAACACATATGGAATTATGTAGGAACCAAAAAAGTGTTAAACAAATCAAAATATATTTTATATTTGAGATTCTTCAAATAGCCACCCTTTGCCTTGATGACAGCTTTGCACACTCTTGCCATTCTCTCAACCAGCTTCATGAGGTAGTCACCTGGAATGCATTTCAATTAACAGGTGTGCCCTTTTAAAAGTTAATTTGTAGAATTTCTTTAGTTTCTTCAAGTGCAGTTGCAAAAACCATCAAGTGCTATGATGAAACTGTCTCTCATGAGGCCCGACACAGGAAAGGAAGACCCAGAGTTACCTCTGCTGCAGAAGATAAGTTCATTAGCATTAACTGCACTTCAGATTGCAGCCCAAATAAGTGCTTCACAGAGTTCAAGTAACAGACAACTCAACATCAACTGTTCAGAGGAGACTGTGTGAATCAGGCCTTCATGGTTGAATTGCTGCTAAGAAACCACTACTAAAGGACACCAATAAGAAGAAGAGACCTGCTTGGGCCAAGAAACACGAGCAATGGACATTAAACTGGCGGAAATCTGTCCTTTGTCAGATGAGTCCAAATTTGAGATTTTATATTCAGTAGGGCATACCATAGCAAAACTCTTTGAAACAGAAAATGTATTAGCATTTCTTATTGGAGTCCAGGTAGTCCCACCCTTTTTCAGTAAGTTTTCTTCTGTTCAGTGCCTAATGAAGACAACCCTGCCCTCTCCCTTAGATCCGCGTGAAGCCCGACAACAGTGGGGTGGTGACAGATGGCGTCAAGCACTCTATGAACCCCTTCTGTGAGATCGCTGTGGAGGAGGCCGTCAAACTCAAGGAGAAGAAGTTCATCAAAGAGGTGGTGGCCGTCAGCTGTGGGCCCACGCAAGTAACGGTAAGAGTGACAGGGTGCTCTGGCCTGGCGACACCATTTTGAAGTCGGTGGTGTATTCAACGATGCGAAACATTTTCCTTATTCTACATGACATTCTACATATCTGTTCTACTCAATTCATTTCTATCCGAACGTTCTGTAGCATTAGGCTACATCCTCCTTAACAGGCCTTCAATAGCTAACATTTGGAGGGAAGCCTTGGATCTTGTTTCTTAATTAGGATAGCTGTCATTATGTTTTCATTCTATTGTAAGAAACATTCTGCAGTTGGTCACCTCCAACTTGATTGTGCTAATGATTGTATTATTCTGTAATTGTTCTCAGATGGTGTTCATATACAGTGGGGAAAAAAAGTATTTAGTCAGCCACCAATTGTGCTAGTTCTCCCACTTAAAAAGATGAGAGAGGCCTGTCATTTTCATCATAGGTACACGTCAACTATGACAGACAAATTGAGATTTTTTTTCTCCAGAAAATCACATTGTAGGATTTTTTATGAATTTATTTGCAAATTATGGTGGAAAATAAGTATTTGGTCACCTACAAACAAGCAAGATTTCTGGCTCTCACAGACCTGTAACTTCTTCTTTAAGAGGCACTCCACTCGTTACCTGTATTAATGGCACCTGTTTGAACTTGTTATCAGTATAAAAGACACCTGTCCACAACCTCAAACAGTCACACTCCAAACTCCACTATGGCCAAGACCAAAGAGCTGTCAAAGGACACCAGAAACAAAATTGTAGACCTGCACCAGGCTGGGAAGACTGAATCTGCAATAGGTAAGCAGCTTGGTTTGAAGAAATCAACTGTGGGAGCAATTATTAGGAAATGGAAGACATACAAGACCACTGATAATCTCCCTCGATCTGGGACTCCACGCAAGATCTCACCCAGTGGGGTCAAAATGATCACAAGAACGGTGAGCAAAAATCCCAGAACCACACGGGGGGACCTAGTGAATGACCTGCAGAGAGCTCGGACCAAAGTAACAAAGCCTACCATCAGTAACACACTACGCCGCCAGGGACTCAAATCCTGTAGTGCCAGACGTGTCCCCCTGCTTAAGCCAGTACATGTCCAGGCCCGTCTGACGTTTACTAGAGTGCATTTGGATGATCCAGAAGAGGATTGGGAGAATGTCATATGGTCAGATGAAACCAAAATAGAACTTTTTGGTAAAAACTCAACTCGTCGTGTTTGGAGGACAAAGAATGCTGAGTTGCATCCAAAGAACACCATACCTACTGTGAAGCATGGGGGTGTAAACATCATGCTTTGGGGCTGTTTTTCTGCAAAGGGACCAGGACGACTGATCCGTGTAAAGGAAAGAATGAATGGGGCCATGTATCGTGAGATTTTGAGTAAAAACCTCCTTCCATCAGCAAGGGCATTGAAAATTAAACGTGGCTGGGTCTTTCAGCATGACAATAATCCCAAACACACCGCCCGGGCAACGAAGGAGTGGCTTCGTAAGAAGCATTTCAAGGTCCTGGAGTGGCCTAGCCAGTCTCCAGATCTCAACCCAATAGAAAATCTTTGGAGGGAGTTGAAAGTCCGTGTTGCCCAGCGACAGCCCCAAAACATCACTGCTCTAGAAGAGATCTGCATGGAGGAATGGGCCAAAATACCAGCAACAGTGTGTGAAAACCTTGTGAAGACTTACAGAAAACGTTTGACCTGTGTCATTGCCAACAAAGGGTATATAACAAAGTATTGAGAAACTTTTGTTATTGACCAAATACTTATTTTCCACCATAATTTGCAAATAAAATCATAAAAAATCCTACAATGTGATTTTCTGGATTTTTTTTCTAATTTTGTCTGTCATAGTTGACAGGCCTCTCTCATCTTTTTAAGTGGGAGAACTTGCACAATTGGTCGCTGACTAAATACTTTTTTCCCCCACTGTATAATTTTGAGAACCCCACCGCTCAAGCATTTGTATTGTGTGTGTAGGAGACCATCCGTACTGCACTGGCCATGGGGTGTGACCGCGGCATCCACGTGGAGGTGTCAGGAAAAGACTACGAGGCCATGGGACCCCTGCAGGTCTCCAAGATCTTTGCTGCCCTGGCCAAGAAGGAGGAGGCCTCACTCGTCATCCTGGGCAAACAGGTCATCCGATGCAATAGATTGTGCCACTGCCACACCAATGCCAGTTGACTTTGAAATCGAACCTCATGATCTCATGTAATGCTCACTGATTGTGTTGGTATTTTTTGACAGGCCATTGACGATGACTGTAACCAGACGGGTCAGATGACGGCAGCCTTGTTGGACTGGCCTCAGGTCAGTTGTGGTTTCTTCTTGTTGTAATCCTTTCTCTCAGCAGTAATCACTAAATTGATCTCAGAGCATAGAGGTCTTGTTTACTGTTAACTGCTGACTTGAATGCCACTGCTGTCCGGACCAGGACCTTTTCTCATGGTCTTTATAAGCATTAGCATATCGTCTCAATGTCAGGTGAAGGGACCAGCTGAACTAGCAGGCCTTAGATTATGTCACTGGCCAGAGATAGTTATCAGGGTAAGACGAGGCTAGTTTGACCTGGCCAGATCTACAGTCAACACGGTCTGCACTGAAAAGTAGACCATGAGGCCAGTTAAAGGGCAAAATTAGGGTGTATTTACATAGTTAAACCACCAGATGTCACACTTGGATTGCCTCGTGGCCTACAATGGGTTTCCAATTGTCAGGTAACATAGGAAAGAAGGCTTTGTTTTTGCCCTACGACATGATAATGAACATAGTGTTCTACTCAAAGCATTTGTTATAAGTTATAATTTCAAAGAATATTTCATCTCTGTGGATTATGACATGTACTAAATGTAGGACCTCCCATTCTTGCAGGGCACATTTGCCTCTGAGGTGACCATCGATGGGGATAAGGTGAAGGTGGTGAGGGAAATCGACGGTGGTCTAGAGACCATCAAGATCAGCATGCCAGCTGTCCTCACAGCAGACCTTCGACTCAACACCCCCAGATACGCCACCCTGCCCAACATCATGGTAATACACACACACACACAATGTACATTTCCTCACAAAGTGTACACACACACAAATATCACTTTATATTCTCATCTCATTCTCCCTCCACCTCCCAGAAAGCCAAGAAGAAGAAGATAGCCAACATGAAGCCAGCGGACCTGGGGGTGGACATGGTGTCGCGGGTGGAGGTGTTGAGGGTGGACGAGCCCCCAACGAGACTGGCCGGAGTGAAGGTGGAGACGGTGGATGATCTGGTGGCCAAACTCAAGGCAAACGGAACAATCTAGAAGCCCTGTGGGTGCCAAATGGGGAGTGCAGGGGACACACAGAGGGGTGAGTCTCAATATCTGAAAACAGTATGACTGTTTGAGATGATATTGGTTACCCATTAGAAAATGTCTGAGGGATTCTCAGCATGACAGAGCACTGATCCCGAGTGGCGCAGTGGTCTAAGGCACTGCATCGCAGTGCTAGCTGTGCCACTAGAGATCCTGGTTCGAATCCAGGCTCTGTCGTAGCCGGCCGCGACCGGGAGACCCATGGGGCGGTGCACAATTGGCTCAGCGTCGTCCAGGGTAGGGGAGGGAATGGCCGGCAGGGATGTAGCTCAGTTGGTAGAGCATGGCGTTTGCAACGCCAGGGTTGTATGACAAATTGCCTCAACTGAAAACACAGACCTTTGCCAAAGTGTACTTGACCAAGCTCAGTGTTTCTGTCTCTATTTGGCTGTAATATGTAATTTCCCCCCTTCTTTTGCAGGTCTCTGTCTGAGCGATGGAACAAAGTAATTTAGCAAACATGGAGGACTGGTTGCTTAAGGCAGAACCCATCGCCACCCGGCCCTCTGTGTTTAACTCTGACTCTGATAGTAGCCTACTGACCTGGAATGAAGGGATACTGAGAAACACTGTCCGATAGGAACCCACACAGCCCAGAGGGTGAAGAGGGTCCGTTTTTATTGTGCATTTAAATTCACATGGTACATCTGTATTGTAATTCATGTATCTTCTCTGTGAGTATAGGTAACTAGATATGGAGAACCTAGACAAAAAAAATGCACTACTTCCAAGCCAGTAATGTAAGTCAGTAACTTTCATTCACCCATGTTTCTGTATGTGTTGCACTGTACATTCAACAGAGTGTCACAATAACATTTTCATCTGTAACATGGGCCTATGAAAACCCTATCACGAAAATCTACATTGACACATCTGGGCTATGCAGTTTAAGTTGGATGCTATGTGTAAATAAGAACCTAAAGTTGCAGAGTTGAATGTGCATTCAGGGTTTGTGATATGTCTACTGACTTGATTTGTATAAAGTTTATATAAATATAATTATTTCTGGGTTGGGTGGCAGCTCCGGTTGGACAGTGTCTCTCAGTAGATGGTCAAAAACACACGCAAAGTTTACTTTACCATAAGCGCCTCTTCTGTTTAGATTGTACAGGATCCTACCATAACAATAAATATACCTTTTTCATATCTGCATCTGCTGTTTTCCACTGTCATTCTATGTTGCTGTATTCTGTCTTTCCACATCAGTGTTTTGGTTTTAAGATAGTCTCTTGAATAGCTAGTACTTCGCAACAACCATCCAGTCATTACAGTGCACATTCCAAACCTCCTAAATCCCAGAGGAAGATGGTACTCCATCTTAAATTAAGGAGAAGCTAGACTGAGGAAAGTGGATTATGGGGACAGTGTCAAACCCAAAACTAATGTAACTGAGATCATTATTAGAAGTGGATTAGAAGCCGAATGTCACACAATCCAAAAACCAAGCAATCTGAAAGAATATTAAACTTGTCTGCGTAAATACATTTTATGTGAGTTAACTTGGCAATGCAAGACCCAAAGACAAATTGCCCCCTTTTCAGATTTGGTGTCAACCATGTTTCCCTAACTGTGTAGCTAAAGCCATTTTATAATGAGAGGATTTGCTTATATGGCCCAGGTTAGCCAGTGTGAGGAGTTTGCACCATGTGAAAAGTGATTGTATTTGTTTTGGAACCGGACTGCCTCCTGGGCACAAGCCAGGTGGCCCATTCAAAGCCACGACGAAGTCTGCTCAAAACAAAAGTGGTGTAGCCTAGGCTAGTGGCACATGGAGTAATGAGTAGGATTCTGTTTTCACATGCAAAAGTGATTGCTTTTCATAAAAATGCTTTATCTGCCTTCCCAATGAAAACTAGTTTGAAAATTCAAACATAACATATATTTTATGGAAAAGAGATGTATGTTTCTAGATGATGCACCGTGCTGCCTTGTTGACAACCTGACCAAGCCGCGCAGATCAGTGTTCGATTTGAGAAGGGCGCTCCTCCCTCACTGCTTTTTCCCCTTCACGTCACGGCCATCGAGGGGTGCACTGCAGCTCAGGTTAATAGAACTCCCTCAATGACACTATACTATTTCAGTGGTAACCAATAACTGGGGTAGCTGTGTGTGTGGTTGGCCCACCCCTCGCTCCTTGGAACCAGACACCAAGGTTGTGTCTCCAGAGAGGAAGAGAGAGGCCCAACTCTGCGGGAAATCTTTCTCCCTTCAGCAGGTGGCGTTGTTTCGCCCACCAAGCAAGGCGTTTTTGTATTGATATTAATGAGTGTCGAATTTGGTAAACAAAACATTTTATGGCTTATTTGCTACGTGAGGTTTATTTGATCAAGTATAAGTTACGTAATGCTTAAGTTATTACGAGAGTACTGATAAGTAGGACACGTAACAGCCCGGCAACTTTGAGAAAAAAACACTTTATATCGGAGTTGTCTCAATGGCTGGCTATTCATGGCATGAGGCTAGTAGCATAGCGTCGCCATTGAATACAGGCTGTTGACGTCAACAACTCTCCTCGAATATTCAGAAATGAATACAATAATGAGATGTATCCACCAATCCAAAGACAGGATAGGCGGGAGCTAGGCAGCCCAACCGTGCCGCTTTGTGGACAACGACTCCCGTTGTTAGGGCGGAGAGACATGTACTGTATCTTGTCAGTATATCCATAATCTTTGGTGTCTCCCAGAAGACAAGAGCCATAGGTGCTGCAAAGAATGCAGTCCAACCTGTTACCTTTCATTAGTCAGGGCATTTTGTTACAGTGGTCCTGAAACACATAAATGTATGTATGGTAAATCACCATACACTAGCCTACACCTTTTTATTCTCTGCTTTCTCGCATTACTGTTTGGTTGAATATGCCATTCTAGACTAGTTTACCTGTAGATATTGATATAGTAAAGAACGTCCCACCTCAACAAGCACAGTCACTTTTGCATTGTTTATTGAAAGTTTTGCTGTAAAAGTAAAGCCCACGTTTACCAATATTTTTTTGTAGGCTTAATAATGCTACTAATTGTTGCAGACGGAAAATGTATTTTTAAAAGGCTGGTTTTAACATGAGGCGTGGTGGTACTCACGTGTCCACAATCAAGGCTTTGACATCGACACAGGTGAATTGCTCTCGAATCTCAATGACTAATAGCCCGGACAGCTCGAGAGTGAAGCAAGGTTGAGTGCAATAGAGGACACACAACGCAGGAGCGATTGTATTAGTGGTTTATCGAACTTACCCCAGATGTTTTAGTGGTATCTTAAAAAGCTAACATTTGGAATATTTTTATGTGAAAGCTGTGAGCAATTTATGGTTTCGGAATTCGTGAAAAAAAAAAAAAAAGTAAAACCAAAATGTTCTCGCACCAGTTTGGTGTCAACAAATGGCACATTTTGAAGGTAACTCTATTGATATTTGTGATTAGAGGTAAGTTTCAATTCATCATGCTGTTTAATTTAGTATGAAAGGTGCAAATAAACAAAACTAGCCTGCTTTCCAATACGCCTGCACCGTAATATTGTGAACCTATAAATTATACAATTAACAAATTATTGATTCGCCTAATTAACTACCCAATAAATTATGACCATATAGAATGTATCATGAGATGATTGAGATGTTTTTTTTTTTTTTTGGGGGGGGGGGGATTTAGTTACAATACGTGACCATTAATCAACTTTGTATTAATGTTAACAATTTCAATTCCTTTTTGCTTCATTATGATCAACTACAGGTGTAAACTGTGACTTGACCATCTCTCCCCCGGGAAACTCGCTGGTCAACGCCACTGTTGGCAGCAACGTGACTCTGGTAGTGGCCATCAGTGGTGCACCTGACCCTGTGGTCAAATGGAATATGGGGAGTTTACCTGTGGTTACCTGGACCCTTGGCTCCAGTGTTCCACCAGACATATCCGCCATTCACCGTGATGTGCTGAAGATTGAGGCCGATGGGTCCCTCACCTTCCAAAATGTGTTGTTTGTCTACAGTAACACCTACACAGTGGACATAGTCAAGTCTGGATTGAAGACCGTCTCAGCCACATTTGTGCTAAAGGTCTATGGTGAGTATTGGGCATTTGGTGCCGGTTTCCCAGACCCAGATTAAGCCTATTCCTTTACTAAAAAGCAGTTTCAATAGAGATTCTCCTTTGAGCACACCTTTTAGTTGAATATTACACATATTAGTTGAAGATTAGACTTAATGTAGAGGTTAATCATGTTAGGATACCCGTTTAAGGAATTCTGCAGCTACATTGTCCTCCTCACCATGGAGAAGCAATACGGTTTGTCCATCCATCTGTGTCCTTTACCCCAACTGTTGCTCTCCTTTCTGCTTTCAGACTACATCCAGAATGTGTCTGTGAACACCGAGCCTGCCGAGGCCATAGAGGGAGCCGGCAAGTTCACTCTTCAGTACAGCACACTGCAGGGAGAGGCCGACCAGTGGAGGTGGTACTTTAACAGTGTGGAGATACAGACCAACTTCCACTACACGGTGGGCCAGAAGAGCCTGGTCATCCTTCAGCCCAACCGGACCGACACAGGACTTTACACCTTGGTCCTGACCAATCCTTTCAGCACTGTCACGTCTCATAGGAAAATCACTGTTCTCTGTAAGAAGGAAGTGGTTGAATCTTGCCTTATTTGTCCAAAGCATTAGTCTGAACATGACTTTTATTCTAATTTTTTACTCTACTTTATTAGTTAACAGCACAATTTTCCGTCTTGTGCACCTGTAATTACTCGCATGTCTCTAGTTTTGTAGTTGAATACTTTAACAATCCTTTACTGAAAGCAACATGTTTCCCTGTCTCACAAATCCACTTTACCACGTCTTTATTTCCTTCAACTCCTCTATATGGAACTCGCATGTGGAAATGACAATAGTCCTCCTCACTTTCTTACTCTTCTACCTTACACTGAACTAAAAATGCGACCAGAAATGACATCCACTTTAACCAGCCATTTGATGACACCAATATGCCCTTAAATGGTCATCTGACTTCCCCCTTTCTCTTCCACTACCTGTCTCCTGTAGATGGACCAGACGAGCCCATGCTTGGAGCCAGTCCGTCCCAGGCCTTCTTTGTTTCCGGAGATTCCCTCTCTCTCTCCTGTCAGGCCGAGGGGGTTCCCCAGCCCTCCACCTCCTGGATGTTTGGTGGTCAGACCCTGCCTGTTTCCCAAGGAGGAAGTCTCAATCTGACCAATGTCCAAACTAGCCAGGGGGGTATATACACCTGTGTGCTGGTCAATGAGAACACAAGAACGCAGCGCAAGAGGAACTTGACGGTCAACATTTATGGTAGAGTATTAGCATCTATTGAGGGGCAAAGTATTGTTGCTGGAGTGTGACACGGTACACATGCTTTGCCTTGTGTTGTTTGATATCATTGGTCTTAGCATAAGGGGTCTTGAAACATCTGGATTATCTGCATTAGTTTAGGGTGCAAGTGTTCTAATTATGCCCCCTCCCCCTTGTCTTCCTACCATCACAGAGAGCCCGACAGCCAGCCCACTGTGCTCAGTCAATGCAGTGAACGGAAATGTCGACCTGCAGTTCCACTGCCAGTGGCCAGGAGGCACGCCAGAAGCCCTACTGGCCTTCCCTGCCTTGAACAACGCCACCAGCGGTGCCGGAGACTTCAGCCTGACTACGCCTGCCTCTCAGAACTTCAATGGGAAAATGGTCCTCTGTATGGCCTATCACCCCCTCCATCAGACACAGTGCAATATTACTGCCAGTGAGTTACTTATTCCCTATTCCATACTAGACTTTGTAAGGTCCAGGCATTTTGCAGGTTTGCACAACAAACATAATGTTTGAGAATCACACAGTGTAACTAGTGGTCTCATTCCTCCTCAGCTGGTCCTGCAGAGTTCCTACCGATGGTCTTGACCACAGTGGACCAAGATGGTAAAATAGTGGTCACCATCCACTGCAACAGCCATGCCACGCCCAAGGCTATGGTCACATGGTCCAAAGGTAGCGAGCTCTTAGCCAATGGGTTGCAGTACCAGATCAACATGGACACTGCGCAGCTCAGCATCCACAATTTTAACACCAGCACCGCTCACCTCTACACTTACACCTGTAACTGTAGCAACCCACTGGGCAACAATGGAAAAAAGACTCAGTTACTGGGTATGTCAGTTTCTCAGACGGTGGTTAACAGCCTGTTTTTCTTGGGTCATGGATAGAGTTGGCGTGAAATACATGGTTTTGTTTACTTGGTGGGTCACCATGAAATTTGAAAGGCTTTATGTAGGACACTACGCAAAAACAAAGAAATTGTGATCCACTGTTATAGTAGTGTTTTATATCCCTCAAGTAACACCGCTAACACAGTAGTTACAGCATGTGGTTAAACATGCATAATGTGGTCTCTGTGCTGAGCACTGGGAAGGAGTTGTACTGTATTTAAATGACTGGAGAATCAAATGTTACCTGAGAGTTCTAGAGCACTAGATTACTAGAATAAAGCAGAACAATGGGGTCTTAGACTGTGTAAAGAAAAACATGCTTTTTTTACACAAAGCGCCATAGTCTCCCTCTCACCCCTCTCTCCAGGCCCCACCATCTCAGATTCCAGTCTTTTCCCTAATCAAGATGGAACCATCGTCACAATGACCTGGGAGGTCCCTCCCACCTCTGTGATTACAGGTAAAGCTGATGACGTACCTATGCTGACAAATGTTCCTGTAAAAATGATATTGACAGAATATATTTCCCACAATTTAGGCATGTAATTTTATAACATGGGAACCTCTCAATTGTTGAATGGCTTTTGATCTCACTGCTGAACTAGTAGACCTCAGCAATATTGGTGCTGGGAAAAGATGCAACTCCAAACACAGGAGATAGGGGTGTACTGTAAATATTGCTTAATGACTGAGACCATCTGGACTATCCGGCTTTGCTCTAGAGCGCACAATGCTTTGGTGTGAGAAACTGAAATTGTAGCCTAAGAGGTCTAAACCTATTTTTTTTAAACGAGCCTGCTATTTTCCTTTTATGTCTTTTTCGGTCTATAAAGCTGTCCTCAAGCAGTTGGCTGAGAATCTTGTATAATACTACTCAGTAGTGTCAGCTTTGGGATACAATTTGACATTTTACCTGGTTTTACATGTATCTTGGCTGTAGTTAATGTCAAATTATATGGAATATCCCTTTAAGTACTGCTCAACACTGGTTTCTGTCCCTCCGTTGCTTTGAAGGCTTTGACATACAGATGAGCGGACCAGACCTAAGTGGCAATAAAAATGGCGGCCGAAGTAAAAGAGCCACAGAGGGATTCCGGAGCATTCAGCAGAGGCCCGGATCCTCCCGGAGCACTGATATCTCTGTTCTGGATCCCAAATCCACATACTACTTCCGGGTCATCCCCATTGCTGGCAGAACTCAGGGGGAACCATCAGGGGTGCAGAGAATTGGACCCGGTATTTGAACTGACTTGGATCATTTTCCTATTCAGGTCAGATCGTTTGGGAGGTGCTAATCTGTTTCCCACTTACTAGTTGGCTTGGCATTGTTCCATGTGAAGAAATTAATTAATTTATTTATAAGATAGTCGGTTGTATTTTTGAAAGAGACTGAGGAATGAGCTGCATGTTAACATAATGAAGTGACACAGGTAAACCTCCACATGATGCTGGTAAAGTTAAACTTATAGTCAACGTTATGCTTCCATGTCACCTTTGACACATCAGTGGAGAGTCGGCTCTGTGAATGCTGCTCTAACAGATTGTACTGTGTGTGTGCGCTGGTGTGACAGGTGGTCTGAGCAGACCACAGATTATAGGCCTCGCTGTCGGGATCCCCTGTAGCCTCCTCTTCCTCCTCCTCCTCATCGGCCTCATATACCTCTGTGTCAACTGCTGCAGGAAGAAACGTAGGAGCACTACCCTCAATCCCCTGATCTTCCTTCCCGTTTTGTTATCACATCCGGAATCAAGTGGTTTTCACTATAAAATGCTGTTTCTGTTTTATAGGTCAACAGAACATATATCCCGTGCCCAAAGCAGTGAAGGTAATGCCAGTAATTGGGAAATGTGTTATTGCACAACTGTCATGTTCCTACCTGTACTGTAGAGCTCATATTCTCTTGCGCGCGCACTCGCTCGCGCTCTCTCACCCCATGCAGGCGGTGTCAACCCAACCAGACATAAACACTCCCAACCATCTGCTGACTGGAGGATTCAAACCACTGCCTGATTACAACAGAATAACATTACAAGTGGTAATTCACCCCGCCTTGTCATGACACACTTACAAAACATCTACACATCAGGGACCATATTCACAAAGCATAGAAGAGTAGGACTGGTGATCTAGGATCAGTTTTGCCTTTTTAAACCATAATGAATAACACTCCTACTCTGAGACGCTTTGTGAATATGGGCCGTGTGGAATTGCTATTGGGTTAGAACTGTTATATAGAAATGTAGGAGAGTGACATACAAGATGTCTATTCAGAAATGATTTACCAGCCATACTTTGTATCTGATATCTTTTCCAGGCTCCGTCTGAGCGGTCAATCCCTCTCCCCACGTTTGTCGCTCCTCCCCCTGTGAGAACTGCCACAATTGTGTAAACTGAATGAAACTGTCATTTTCACTGTGATATGCAATTATTTTATGTCCTAAATGTTTTTATATTTTATATTCTTAATATTGTTTTATCACTAACTTGAAAAGCTCTTGTGTATATGGGGATATGATGCTCTCTGTAACTGCAAAACTGAATGAGGTGTTTTTTAATCAAGATTGTGTTTCTGCGTCAACCAAATTGAATATACATGTATATCTAAACTCCAATCTTGTTGATCAGCAAACTTTGCACTGGTATTTATTTTCAATAAATCTTATAAAAATGACTGTCTATTGTGTGTGTATGTATGTGTGTGTATATGAGTGTACAAAACATTAGGAACACATGCCTCCTTCCATGACAGACTGACCAGGTGAAAGCTATGATCCCTTATTGATGTCACTTGTTAAATCCACTTCAATCAGTGTAGATGAAGGTGAGGAGACAGGTTAAAGAAGGATTTTTAAGCCTTGAGACAAGGATTGTGTATGTGTGCCATTCAGAAGGTGACTGGGCAAGACAAAATATTCAAGTGCCTTTGAACGGAGTATGGTAGGCGCACCGGTTTGTGTAAAGAACTGCAACGCTGCTGGGTTTTACATGCTCAACAGTTTCCCATGTGTTTCAAGAATGGTCCACCACCTAAAGGACATCCAGCCAACTTGACACAACTGTGGGAAGCATTGGGGTCAACATGGGCCAGCATCCCTGTGGAACTCATTCGACACCTTGTAGAGTCCATGCCCCGACGAATTGAGGCTGTTCTGAGGGCAAAATGGGGTGCAACTCAATATTAGGTGTTATTAATATTTTGTATATTCAGTCTAATGTAATTGCAATGCCGGTCAGTCAGTTACACATCTGTTTTCTTTAACACTTTTTAAACAACCCATTACAATTGATATTTTAAGTTTCATAAATTGGGGATTATTACAGTTCATATAACCACTCTGTTCTGCTTTTAAATATGGGCCTATTTTAGTGTCTTTAAGGGTTACCTATGGTTGTGCCTCTGGTACACACAAACATGGGCATCTGACAATCACTTTAAAATACAATTCTATCCTCTGCTCTTTGAAAATAGCTTCCTAAATTCATAAACGAACATGGCAACATATTTGGAGTATAGTACTTCAGGGAGTACTGCTGTTATAGAAGTGTTGTATGTCTATGTGGTTTCACATTGTTGAGGTGTGGAAGGTGGCAACATTGTGACCACTCTAGGGCATGAGAAGCATAAGGTTAGGCATCAAGGTCACTTTAGTGTCATTTCCAAGAGCAACGGATCAGTCATCAGTGGAAGACCGACAGGGCTACTGAGGTATGTCACCAAATGCAGCCTAATATATTTTGTTAGAAACATTTAGTGAGCAGTCACACTGCATTTACATTTCTCAGAAATGTCAATGAGTGTATTTACATTTTAGTCATTTAGCAGACGCTCTTATCCAGAGCAACTTACAGTTAGTGAGTGCATAATCGAAAAAAAAATCTCATACTGGCCCCCCATGGGAATTGAACCCACAACCATGGCGTTGCAAGCGCCATGCTCTACCAACTGAGCTACACGGGGCTACACTAGTGTATTGGAGTGTTACTAATGAATGATTGCATCCAGACAAAGGCATGCTGTATTTTGTTTTCTTGTTCTGCCACAGATTCTTCATATTGTAGAAATCGACAGTAACTGAATGCGTAGTCTCAAGTTACATTTTGATCACAGTTTATCTGCACTTGAGTGACATTTTGTCCTCCAGATTCAATAGGAATTCCACAGTCTATTTCTAATGATGTCATCCATTTATGCAGGTGCATCAGTCATGATAACTCTCAGAAAACATGTGTCCCTCTGCTATACTCTACAAGGTAAGTCTACTTTATACCTCATTGATGACTGTCTGTGCCTGCTCATAATGAGCATTTATCATGCCTCGAGTTGAGAGCTAAATGTTTACAAAAATGATGATGTCCTTAGCCTTGAATGGGTGTACACTCTGGTAGATAAGACATTGTATTGTCTTCTGTTTCCAAGAGAAATGTACATTGAATCTTTATATTCTCAATATTATCACGCAATTGCTGATACATTTGAGCCCACAAATTAAATGTTTTCTGGAAGTTGTTTTATTATTCTACCATATACGACAGCATTCAGCTATCAAACAATACTCATGAAATGTCTGGCACTCTTATTTATTTTCACCTTCTCGCTTTCTGAATGCTGTCGTATTCAGTGGTGTGGTGCGTGTTGGTAGTGGCTGAGGAGTGGACCGTCACCATTCCTAATCAGATATCCGGCCTGACTGGGTCTTGTATCCTCATACCCTGTTCCTTCACACACCCCAGCTCTTACAGCCCCAGTATTGTCACCTGGTACCAGTATTCCAAGATGCCTGCTAAATATCCAGTCGTCTTCAGCCGCACCAAACCAGTGGATATCATAGAGCACTACAGTGATAGAACATAACTGGTGGGCAGGGCCTCTGATGGAGACTGCAGCCTGCTGATCCATGGAACGATGTTAGAACATAACGGAGATGACATTTACCCCTGGGTTGATGAGGTCAGCAAGTATGTCTTCGCCTTCTTTCAGTGGAGGGTGACACTGGAGGTTACAGGTAATGAATTATGCAAAACCTGACAAAGGGCTCTTGAAAATGGATTGAGAATTTTAAATGAACCAAACATGAAAAAACACGAATCCAAAAGAAAATGTGTCATAATGTAGTTATTTTGGTCACATGATGTAGATGTTAGCAGACTATTGCGAGGAATGACCGATAACACAATGAGTGAACCCATTGTTAGTGTCTTAGACTTAGCGTCTCTTGCTATTTCCAGATACAGCACCAAGGCCACAGCTGCCAGTCAGTGAGGAGCAGAGGGAGGGGGGCAACATCACTGTTTCCTGTGCTGTCCTCCACACCTGCCCCTCCTCCCCTCCCTCCCTCTCTTTCAGGGACCAGAGGGGGGTGGTCCAGGGGTACCACACCGAGGAGATACAGGGACGATGGCGCGTCCTCTCCACTATCTCGTTTGTGGCCCGAGCAGAAGATCATGAGAATGCGGTGGCGTGTAACGTGACACATCCAGGAGGCCAGACAGCTACAGGGGAGGTGGTGCTCGACGTGAGCTGTAAGTCTCAGCTAGAGTCACTCTACTCTCCTCTTACTGTTCAATTTGTTTCTATTCACTGTATCTTATCATTCAAATTGTAGCATTACATCAACTTTTCCTTTTAGGTTGGGAACATTCTGTGATACAACTTGGGACATAGGAACATCAAATTAGAAAATTAGGAGCAATTCCCCGACAATAAGGAATGATGAACTCCATTTAAAGGCTCACTGTGATATTTCCAGCATCTCTCCTTTGCCCCTCTTCTCTCTCAGATGCCCCCAGGTCTGTGAGTGTCTCAGGGGGCAGCACTGTGGTCCAGGTTGGCACTAACCTGTCCCTGTCCTGTGTGAGTGATGCCAACCCCCCTGCCAGCTCCTACCTGTGGTACTTGCTGAGAGATGGCCTGGTCATGCCACTGAACCACAGCACAGAGACCATTGCGGTCACAGACTTGGACCCAGACGAGAATATGTTCCACTGCACAGCTATCAACTCTCTGGGGAGGTCCAAGCCCTCCTCTAGTTTTGTGGTCACTGCAGAATGTGAGTTTTAGGTCTCACATTCTGAGGTTTACTGAATGGATATGTGGATTTAGTGACTTGAAATCAAATCTATTCCAATGGAAAAATGGATTAAAAAGAGTATGTGTTTGTCCAGAGATATTCCACCACTTAGAACAATGCAAAGTGCAGACCATGGAGGAGAGCGCATTGACTACTACTGCCAAAATATGGACTGTGAGATTTTGTTGAATGTGAAGTAGGCCTAATTGTGAACTGTTATTGATAGCTAATGGAACTACCAGTAAACATATTTTCATTCTCCAGACAAGCCATCTATATTGGCTAACTCCAGCTGCTCCTACAATGCTGGCCAAGTCTTCTGCAGGTGTCAGGCCCGGGCTCGACCAAAGGCCACAGTGCTGTGGATGGTGGATGGAGAACCCCTGTTCCCTGCCGCTGACCCAATCACCTCCCCCCAGAACCAGAACCACACCGTGATTGGATATCTTGGCTGCAGAGGGCACCTATGAAAATGTGTCTGTCACCTGTCTGGTCAACAACACACATGGCCATGATGAGCTTCTCCTGAGGGTATTTGTGAAAGGTATTATGAAAATGTCCAAGGTGGTATAAGAGGGTTTCCTTTTGTAATGATCATTATTAGTATGAATTATGTTCAGTGAAAGAAATGAGAGATTGTACACTCTGTTGTGACGTTTATGCTTTCCACCACGCCTTTTCTATTCAACATCAATGTACTCGAAGATTATGTCACAGCGCTATTGGTTATTTTACCATACCAGTATTTTCCTCCATTTTTGGTCTTCACCAGCACCACCCACCAACGTGTCAATCAGCCAGCTCCCAGCCCGGCCTCTGGAGGGAGAAACGGTCACTCTGTCCTGTCTGGGTCACGGTCACCTCCCAGTCAGCTCCTACAAGTGGTACCGTGTGTTCGGGGTGCAGGCAGTCCTGCTCAAAGAGGATTCTGGGAGTTTGAGTCTCTCTGTGACCAGAGACGTGGGGCAGTTCCGCTGTTCTGCTCTGAACGAGATGGGAGAGTGCAGTTCAGACACCATGGCTGTGAACGTTGACTGTGTGTATTATTATGTCATAAACATTTTGTAACCATTTTATAAACCATGTTAAATATGGAAGTTTGCCATAGTCGTTTTGTCATTTTCTCTCTTTCCATTTATCTTACACTTTTTTAGATGCACCAGCTATACTTCCCATCTCCTTCTGTTCTGTGAATGATGGGGAGGTGAGGTGTGAGTGTGTGGTGGACTCTCACCCTGTGGCGAAGATCATTTGGACACCATGGAGCATCCAGGACAATCAGACTCACAACATCACTGACCTGCTCAACTGGAGGATCCTGAGGTCCATTCTCATTGGTCCCAAGGGTGATGACATGGGTGATGTCCTCTGTAATTCAACCAATGAGCATGGGAGTGCCTTCCTCAAACTCCCATTCATTGTTAAGTTTGGCCTCATCTGAGTGAAGCCATAGGGTAATTGGCAAATGTTAAACAAATCAATATCTAAAGGACTGTATTTGTAGTGAAATGTGTCATCTTTATTAAGCAGAAGTTATACCACATTTACTACAATGTAGTGAAGAAAGTAAGATAAATTGAAAGAGTGAAAATGAAGCAGGAGTTGAAAGATTATTATGACTATTATCGTATCGTATTGCTTCTGTAGCATCTGGCTTGCCCTAATGTATCCTAATGTAAATCCAGCTGATATTTCATGTGAATGTAGAACATTGGAAAGCTCCATGTAGTAAGACTGATGATCACTTTGTGGATTTTTCAATAGCAGGTGAAACGTCTGCCCAGCGGTCCCTGTTCTACGGAGGAGTTGGGGGCGCCCTATTGCTGGTACTCTCCTTTGCCACCTTTTTATTTAGGAGATTCTACTCCACCAAGAGGTGAGAGTGACAATGACTGTTGAGTTACGCTTCGGGCTTCATAACCAATATTGAACACTACACTGAGTATACCATACATTAGGAACACCTTCCTAATATCCCATTTTGCCCTCAGAACAGCTTTAATTCGTTGGGGCATGGACTCTACAAGGTGTCATATGCGTTCCACAAGGATGCTGGCCCATGTTGACCCCAATGCTTCCCACAGTTGTGTCAAGACGGCTGGATGTCCTTTGGCTGGTGGACCATTCTTGATATACATGGGAAATTGTTGAGTGTGAAAAACCCAGCAGCGTTGCAGTTCTTGACACAAACCAATGCGCCTGGCACCTACTACCATATCCCATTCAAAGGCACTTAAATCTTTTGTCTTGCCCATTCTCCCTCTGAATGGCACACCTACATAATCCATGTCTCAATTGTCTCAAAACTTTAAAACCCTTATTTAACCTGTCTCCTCCTCTTCATCTACACTGATTGAATTGGATTTAACAAGTGACATCAATAAGGGATCCTAGATTACACCTGGATTCATCTGGTCAGTCCATATCATGGAAAGAGCAGGTGTTCTTAATGTTTTGGCCACTCAATTGCATAGTCTTCTGTAACACTTCACTTGAAACCTGTATGTATAATGCATTCTGATAAACACCATGTTTAGTCTAAATTTAGATACATAACCTATTATACACCTTTTTATAAGACATAACATTATAAAGCATTGTTTTTTTAGGGTATTTTGAAGTTTTATCACAGTTGCATATCAGAATATGAGATGGTAGGGTTTATTAGGGATACAGGCGAGATAGTGATTGGCGGAACGAGGGATCAAACCGTGGCCTCCAGGGGATGTATGGTCCAAGGATAGCAGCACTACTACTAGACCGGCTCTGGCAAAGCTGGTCTTTTCAATCAGCTTATATACTACATTTTAGTCATTTCGCAGACGCTCTTATCCAGAGGGATTTACAGTAGTGAGTGGATACATTTTCGTACTGGTCTCCCGTGGGAATCGAACCCACAACCCTGGCGTTGCAAGCGCCATGCTCTACCAACTGAGCCTGCCAGGACACTAAAAGGGACTTATCATCAATTTCACACTATTATGCCAACCTCATAGTGTGGAAATATATACTAAACACAGGAAAATAAAGTTTTTGGCTGCGCTACCCCTTTAAACAATAATGTCAGCGATGTAATCTAATGACTGTGGTCTTACCTACACAGAAGAGAATGCCACGCTGCATTGGAGGAGGTTGATCTGAAGGGGGCACTGCAGGTGATACACCATGAGCCTACTGACTGCCCAGGTAATACACGCACTCTGATGGTGTCAGAAGAGGACTTCCACTATAATGTGTATGACACTGGGCACAGTGTCCAAGTTTAAAATGGCCGTCTCCTCCTTTGTATAAAGCTGGGAGGTAAATATTGGGAGAAAATAAAAACACACTAGCAACACAGGCCAATAGATATGGAAAGATGTTTATTAGAACCAGAGATCAGTGAGAACTGGACTCGAGAACATCTTTGAATGATCATCATATAATCATTTCCTGTGTTTGTTCAGGCAGCCCAGAGGCCCGTGTTCACTGGATTTGAGGTCTATGAGGCCTGGAGCTAAATAACTGGGAGACAGACACACAATCAGTTCTGTTTCACCCTCTGTGTTGGTACAGATCACTGGTGTATTTATTTACCATACCATTTTTCTCCTTGAATTCTGGGCATGAATGTTAATACTTAATTAAGCTCCTTAATGACTGGTCAAACCAATTTGTCTGACTGCAAGTTATCTAATATACATGCATTGAAATTCTGTGTAAATAATAATATTGTAATTACTTGGCAACAGATCATTTTGAATAAATTAAATGTGATTATCAGTGCCTGCGATGTCATGATGATACTGCACATGTATGTTGACATTTTGTGTGTCTGTGTGTGTGCATGTATTTATGAGTGTGTGTCAATGCGTACGTAAGAGAGCGAGATGGAGAGATGGAGTTAATTTAAGCCATGCGTGTGGTCATGTGTGGGCTCTCTCTAAGCGTGTATCTGTTCTCATCACCATACCCAGCCCACAGATGACAGTGTGCTCCTCCTACTGAAAGAAAGTGTGAGCTTCAGCATGTTGCATTGACCACCCCCAGTATACTGCAAGCCTCTGCACATCCATAGTTCCAGAACACCAGATACAACAACAGAAAGGGGACCACGGCACACCGGTGGCGGCCTCATTCCCCCAACCCCCCCCATCCCCCACTGTCCCATACTATCAACCCAACCCCCCCCCTCCAACAGTCCCCATGGTCGCTCAATGGGAAAGAGCCACGTGCCTCTGCGCCCACCAGCTCAAGTGCATTTGTTCTCGCTGCTGATTGTTGTAAAGGATTTTGCCTCCATAGACAGAAAAGCGAAGGGGATAACTTTTTGGAATTCGGCCTAGGGGGTCCTCTTTGACGTTTTGCTCACTCCAGGCTTGCACTCTCTCTCTCTCTCTCTCTCTCTCTCACTCTTTCCCTGCGGAAGGTTGACACTTAAGAGGGTTTATTTATCCTGAAGAACTCAGGTAAGATGCATCCTGGTACTTTAGCCCCGGTGCTGTTCTGTTGTGTTGCCAGATTGGGCCGTTTGGACTGATTAGACTAATAAGCAAGGGTATACAGTAAATCTGTGTGGAATAAAGCATTGTAGCCATGTGGGGCACAGGTGGGCAAAGAGATACACTTCTGTCCACTGAGAAAAATAGCAGAGCTACTGAATGTAAGCATATTTTTCTAAGACTAATAAAGACTTGTCCTGAAGTGCAATGAAATGGTTAACAGCTAATTAAATTGAAATCATTCAGTACTAATCAGAATAAGATAATGCTTAAAGCTAAATAAGTAAATTACTTTTCTTTAATCATTGCCATTTAATTTTATTTCAAAGTATGCATTAAAATAAATGCAGTCATAACCATTCAGCATTCTACAGAAATTGACTTCAATGCTTGACCTCAAGTAACTTCTATGCAAGCATGTTGAATGTAGTACAATACATGGAATGGATGGCCAAGATGGATGCAAAAGTTATGAGGCATCCTTTAGTTTCTGAAGTACATAGGGCCTTGGTGATTGGTCTGACTGTATTGCAAATAGTATTTACTTCGCATTGAACCCACTGAACTGAATGTTTATTTTCTAGTGCCGCCTGGAGGCAAGATCAATGAGTAAGACAGTTAGCTCTTCATTTCCTCAACCATAAAGGAATCTCTATGGAAGTTTTATGATCTGGAAACATGGAGGTGTTCCAGAGGTGTTATCAGCTTTTATATCCATAATTTGTTGTTGGTTAGTTCTACATGAGCATTTTTTGGAGCCGGTAAATGCTTACACCACTGCCCATCCTCCACTCTCACTTTCAAATGTGACACTTAGATATTTCAGTATAACCATGGTTGTGGAGTGTTTGTGTATTTTTGTGTTTGAGGTTAGTGAGCTGACATCTCTACAATACATGCGGTGTAGTAGATAGCGTAAGTGGATTGCACAGTGTTGACCGTGATACAGAAATGGAACATGTACAGTTCAAAATAGGATCCATACTGTCTCTGTGCAACTACAGAGACACTTTGCCATCCTGTGTTATTGAATATGACACATGTTCACGTGTGTCTCTGCAAATAAGGAAGTGATACTGTGTTGTTTCATCTAGTTGCACTGTTGCTGAGTGAAGCATTGCATGCATTGTCTGGTTCTATGCACCATTGATGCTTCTGTCTAGGTCTCTGTATGTTGTGTTTAGTTTGTAGGCATAGTGTGTGCCATTGTGGACTGCAGGCCTGGGGTCAATTCTATTTCAATTCAGTCAATCCAGGAAGTGAAAACAATCACTTCCTGGACTTTAAACAGCTATTTGTAATTCTGGACATGCAATTCACTTCCTGAATTCACTGAATTAATATGGAATTGACCCCAACCCTGGCTGCCTGCAACTTTTTGAGTGCATCCGCAAAGCCTTGCATCGTCCAATGGCTGACTGTATTGCCTGTGCCCCATGGTTAACTGTGTTGCATGTGCCCCATGGTGTTTACTGTGTTGCCTGTGCCCGATGGCTGACTGTGTTACCTGTGCCCCATGGCTGACTGTGTTGCCTGTGCCCCATGGTTGACTGTGTTGCCTGTGCTAGATGGTTGCCTATATTGACTGTGCCATTGACCCCGTCCCTCTGCCTTTATGTGCGCTGCAGTGCGTAGAGCCTCGCCGCCGCCGTAGTTTCACTCAGGATGCACAGCTTCATGGGAGGGGGTCTGTTCTGCGCCATAGTGGGGAACATCCTGCTGGTGGTCTCGACTGCGACTGACTACTGGATGCAGTACCGCCTGTCGGGCAGCTTCGCCCACCAGGGCCTGTGGAGGTACTGCATGTCGGGCAAGTGCTATATGCAGACGGACAGCATCGGTGAGTGGGGCGCACTGGGGACCCATAGGACCACTGGGACTGCCTGTATGGCATCCATATTAGGAAGTCCCTCAGTTGTCAGACGAAACTCCCTTAGTTGAAGGACTTCCTAATATGAATGCTGTACGCCTGTCTTAGCCATGTCCAGGACTACCGAGGAGGTCTGTAATGAAGGAGATGACTGAATGACTGAAATAGTAACAAGTGTCATTAGACTCAGACTCAATAGAATCAATATGTTTTTTAGACTCAATATGTTTTTACAGTTAACTTGGAGGCAAATCATGCACCCGTTGGCTCTAATTGGCTGGCACTAGTTTAGGTGAAAAGGAACATTTGGAGCATTAGACTGAATGAATGGGTCAAGACACGGTTTTCACAGGCGTGTGGGCTTGTGACTTTCTCTAATCTTTGAAATTGTATCTGTCCTCTCTTTTTCTTGTTTTATTCCTCTCTCTCTCTCTCTCTGTCCTTAGCCTACTGGAATGCTACCCGTGCCTTCATGATCCTGTCGGCCATGTCGTGCTTCGCGGGCATCATCGCAGGCATTCTCTCCTTCGCCCATTTCTCCGCCTTCGAGAGGTTCAACCGCTCCTTCGCTGCAGGGATCATGTTCTTTGTCTCCAGTGAGTCCCACTGGACATTGCGAAGCTAACAGAGTTAGACACAATACACAAATCAGGGGCGCAATTTTGGTTTTAAAAGATGGGGGGGATATATATATATTTTTTTATCCAGTCAGATAAACACTCCAAACAGCCTACCCGACCACTCGGAGACGTCTGCATGGTCCTAAAGCACACCGTTGCCTCATTTTGTATCACATTCCAATTATAAAACTGGGAGGGACAAAAATGCAATTTCAGAATGTGGGGGAGACATGTCCCCAGTGAAAGTTGCACCCCTGACAGAAATACTCTCAGCCTTAATACACAAATGTAAATGTATCCAGGATAAATCATTGTGTCGATGTTTACTGACCCGACCGCTATTTTACCTACAGTTCTATCTACTGTAAATTGGGAGTCCTCATTTGAATATCTCCTCTCTTACTCTCCGCCAGCTCTCTTTGTTCTGCTTGCAATGGCTATCTACACTGGGGTGACGGTGAACTTCCTGGGGAAGCGCTTCGGTGACTGGCGCTTCTCCTGGTCCTACATACTGGGCTGGGTGGCACTGCTAATGACCTTCTTTGCAGGTAAGAATGATACAGACATAAATATGGATAGAGGGCACACTTGCCAGAAAGTCTGTTTTAGCATGGGCAGCACCCTTGAAAGCTTACACCATTTTAAAGGTGTCAACTGGGTGGGACTTCCTGTAGGTTAAGGAAGGATCATAGAATTCCATCCAGGTCAGCGGGAGGGATCTGCCAAAGAATTATACTCCTGAGAAAACATTCCAACACTGCATGTGGCAGTAAATCACCAACTTTGGCTGTATGCCTGTTTTGACAAAACACAATCTTGCACAGTAGGTGGCGGTATGCACCTTTTCCGCTTGTTTACAGACCGCCAATAAATGCATAGAAGAAGATAATATTTAACTAGAAAAATGGAGGAGCTGCCCATGCTGTCATGGAAGTGATCAATGGCAAATAAAGGAGTGTGCCCTCTTTTCTTTTCTTTATCTATGGATAAACAGAACTAGAATCAGATGGCACTTGTTCTTCTCATCTCCTAAGTAATTATTTGAAATCCAAAATGCTAGTTGAATCGAGTCAAACCAAACACTGCAGAATATCATCAATTGTTGTAGTTTTATTGATGAAACATACAGACAATGCTGGTATTTACTGATAACAGATTATACACTATTCTTTATATATCTCTATGGGAACTACCTCAAGTAGCACAGATGCTGGACAGTTGTTGATTTAAATATTTTTATTTTGCAGGTATATTTTACATGTGTGCCTACAGAATGCATGAATGCAGGAGAGTGACAGGCCCACGCTAAAAGAGAGAGGAAAGCCAGTGAAAAGATGGCAAAACAGGGACATTTCAGCCCCTGCAATTCCAACACGATGAAATAATCAAGCTTACCAATAGAAATATCACTGAAATATAGAAAATGTACTAGAAAATTGAGAACCAAAGATTAATAAAAATGTTTGATTCTGCCTGAGCAGTTTACGTGTCATTTTAATAAAGCTGTAACTCTCTTAAACAGTAAAACATTTACACTCTTTCTTACATTCAACCTTGAAACTCTTGAGTACAGGAAGGTCTTTGCAACACAAATGTTAGCAGATTCATGCCAATACCAATGGAGGTAGAAAAGATTTAGCATTATGTGTCAATTCAAATGGGTAATACAGAACATACTCTAACCAAACAAATGAATCATTTAAAAGGAATAACAACCAAGCTTTCACAGAGTGTGCAATTCAAAAGGGTAACAGAAGCTACTGTGATGAAACAAATGAATCATGTATGAAGTGCTCACTGTTGTAAATGGAATATAAACATTTTAACATTTAAAGATGAATGACTTTGGCTAAAAAGGTATAGTTCACAGAAATGTGTAAAACACAAACCACATATTATCTTGAAATATACTGTGTGTAGCTGGGTCGTTCCATGAATAGAGTGTATTTTGTAATTTCAATAAAACACTCAATTTAACATTAGGATCACATACATCTATGCTCTAACTAAACTAAGCATTTTTTTATATATATTTTTTACAAATTCTAATAGCAGTGTGTTTTCATTAAAATCCCCATCTTGGCATGTCCCATGTCATGTTTGTTCACCTTCTACGAAGATTTGAATCTACTTAATTACAAGATTTTCACCATCATTGTAAAGTCCTAGTTATTTTGTTGCTTTGGGAAAGTAATGTCTGAAGATTTTTACTTAATTAATGTAATTGAATGAGACATTTACATTTGTCCCTCAGGTTTATGTTCAACCCTGTAACATGAACTGAACTCTCGTTTTAATATGGTAAAACTGTTCCTTTTTAAATTAGTGATTCAAAAGAATTTTTTTACATCTAATAATATAGCCATATCATAGTGTAAAAGCAGGTGAGCTGGTTGTACTCTTTTAGGCAATTTTGTGCTGGAAAACTGAGTGCGTCGAGCATAATGCGTCAACCCTGTGTTACCCATAGATAGATAGGCTAGAAATGTTTTAAAGAAGTTACTGTACCTTTTTTTTGTTGAACTTGCATTCAATTGCCTCCCATTGTTGCACACAACATGCTTCCATTCCCCCTGTCACAAAGGGAGTTACAATTTAAGATGAAATTGTTAACCCTATTACGGTCAATCCTGTCCCTTCTCCTCTTGGCCCGAATCTGCTCTTGTGCTTTCCTTTTGGATTGCAGCCTGACCCTGTCGCAGTCCCAGCATCTTGCAGATGTATATCTTGGTAGTGATGCGGAAGGTGGATGAGGAGAAGTAGAAGATGATAGGGTCCAGGCAGGTGTTGAAGGCGCTGAGCAGCAGGGTGTAGTATCTCCACGAGGGGCTGGAGTTTGTGAAGAAACCCAGCACATGTGAGAAGTTGTAGGGCAAGACACACATCAGGAACATGGCCAGAGTACCCAGCGCCATCCCGATGGCCTTCTGCTTCTGGCCCGGGCTGATCCTTGGGCTCATGTACAGAATACAGATACAGCGGAGGTAGCAGAAGATGCAAACCATGAGAGGAACCAAGCAAAGCATGATGAAGAACTCCAGACGCACCGGGAGGATGATGGCCAGCTGTTTTTCTGTAAAGTTCTCATAGCAGACGGAGGAGTTGCTGGGGGTGAGGTGCTGGATGATGAACACGATGCTGCAGTGGGCCATGGAGATAAGCCAAATGATTGCGCTAGCCACCACAGAATAGAAAGGTTTGTGGAGCAGGCGGTAGGTGACGGGGAAGGCCACCGCCAGGTAACGGACCACACTGACAGCCATCAGCAGGAGAGAACTGGTGTAGATAGTGGAGAAGAAGGTGAAGGAAGTGATGGAGCAGAGGAACTTGGGCAGGTCCCACAGCATGTTGGAGGCCGCCTCGTACATCTTGAGAGGCAGGAAGAGGAGGAAAAGGTCGGACACGGTCAGGTTGAGCAGGAGGATGTCTGTGGGAGTGGGCTTGTTGTGGATCTTGACGCTGAAGGCGTAGAGTGCCAGGATGTTGGCAGGCAGGCCCATCAGGAAGATGATGACGTAGATGGACAGAATCACCTCACTTCTCACCCCGAACATGGCTCTGAAGCTATAAGATAAACAAATAAAACAATTAACACAAATTCAGGGGGTCCACTTATCATATATTCAAATTATAAAAACTAAGTTGTTTTCAATGATCAATGTATTTTTGTTACAATATCTCAGCCAATTTCTTATTACCAATGAAGGAATCATAATCTTCTTATAGCTACATCCTCCCCACAGTAAACTTGCAGCTCAACAGTGAAAACCTTAAAGGGAGAAGCATAACACATTCTTAATTCCAAATGGTCATAACCTACCTGGCTGTAGATGTGTATTTCTTTTCAATCAGGAATTGGAGAGCTCAGCTGAGTGCAGTCAAGCTTCCTTAGGAGGTTGTTATATTGGTCAAAACAGCAGAATGTGCTATTTTAGTTTTCAATTTAAGATCTGTTACGTGCCAGCATATATACACTGCTCAAAAAAATAAAGGGAACACTAAAATAACACATCCTAGATCTGATCTGAATGAATGAAATAATCTTATTCAATACTTTTTTCTTTACATAGTTGAATGTGCTGACAACAAAATCACACAAAAATTATCAATGGAAATCTAATGTATCAACCCATTGTCACATTCGTTTAATGACGGGACAGACCAAGGCGCAGCGTGATATACGTACATGTTTATTCAACTAAATAAACACACGACAAAACAAGAAACGAAACGAAACGTGAAGTCCTAAGGTAGATACACACAACATACCTTACACGGAACAAGATCCCACAACCCACTAGTGCTAATAGGCTGCCTGTATGATCCCCAATCAGAGACAATGAGCTACAGCTGCCTCTGATTGGGAACCACACCGGCCAACATAGATCTACACATAATAGATCGAAACATAGAAAACACACAACAAAGAATATACACACCCTGACTCAACATTTAAGCGTCCACTGAGTCAGGGCGTGACAGTACCCCCACCACCCCAAAGGTGCGGACTCCGACCGCACAACATAAACATAACAGGGTAGGGGCCGGGTGGGCATTCCGCCTCGGGGCGTGACGACCTCTCACTCTCCGCCTCCCTGTTGCGCCCCTGGTCTGGTCTGGACCTCGGCGCCCTGCTTCCCCTCTCCTTCCTCCCACGATACGCCAGGCCCTGTCTGGACCCTGGTGTGGGAGACCCCGAACCTGGAGAGGGGCTGACGTCATGGTCTGGACTGGAGCCGCTGACCGGAGCTGGACTGGGCACCGGTGGAGCGGACTGCTCTGGCTCCGGAGTGGAGTCGCTGACAGGAGCTGGATCAGGCACCGGTGGAGCGGACTGCTCTGGCTCCGGAGTGGAGCCGCTGACCGGAGCTGGACTGGACCCAGGTGGAGCGAACTGCTCTGACTCCGGAGTGGAGCAGCTGACCGGAGCTGGATCAGGCACCAGTGGAGCGGACTGCTCTGGCTCCGGAGAGGAGCAGCTGACCGGAGCTGGATCAGGCACCGGTGGAGCGGACTGCTCGGGCTCCGGAGTGGAACAGCTGACCGGAACTGGATCAGGCACCGGTGGAGCGGACTGCTCTGGCTCCGGAGTGGAGCAGCTGCTGGAACAGGCACGGGCCGTGCCGGACTGGACAAACGCACCACTGGTCTGGTGCGAGGAGCAGGCACGGGCCGGACCTGACTAGGAACACGCACCACTGGCTTGGTGCGAGGGGCAGGAATGGGCCGGGCCGGACTGGCGACGCGCACCACTGGCTTGGTGCGAGGAGCAGGAACAGGCCAGGCCGGACTGGCGACGCGCACCACTGGCTTGGTGCGAGGAGCAGGAACAGGCCAGGCCGGGCTGGCGACGCGCACCACTGGCTTGGTGCGAGGAGCAGGAACAGGCGCGGCCGGGCTGGCTCCTCGCACCACTGGCTTGGTGCGAGGAGCAGGAACAGGCCGGGCCGGCAACGCGCACCACTGGCTTGGTGCGAGGAGCAGGACCAGGCCGGGCCGGGCCGGCGACGCGCACCACTGGCTTGGTGCGAGGAGCAGGAACAGGCCGGGCCGGGCCGGCGACGCGAACCACTGGCTTGATGCGAGGAGCAGGAACAGGCCGGGTCGGGCCGGCGACGCGCACCACTGTCTTGGTGCGAGAATCAGGAACAGGCCGGGCCGGGCTGGCGACGCGCACCACTGGCTTGGTGCAGAAGAGCAGGAACAGGGCGGACCGGCCTGTTTGGCGGACTGGAGGTCTGGAGCGGAGAGCTGGCACAACCCGTCCTGGCTGGCTGCCCACTTTCGCACTACACATGCGGGGCGCTGGCACAGGACGCGGTGGGCTGTGCACGCGCACTGGCGATACAGTTCGTAGAACTGGCGCAGGATATGCGGGACCGAGGAGGCGTACTGGAGACCAGGAGCATTGAGCCGGCACACCCTGTCCTGGCTGGATGCCCATCTTGCATGGCACGTGCGTACAGGACTGTGCCGGCGCACTGGCGACACAGTACGTAGCTCCGCATAACACGGAGCTTGCCCAGTCATACGCCTCTTCGCGTGAGTACGGGGAGTTGGCTCTGCTCTAACCCTAGGCTCCGCCAACCACCCCGTGTGCCCCCCCCCAACATTTTCTTGGGGCTGCTTCTCGGGCTTCCTCCTCGACCGGCCTCCTCCGTGTTGCCGTTGCTCCTCTCCTGCCTGGGCATCTAACTTAGCCCATGGTCCTTTCCCCGCAAATATCTCTTCCCATGACCACAAATCGGCCACCTGTGACATGGCCATTCGCTCCGCCTGGGCACGCTGCTTGGTCCTCGTTTGGTGGGATCTTCTGTCACGTTCGTTTAATGATGGGACAGACCAAGGAGCAGCGTGATATACGTACATGTTTATTCAACTAAATAAACACACGACAAAACAATAAATGAAACGAAACGTGAAGTCCTAAGGTAGATACACACAACATACCTTACACGGAACAAGATCCCACAACCCTCTAGTGCCAAAAGGCTGCCTAAGTATGATCCCCAATCAGAGACAACGAGCTACAGCTGCCTCTGATTGGGAACCGCACCGGCCAACATAGATCTACACATAATAGATCGAAACATAGAAAACACACAACAAAGAATATACACACCCTGACTCAACATTTAAGCGTCCCCTGAGTCAGGGCGTGACACCCATGGAGGTCTGGATTTGGAGTCACCCTCAAAATTAAAGTGGAAAACCACACTACAGGCTGATCCAACTTTGATGTAATGTCCTTAAAACAAGTCAAAATGAGGCTCAGTAGTGTGTGTGGCCTCCACGTGCCTGTATGACCTCCCTACAATGCCTGGGCATGCTCCTGATGAGGTGGCAGATGGTCTCCTGAGGGATCTCCTCCCAGACCTGGACTAAAGCATCCGCCAACTCCTGGACAGTCTGTGGTGCAACGTGGCGTTGGTGGATGGAGCGAGACATGATGTCCCAGATGTGCTCAATTGGATTCAGGTCTGGGGAACGGGCGGGCCAGTCCATAGCATCAATGCCTTCCTCTTGCAGGAACTGCTGACACACTCCAGCCACATGAGGTCTAGCATTGTCTTGCATTAGGAGGAACCCAGGGCCAACCGCACCAGCATATGGTCTCACAAGGGGTCTGAGGATCTCATCTCGGTGCCTAATGGCAGTCAGGCTACCTCTGGCGAGCACATGGAGGGCTGTGCGGCCCCCCAAAGAAATGCCACCCCACACCATGACTGACCCACCGCCAAACCGGTCATGCTGGAGGATGTTGCAGGCAGCAGAATGTTCTCCACGGCGTCTACAGACTCTGTCACGTCTGTCACGTGCTCAGTGTGAACCTGCTTTCATCTGTGAAGAGCACAGGGCGCCAGTGGCGAATTTTCCAATCTTGGTGTTCTCTGGCAAATGCCAATCGTCCTGCACGGTGTTGGGCTGTAAGCACAAACCCCACCTGTGGGGCGGCAGGTAGCTTAGTGGTTAAGAGCGTTGTGCCAGTAACCGAAAGGTCGCTGGTTCTAATCCCCGAGCCGACTAGGTGAAAAATCTGTCGATGTGCCCTTGAGCAAGGCACTTAACCCTAATTGCTCCTGTAAGTCGCTCTGGATAAGAGCGTCTGCAAAATGACTGAAAGGAAATGAAATGAAAATGGATGTCGGGCCCTCATACCACCCTCATGGAGTCTGTTTCTGACCGTTTGAGCAGACACATTTGTGGCCTGCTGAAGGTCATTTTGCAGGGCTCTGGCAGTGCTCCTCCTGCTCCTCCTTGCACAAAGGCGGAGGTAGCAGTCCTGTTGCTGGGTTGTTGGTGTCACGATCGTCTGAAGGATTGGACCAATGCGCAGCGTTGCGAGTGAACATGATGACTTTATTAATCAAAGCAACCACGAAAAACAACAAAAGACGATACGTGAAGTTCTATACTGAATTACGACAAACAGCAACAAAGAAACAATAACCCACCACACAAAGGAGAAAACACACAGAATATATATGGCTCCCAATCAGAGATAACGAGCCGACAGCTGACACTCGTTACCTCCGATTGGGAGTCATCGACCAATCACCACCTGACACAAACAAAATGAAACTCACCCATCCCCAACACCACCAAATGAAATACACCCAAACACATGAAAATGAACAACCCTGGCTCAATTATAAACGTCCATAGAGCCAGAGTGTCACAGTACCCCCCCCTAAAGGTGCGAACTCCGGGCGCACCAACATCAGGACTAGGGGAGGGTCTGGGTGGGCGTCTGTCCATGGTGGCGGCTCTGGCCCCGGTCGTGATCCCCACCCCACCACAGTCACAACCTGCTTCGGTAGCCTCCTCCCAATGACCACCCTCCACCTAACCCCACCTGGACTAAGGGGCAACCCCGGACTAAGGGGCAGCATCGGCCTAAGGGGCAGCACCGGGATAAGGGGCAGCACCGGGATAAGGGGCAGCACCGGGACAAGGGGCAGCACCGGACTACGGGGCAGTACCGGACTAAAGGGCAGTACAGGACTAAGGGGCAGCACCGGGCTAAGGGGCAGTACCGGACTACGGGGCAGCACCGGGCTAAGGGGCGGCACCGGACTCAGGGGCAGCACCGGACTAAGGGGCAGCACCGGGCTAAAGGGCAGCACCGAACTAAGGGGCAGCACCGGACTAAGGGGCAGCACCGGGCTAAGGGGCATCACCTGACTAGATGGAGGATCCTGGCTGGCTGGCTCTGGCGGATCCTGGCGGGACGGCTCTGGCGGATCCTGGCGGGACGGCTCTGGCGGATCCTGGCGGGACGGCTCTGGCGGATCCAGGCTGGACGGCTCTGGCGGATCCAGGCTGGACGGCTCTGGCGGATCCTGGCGGGACGGCTCTGGCGGATCCTGGCTGGACGGCTCTGGCGGATCCTGGCTGGACGGCTCTGGCGGATCCTGGCTGGACGGCTCTGGCGGATCCTGGCTGGACGGCTCTGGCGGATCCTGGCTGGACGGCTCTGGCGGATCCTGGCTGGCTGACGGATCTGGTTGCTCATGGCTGGCTGACGGATCTGGCTGCTCATGGCTGGCTGACGGATCTGGCTGCTCATGGCTGGCTGACGGATCTGGCTGCCCATGGCTGGCTGACGGATCTGGCTGCTCATGGCTCGCTGACGGATCTGGCTGCTCATGGCTGGCTGACGGATCTGGCTGCTCATGGCTGGCTGACGGGTCTGGCTGCTCATGGCTGGCTGACGGATCTGGCTGCTCATGGCTGGCTGACGGATCTGGCTGCTCATGGCTGGCTGACGGATCTGGCTGCTCATGGCTGGCTGACGGGTCTGGCTGCTCATGGCTGGCTGACGGATCTGGCTGCTCATGGCTGGCTGACGGATCTGGCTGCTCATGGCTGGCTGACGGGTCTGGCTGCTCATGGCTGGCTGACGGATCTGGCTGCTCATGGCTGGCTGACGGATCTGGCTGCTCATGGCTGGCTGACGGATCTGGCTGCTCATGGCTGGCTGACGGATCTGGCTGCTCATGGCTGGCTGACGGATCTGGCTGCTCATGGCTGGCTGACGGATCTGGCTGCTCATGGCTGGCTGACGGATCTGGCTGCTCATGGCTGGCTGATGGTGCTGGCTGGGAGGCTGGCGGTGGAGGCGGACCCCAGCCTCGGATTGCAGTCATCACCTCCAGCAGGGCGGCTCCCATCTGCAGGAGTTGCTCTTTCTGGTCCCGAACCTGAGCTTCCAGTCTAGTCTGGGCTGCGTCGGCTCCTGCTGATTCCATAGCAGGTGTATGATTCTGTCTGGCGGACGGCTCTGAAGGCTCATGGCAGACGGACGGCTTTGCAGGCTCAGTACAGACGGGCGGCTTATGCAGCGCTTGGCAGACGGGCAGTTCAGACGCCCTAGGGCAGACGGCAGACTCTGGCCGGCTGGCGACGCACATCGTGGACCTGGTGCGTGGAGTAGGAACAGACCGGTCCGTACCGGGAACACCCACCACTGGCCTTAACTGGGGATCAAGAACGGACCGGACCAGACTGGGAACACACTTCAGTCTCTCATGCCGTGCCACAACAACTTCCCTCCCTCTACTCGCCAATGGCTCCCGTAATCCGATAGCCTTCTCTCCAGCTCTACCTGTGGCAGCCTCCTGCTGCCCAGGCGCCCAAGCCATGTGCCCCCCCCAAAAATTTTTTTGGGGAGTAACCACGGGCTTCCAGCCTCGACTCCGCGCTTCCTCTTCATACCACCTCCTCTCGGCTGCAGCTGCCTCCAGCTCTTCACGAGGGCGGTGATATTCCTCCTCATACCACCTCCTCTCGGCTGCAGCTGTCTCCAGCTCTTCACGAGGGCGGTGATATTCCTCCGGTTGTGCCCAAGGACCCTTTCCAGCCCGAATCTCCTCCCATGTACAAAAATCCTTAGGAGGCGTCCATAAATCCTGTGTAGGTAGGTCCTGTTGCCGCTTGTTACGCCGCTTGGTCCTCTTGTGGTGGGTTATTCTGTCACGATCGTCTGAAGGATTGGACCAATGCGCAGCGTTGCGAGTGAACATGATGACTTTATTAATCAAAGCAACCACGAAAAACAACAAAAGACGATACGTGAAGTTCTATACTGAATTACGACAAACAGCAACAAAGAAACAATAACCCACCACACAAAGGAGAAAACACACAGAATATATATGGCTCCCAATCAGAGATAACGAGCCGACAGCTGACACTCGTTACCTCCGATTGGGAGTCATCGACCAATCACCACCTGACACAAACAAAATGAAACTCACCCATCCCCAACACCACCAAATGAAATACACCCAAACACATGAAAATGAACAACCCTGGCTCAATTATAAACGTCCATAGAGCCAGAGTGTCACAGTTGGCCTCCTCCACGTCTCCTGATGTACTGGCCTGTCTCCTGGTAGCGCCTCCATGCTCTGGACACTACGCTGACAGACCCAGCAAACCTTCTTGCCACAGCTCGCATTGATGTGCCATCCTGGATGAGCTGCACTACCTGAGCCACTTGTGTGGGTTGTAGACTCCGTCTCATGCTACCACTAGAGTGAAAGCACCGCCAGCATTCAAAAGTGACCAAAACATCAGCCAGGAAGCATTGAAACTGAGAAGTGGTCTGTGGTCACCACCTGCAAAACCAGTCCTTTATTGGGGGTGTCTTGCTAATTGCCTATAATTTCCACCTGTTGTCTATTCCATTTGCACAACAGCATGTGACATTTATTGTCAATCAGTGTTGCTTCCTAAGTGGACAGTTTGATTTCACAGAAGTGTGATTGACTTGGAGTTACATTGTGTTGATTAAGTGTTCCCTTTATTTTTTTGAGCAGTGTAGTAGTCAAGTAGACCTGTCTGAGGTCTGTGTCATCTGAGTATACTGCAGACGCATTGAACAATTGTCTGCAAACATGAGGATGTGAGAGCGCATGGTAACTATTAACTCAAATGCAAAACATTGCTGTGTTTACATCTGATATTACATATGTGTAAGAGGGAGTATAATAAAGGTGTCATTGTACGCTGATGATTCATGTTTTCTTTTAAATCCACTACTTGAATCCCTCCACAGCCTCATAGAGGATCTAGATATATTTTCTAACCTCTCTGGATTACAACCAAATTATGATGAATGTACTATATTACGTATTGGATCACAAAAAAATACAATATTTACATTACCATGTACAGTGGGGGAAAAAAGTATTTAGTCAGCCACCAATTGTGCAAGTTCTCCCACTTAAAAAGATGAGAGAGGCCTGTAATTTTCATCATAGGTACACGTCAACTATGACAGATAAAATGAGAAAAAAAATCCAGAAAATCACATTGTATGATTTTTTATGAATGTATTTGCAAATTATGGTGGAAAATAAGTATTTGGTCAATAACAAAAGTTTCTCATTACTTTGTTATATACCCTTTTGTCATGTGGTGAGGTGTATGTGGTGTGGAAGTCAGGCGCAGGACACCAAGGCTCAGTCCAACAGAGTTTACTCAAAAATCCAACAAGGAAGCGGTAAACAAACTACCTCGAAACAATCAGAGGCGAGTATTTACGCACCATGCGTAAAACACTAAAACAGCAAACAAGAAACAAAACACGCAGCACAACGACAGGCGAACAACAACACACAATCTAACTAACACAAAACAGGGAACTTATAGGACACGTAATTAGGACACAAACAGACACAGGTGTACCAGACAGACTAAAGCAATCAATACACGAAACATACAACGGTGGCAGCTAGTATTCCGGGGACGACGAACGCCGCAGCCTGCCCGAACCAGGAGGAGGAGCAGCCTCGGCCGAAACCGTGACAGTACCCCCCCCTTGACGCACGGCTCCAGCCGTGCGCCGACCCCGGTCTCGGGGACGGCCAGGAGGACGCGGACCCGGGCGCGTGGGATGCCCACGGTGGAACTCTGTCAGGAGGGATATGTCGAGAATGTCCCTCCTAGGCACCCAGCACCGTTCCTCCGGACCGTACCACTCCCACTCCACGAGATACTGGAGACCACTCCTCCGGCGCCTCGAGTCCAATATAGTCCGGACCCTGTACGCCGGTGCCCCCTCGATGTCCAAAGGGGGTGGAGGGGTCTCTCCTATCTCCTCCTCTTGGAGTGGACCAGCTACCACCGGCCTGAGAAGAGACACATGGAACGAGGGGTTAATATTTTTGTACTCAATAGGTAGTTGTAATCTGTAACACACCTCGTTCAATCTTCTCAGGACTTTGAAGGGCCCCACAAACCGCCGACCCAGCTTCCGGCAGGGCAGGCGGAGGGGCAGGTTTCGAGTCGAGAGCCAGACTCGATCTCCCGGTGCGTACACCAGCCCCTCACTGCGGTGGCGATCGGCGCTCGCCTTCTGTTGACGGATGGCACGCTGCAGATGGACATGGGCAGCGTCCCACGTATCCTCCGAGCGCCGAATCCACTCGTCCACCGCAGGGGCCTCGGTCTGGCTCTCGTGCCACGGTGCCAGGACCGGCTGATACCCTAAAATACACTGGAAAGGTGTTAATCCGGTGGAGGAGTGGCGGAGAGAGTTCTGGGCCATCTCTGCCCAGGGGATATACCTCGACCACTCCTCCGGCCGGTCCCGGCAATAGGACCTCAAAAACCTACCCACATCCTGGTTCACACGTTCAACCTGCCCATTGCTCTCTGGGTGGTACCCCGAGGTAAGGCTAACCGAGACCCCCAGGCGTTCCATGAAAGCCCCCCAGACTCTGGAGGTGAACTGGGGACCTCGGTCGGACACAATATCCTCGGGGACCCCATAGTGCCGGAACACGTGGGTAAAGAGGGCCTCAGCGGTCTGTAGGGCAGTAGGGAGACCCGGCAGTGGGAGGAGACGACAGGCCTTAGAAAACCGATCCACAATGACCAAAATGGTGGTATTACCCTGGGAAGGAGGTAGATCGGTCACAAAATCTACCGAGAGGTGGGACCATGGTCGTTGTGGAACGGGCAGAGGATGTAACTTACCTCTGGGCAAATGTCTAGGTGCCTTACACTGGGCACATACCGAGCAGGAGGAGACATAAACCCTCACATCCCTGGCTAACGTTGGCCACCAGTATTTCACGCTAAGGCAGTGCACCGTCCGACCAATACCAGGATGTCCAGAGGAGGGTGATGTATGAGCCCAAGAAATAAGCCGATCACGAACCTCGAGCGGAACGTATGTCCGCCCCACAGGACACTCGGGGGGAGTAGGGTCGGTACGCAGCGCCCGCTCGATTTCCGCATCGACCTCCCACACTACCGGAGCCACCAGACAAGACTCCGGCAGTATGGAAGTAGGCTCAATGGACCTCTCCTCTGTGTCATACTGCCGGGACAGGGCGTCTGCCTTACCGTTCTGGGACCCAGGGATGTATGTGATCTTAAAAACAAACCGGGTCAGGAACATGTTCCACCTAGCCTGACGAGGGTTCAATCTCCTAGCTGCCCGGATGTACTCCAGGTTACGGTGATCAGTCAGAATGAGGAAAGGGTGTTGAGCCCCCTCAAGCCAATGCCTCCACACCTTTAGAGCCTGGACTACAGCTAACAGCTCCCTGTCCCCAACGTCATAATTGCGCTCCGCCGAGCTGAGCTTCTTGGAGTAGAACGCACAGGGGCGGAGCTTAGGTGGCGTGCCGGACCGTTGTGACAGGACTGCCCCAATACCGGTCTCGGACGCGTCCACCTCTACTTGGAAAGGCAAAGAGGGATCCGGATGCGCCAGCACCGGGGCCGAGGCGAACAGGTTCTTCAGCTTGACAAATGCCCTGTCCGCCTCAGCTGACCACTGCAAGCGCACCGGACCCCCCTTTAGCAGGGACGTAATGGGAGCTGCAACCTGTCCAAAGCCCCGGATAAACCTCCGGTAGTAATTAGCAAAACCCAAGAACCGCTGCACCTCTTTTACGGTGGTTGGAGTTTGCCAATTACGCACAGCCGATACCCGATCTACCTCTATCTCCACGCCAGACGCGGACAACCGATAACCCAAAAAGGAGACGGACTCCTGGAAGAACAGGCATTTCTCTGCCTTGACATACAAGTCATGCTCCAACAGTCGTCTCAATACTCGGCGCACCTGGGCTACATGCTCGGCTCGTGTAGAAGAGTACACTAGAATGTCGTCAATGTACACCACTACACCCTGCCCATGCATGTCCCGGAAAATCTCATCAACAAAGGATTGGAAGACTGAAGGAGCATTCATTAACCCGTATGGCATGACGAGATACTCGTAATGACCCGAGGTGGTGCTAAATGCTGTTTTCCATTCATCCCCCTCCCTAATGCGCACCAAATTGTACGCGCTCCTGAGATCCAACTTTGTGAAGAACCGCGCTCCGCGTAATGACTCCGTCATCGTCGCAATCAGTGGAAGTGGGTAACTGTATTTTACTGTGATCTGATTGAGACTACGGTAATCAATACACGGGCGCAATCCCCCGTCCTTCTTCTTCACAAAGAAGAAACTCGAGGAGACCGGAGAAGTAGAGGGCCGTATGTATCCCTGTGCCAAGGACTCGGCTATGTAAGTCTCCATAGCCGCAGTCTCCTCTTGAGACAGGGGATACACACGACTCCTGGGAAGAGCTGCTTCAGTCTGGATATTTATCGCACAGTCCCCCTGTCTATGAGGAGGTAGCCGTGCTGCCCTCGATTTACTAAACACTAGTGCTAAATCCTCATACTCGGGGGGAATGCGCAGTGCGGGCACTTGGTTCGGACTCTCTACCGAGGTCGCCCCTATGGAAACACCTAGACATCTCCCTACACACTGGGCAGACCACTCCATAAGAGCCCTCTGTTGCCACGCTATGGTAGGATCGTGGGTGCTTAACCAGGGAAGCCCCAACACCACTGGGTACGCAGGAGAGTCAATCAGATAGAACTGAATGATTTCCTCATGACCCCCCTGCGTAGTCATCGTCAGTGGTGCTGTGACATCCCTGATCAGACCCGACCCCAACGGCCGGCTGTCTAATGCATGGACAGGGAATGGAACTTCTACCGGCCGAAGGGGAATTCCTAACCTAGCACAAAATGCCCGATCAATAAAGTTCCCAGCTGCGCCTGAATCTACTAGCGCCTTATGCTGGGAATGAGGTGCCACCTGTGGAAAACGCACAGGAATGCTCATGTGGCCAACAGAGAGCTCTGGGTAAGTGGGCGCCTACTCACCTGAAATGACTCCCCAGTGCGTGACCTGTTGTCCCCTCTCTCAGAAGACCCTCCCCAGCACCTGGCCGCGGTGTGTCCTCCACGGCCACAGTTGGTGCAGGGGGTGGCCCTCCTCGGGTTCTCCCTCCTCCTCTCTCTAGCGCCAGCACCCCCGAGCTCCATAGGAATAGGCTCGGAGGTGCTGGAGGATGGAATGGACGGCCCCCACTCGGGACGTCCGCGGGTAGCCAGCAGGGTGTCTAGACTGATGGAGATGTCCACCAGCTGGTCGAACGACAGGTTGGTATCCCTGCAGGCCATCTCACGACGAACGTCCTCTCGTAGGCTACACCGATAGTGGTCAATGAGGGCCCTCTTATTCCATCCCGCATCCGCTACTAATGTCCGGAACTCCAGTGCGAACTCCTGTGCGCTCCTCTTCCCCTGTCGGAGGTGGAATAGACGCTCTCCCGCCGCTTTCCCCTCAGGTGGATGATCGAAGACAGTCCTGAAGCGGCGGGAAAACTCTGCGTAGGTGATGGTGGTGGCGTCTATTCCCCTCCATTCGGCATTGGCCCACTCCAACGCCTTTCCGGAGAGACAGGAGATGAGGGCGGAGACGCTCTCGTATCCCGAGGGCGCCGGGTGTATAGTGGCAAGGTAAAGTTCTACCTGTAGGAGGAAGCCCTGACACCCGGCTGCAGAACCGTCATATGCCCTCGGGAGCGAGAGCCGAATGCCACTGGGTTCCGGTGCTGAGAGAGGAGGACTGGCCGTTGGTGCTGGGATGGTGTGAGAAGGCGTGGGCACCTCCCGATTCATCAAACGGCGCAGTCTGTTGGACACCTCGTCCATGGCGGCCCCGAGTTGCCGGATCATGGCGTCCTGGGAATTAATCCGGTATTCCAGGGAATCGGGTGCCGCCGCTGTTCCTGCTGACTCCATGTGGGTGTGTTGTTCTGTCATGTGGTGAGGTGTATGTGGTGTGGAAGTCAGGCGCAGGACACCAAGGCTCAGTCCAACAGAGTTTACTCAAAAATCCAACAAGGAAGCGGTAAACAAACTACCTCGAAACAATCAGAGGCGAGTATTTACGCACCATGCGTAAAACACTAAAACAGCAAACAAGAAACAAAACACGCAGCACAACGACAGGCGAACAACAACACACAATCTAACTAACACAAAACAGGGAACTTATAGGACACGTAATTAGGACACAAACAGACACAGGTGTACCAGACAGACTAAAGCAATCAATACACGAAACATACAACGGTGGCAGCTAGTATTCTGGGGACGACGAACGCCGCAGCCTGCCCGAACCAGGAGGAGGAGCAGCCTCGGCCGAAACCGTGACACCTTTGTTGGCAATGACACAGGTCAAACGTTTTCTGTAAGTCTTCACAAGGTTTTCACACACTGTTGCTGGTATTTTGGCCCATTCCTCCATGCAGATCTCCTCTAGAGCAGTGATGTTTTGGGGCTGTCGCTGGGCAACACAGACTTCCAACTCCCTCCAAAGATTTTCTATGGGGTTGAGATCTGGAGACTGGCTAGGCCACTCCAGGACCTTGAAATGCTTCTTACGAAGCCACTCCTTCGTTGCCCGGGCGGTGTGTTTGGGATTATTGTCATGCTGAAAGACCCAGCCACGTTTCATCTTCAATGCCCTTGCTGATGGAAGGAGGTTTTCACTCAAAATCTCACGATACATGGCCCCATTCATTCTTTTCCCTTTGCAGAAAAACAGCCCCAAAGCATGATGTTTCCACCCCCATGCTTCACAGTAGGTATGGTGTTATTTGGATGCAACTCAGCATTCTTTGTCCTCCAAACACAACGAGTTGAGTTTTTACCAAAAAGTTATATTTTGGTTTCATCTGACCATATGACATTCTCCCAATCCTCTTCTGGATCATCCAAATGCACTCTAGCAAACTTCAGACGGGCCTGGACATGTACTGGCTTAAGCAGGGGGACACGTCTTGCACTGCAGGATTTGAGTCCTTGGCGGCGTAGTGTGTTACTGATGGTAGGCTTTGTTACTTTGGTCCCAGCTCTCTGCAGGTCATTCACTAGGTCCCCCCGTGTGGTTCTGGGATTTTTGCTCACCGTTCTTGTGATCATTTTGACCCCACGGGGTGAGATCTTGCGTGGAGCCCCAGATCGAGGGAGATTATCAGTGGTCTTGTATGTCTTCCATTTCCTAATAATTGCTCCCACAGTTGATTTCTTCAAATCAAGCTGCTTACCTATTGCAGATTCAGTCTTCCCAGCCTGGTGCAGGTCTACAATTGTTTCTGGTGTCCTTTGACAGCTCTTTGGTCTTGGCCATAGTGGAGTTTGGAGTGTGACTGTTTGAGGTTGTGGACAGGTGTCTTTTATACTGATAACAAGTTCAAACAGGTGCCATTAATACAGGTAACGAGTGGAGGACAGAGGGGCCTCTTAAAGAAGAAGTTACAGGTCTGTGAGAGCCAGAAATCTTGCTTGTTTGTAGGTGACCAAATACTTATTTTCCACCATAATTTGCAAAAAAATTCATTAAAAATCCTACAATGTGACTTTCTGGATTTTTTTTCTCAATTTGTCTGTCATAGTTGACGTGTACCTATGATGAAAATTACAGGCCTCTCTCATCTTTTTAAGTGGGAGAACTTGCACAATTGGTGGCTGACTAAATACTTTTTTTCCCCACTGTACGTTAAGTGCCATGGGATCTTTAGTGACCACAGAGAGTCAAGACACCCGTTTAACGTCCCATCCGAAAGACGGCACCCTACACAGGGCAATGTCCCCAATCACTGCCCAGGGGCATTGGGATATTTTTTTTGACCAGAGGATAGAGTGCCTTCTAGTACTAGCCCTCCAACACCACTTCCAGTAGCATCTGGTCTCCCATCCAGGGACTGACTAGGACCAACCCTGCTTAGCTTCAGAGTCAAGTGAGCAGTGGGATGCTAGCAGGTCTCTCTCTAGTCTACATTATTGTCTGTGAACTGGTGACTGTCTGCCCCGTAATACGGCATCCATATTAGGAAGTCTTCAGTTGTCCGAAAAAACTCCCTCAGTTGTGTGTGGGTTAAGAATGGGCCGGACGCAGTGGCCCTGTACCGCAGCGCCTTCGGCCCGCCCTCGGCCTCCCAGAGAGGGATCCCGACCCAGGGGTTGCTGGACGCGGTGGTGTACCGGCTGAGGGGCTCAGACAAGGATGCCCAGGAGCTGAGCGATGTGTTGACCCCAGGACAGCTCACCCTGCTGGAGGACCCGGAGGTGCAGCCCGGAGACGAGGCCTTGAGCCGCTGTAACGGCCTGCTGCCTGCCGACCTGTCTGCTTTTGTGGTGGCCCCACCCACACCTCTGAGGGAGAACTCTTGTCCCCGCCCACCCCCTCCCCCTGAAGGCGTGGTCATCAGCGAGGTGGGAGGTGCCCGGTGGACCAACCACAGCCAGCAGAGGGGGTTTGTGGAGCTGCTAGGACCGCCCCTGACTTCTCTACAGGGCCTGGTCCTGACCGTGTTTGAAGAGTATCGCGCCGGTACGACCATGGCCCTCCCTCTGACCGGAATCACAGACCATAACGGCTTCTACCTCATCGGGAACATCACAGGAGCAGACCAGGTGTTTCCGAAGGGGGCCACAATTCCGGCCAATGGGGCCGTAGTCCTGTGTTCTGACACAGTCACTGTGTGTAGAGCTGGTACCACCCTAACCAACAGCACTCTTCGTGACACGCTAGTGTTCAGTGATGACCTGAGATTGCTAATTAAACTCTCCGCCACCAGAGGGCAGCAGGTGATGCCTGTACTCAGGTCAGTGGAGGATAGTCCCGTGTCTCTCAGCCGTTGCTCCTGCTGCGAGGCAAGAAGCCCCTCCTCCTGGACCAGCTCCTCCCCCACCCCGCGCCTGACCAACATCTGCCCCAGCCCCGCTTTCTCCAGCGACCTCGACCTATGCCTGGCTCCCCTCTCCGGTGATTGGCAGGAGCACCCAGGAAACTGCAGTGGACTGGTGCAGGGTCACAGTGAGATGGATGTTGCTGGCTATCTGGAGGAAAGATGTCACTGTGGTATCTCTGCCCTCTACCTGCAGGTGGCCAACTTCTCCTGTGTGGCCGGGTGGCTCCATGTGCTGGGGAACATCCAGGCCCTGTCGGACCACCAGAGGGCCCTCATCCTCCAGACCTCCCCCACCCAGGGGGACACCTGTACCGACCCGGCTACCGACTGACGCATGAGCACAGAGTCTGCCCTGGGCCTGCAGATTGGCCTGGTGCTAGGAGCTCTACTGCTACTGGGGCTGGGAGCAGCCCTCTTTACCTACTTCTACAAAAAGAGGCAACCACTGGACTATTACTCCATGGAGTTGAATGAACCTGAAGAGGGACCTTCAGAACTTTAAGTGTGTGTGTATGTGTGCATGTGAGGGAGCATTTTTTAGCTCTGAGTGAAGTCCTGCCTGCCTATTTTTAATTTTTAAACATTGTATTCTTCTGTCTGTGTTTTTGAATAGGGATCTCCCACTAGATAAGGGACCAGCGCCATTTTTGTTAATGTGTACGAATTACCATCCTTTTACATTCCTTCCATCATAATTGTGGTCCTCTGTAGCTCAGCTGGTAGAGCACGGCGCTTGTAACGCCAGGGTAGTGGGTTCAATCCCCGGGACCACCCATACACAAAAATGTATGCACGCATGACTTGTAAGTCGCTTTGGATAAAAGCGTCTGCTAAATGGCTTATTATTATTATTATTATATTATTATTATTATTAACTTGTCCCTCTATGTCTCTAGTGTTGTTTCAATCTGTTATGAAGACACCAGGGGAGCTGTTCCTTCGCTTCCCAGTCAGGATCCTCTTCATGGTGGCCTGGAATGTGGAGGAGGAGAAGTAGAACGTCACAGGATCCAGGACGGTGTTGACCAGGGTCAGGAGCAGAGCTTAGAGCCGCCACCCCACGTCATCTTGGATGATGAACCCCTGTATATGGGTGACATTATAGGGCAGGAAGCAGACAACAAAAACCAGTAGAGTCCCCATTGACATTTCGACGGCTCTCTTCCTTTTCTCTGCACGAAGGTTGGGGGTCCTATTGAGGATGAGGATGAAGTTCAGGTAGCAGAACACACAGACCAGCAGTGGCATGATGTATAGAACCACACACAGCTCCAAGCGCATGGGGAGCACCACCTTAAGCTTCTCCTGGGTGAAGTTGTCATATCAGGCATAGAAATCAGATGAGGTGAGGCCCTCATCCATCGCTGACTGGTTCTCCATGATGTAGATGAAGCAGAGGTGGTCCGAGTTGAAGACCCACACCACTAGGCTGCTCAACACTCCGTATAAGGGCTTGCGGCTGAGCCTGTCCTGAACAGGGAAGGCCACACACAGGTAGCGGTCAACACTGACCACCAACAGCAGGAAGGAGCTTGTGTAGATGGTGGAGGAGAAGAAGACGAAATAGGTTATGTTGTAGAGAGAGCTGGGAAGAGTCCAGACCTTGCCGGAGGCTGCCTCATGCATCTTGAGGAGCAGGAAGATGAGGTCGGACACAGTCAGGTTGAGCAGGAGGATGTCTGTAGGAGTGGGCTTTTTGTGGATCTTGACGCTGAAGGCGTAGAGTGCCAGGATGTTGCCAGGCAGGCCCATCAGGAAGGTGATGTAGACAGACAGAATCACCTCACTCCTCACCACCATAATCAATATACATTGAGTATACAAAACTTTAAGAACACCTGCTCTTTCCATGACATAGACTGACCAGGTGAATCGAGGTAAAAGCTATGATCCCTTATTGATGTCACTTGTTAAATCCACTTCAATCAGTGTAGATGAAGGGGAGGAGACAGGTTAAATAAGGATTTTTAAGCTTTGAGACAATTGAGACATTAATTGTGTATGTGTACCATTCAGAGGGTGAACGGGCAAGACAAAAGATGGAAGTGCCTTTGAACAGTGTATGGTAATAGGTGCCAGGCCTAGCTAGGGCTGTTATGGGGACCATTTTACCGCACACCGGCGGTCACAAGTCATGAAGGCAGTCAAATTCCACGGTAATTAGGCTTCTCCAAGCTCTGGTGCTGCTGATGGTTATTAGTAGCCTACCAAACTTGCTAACTGCCTGGTGCTCAGCCCTCTATTGTCCCTCTAATCACTCTGACATCAATGCAAATGTAATCGAAAATCTAATCAAACACGCCATGAGAGCCCATGAGCTCATGTTGTGCAACATTTCTATAGGCTATGCAATTGTGTGAGAAAACAGAGTGATGGCCTGTATTAAAAAGAGGAGGATCCCATCAGCTTTCTATAGGCTAGGACAGCTATATTTATTTCTCAACTTTCCTATTATTAATCACATTGCTTCTCTTTACAACAGGAGTATAGCCTACCTGGCTGGCATGAAAATGAACCACGGGAAAAGCGTCCTCCATTCGCTATTTAAGTGCATAGATAACATGTATTTTTTAAAACTCTTATTTAGTGTATGTAAAGACATGATATTAAATCAACAATAGTTTGATTGGTGACAATATTAGCCTATCACTTGTGAATGATATATTATCACTTGTGAATGATGCCCAGCGGAAGGCAAGAAACAATGCATACCTTTTTTTTGCAACTTTTTCAAATCATAGTCCCACACTTCATGTAGCCTAGCCCATAGGCCTATATATTTTGATAAGGTTTGTATCACAACTAAAGTGGCCAAATAACTTATTAAAATTAAGCACATTAATCTGCTTTACAATGGGTGTAGAGCCTAACTGGCATACATATGCAGCGCTTGAGTTTCAAGTTTGGGGAAGGTAATTTTCACCATAACAATGCACCTTTATAATAAAAGCATTACATGCATAATCGCACTTGCCATCACTTTTGATAATGGTGTTTTCCTATTAATGGCACATTCGCACTTATAGCCCACTGCCATGTGAGCATTGCTGCGCTTATAATGTGAAGAAATAGCCTAATAATTTATCAACATTTTAAGCTAAACGTTCTGATCTGTTGTGCAAAACAATTTTTGGGATGCTAGTGGTTGTATTAATTTTGGATCTATCGCATCCCACAACTGTCCCAGACTATGTTTGGAATACTTATTTCTCGCAAAGAATAGAATAGGTCAACTTTCGTACTATGGGGGATAGTAGATTGACATAGGTTAGTGCTTTTACTGTTCGTTAGGCCGATTCATCTTGTTGGCTGACGAAAAGCAAATGTGGAAAGTTCTTCACATATCTTCAATATGCGCCTCGAATTGGAAAAGGACGCGCACAGTTGCGTCCCGGATGTGTCTGTCTTCACTTGTAGCCTGTGACCCGATCAGGTGACGGAGAGCCATGTGAGTGAGAAGTGCTTTGGCGCATGCAGCACGCAGGGAGAAGGGAATGACAATTATTACGTTCAGCCCAACAGCACAACAACCACTGGCTGCAAAATACATTGATTTTTTTAGGGGGCATTAAGGCCACGTAAAGGGGATGCCGCCGGGAAAAAGTCGAGGCATTATCAAGTACTTGTCAAAGTGTGAAGGAGAGACTGATGAAGTGTGTACAGCCTGCACAAAAAACATAGAGAGCTCATGCCTTTTATGCAACTTTTTTCAGATCATCATTAGAGTCGCATCATGCAGCCTTAGAATGTATTAAAACTAAAAACATATAGCCCAACGTTTGCATCACAACTAAAGTTACATACATAACTCTAAATGAAGCATATAGGAGTAGCTGTTTCTTTGTTAACCGCTCAACACAGAATGTGCGCACTCCCTCAAATAGTTTGGAGAAAATATCCATTCTATTTTATTCAGCTTTGTTCAATTTTATTCTTCATACTATAGAATAATGCCATAGAATTCTAAGCAAATCTTGTCTGCTAAATGAACTAGTGTAGCCCACAGCCATATGGCATAGCCAGATCAGGACCTAACATAAGGACAACTCAGACTATGCTATTCTGTTCTTCTGAAATAGACTACATTTTCTTCATATCATGTTTCTTTAGACCTGTCTAAAATAAATAATGGATTTATTGTGAAGGTGTAGGCTATATTACATGGATTTATTATACTTTTTAAAATGTAGATGTTCCAAATGTCTACATCAGTGGCTTGTAGGCTATGTGTGTACTAAATGTGTTTGTTAATTAATGGTCAATTACCGTGAGACCGGCAGTTATTTGCTTGACAAGCACCCGGCTGACGAAATTTTATGATCCTAGCCAGGCCAACCGGTTTGTGTCAAGAACTGCAACGCTGCTGGGTTTTTTATGCTCAACAGTTTCCTCTGTGTATCAAGAATGGTCCACCACCCAAAGCACATCCAGCCAACTTGACACAACTGTGGGAAGCATTGGAGTCAACATTGGCCAGCATCCCTATGGAAAGCTTTCGACACCTTTTAGAGTCCATGCCCCGACGAATTGAGGCTGTTCTGAGGGCAAAGAGGTGAAACTCAATATTAGGAAGGTGTTCTTAATGTTTGGTATACTCAGTGGTTTAGACAGCTCTGTAGAAAAGTTTACATGTTTGTATTTTATTTCAGTTATAAATATGTTCACATAACACATTTCTAAAAGCAATATGACACACACAAATACAGTTAATACCAAAGTTATAATACAAAATATAGGTTACATTAATTGCTTAAACACACAAAAAACACAATCCACACAGCCCAGACAGGTGCACAAACACAAAAACGTACGACTTTTAACAGTAGGCTACACGACTCAGTCATCAACTTATAACAATTGGATAACATTATTATTACGAACTCTGAAGCAAACTCACTGATAGTTCAATAGTTTTGGTAGATATCATCCATGTCTGAACACATAGCCTGTGGGGAACAAATAAGAACGTGTTAACCTATCTTTCTACATGTTTGAGAAACCAACAGAAGAACACTACATTTAGGCCACCAAAATACACATGGCTTCAAAAATACACTTGATCTGAGGGCTTTGGTGGTAATCACTCTCCTGTCATCACAGTGTCTGAAATATGAAAGTGTGGGTAAAAAGTATGTGGTATTTTTATTTTGATCAAAAGCTGCACCAGCCAAATTGGGTTTGTAGTGAGGTTACACAAAGTTGACCTTTGTGTTATCTTGTAACTTGATCTTTGGATAATTCTCGTTCTTTGCTGGGTTTTGACTAGGCTTCTTTGGCACAAAGTCATTCAGTTTCGTAGACTGAGGATTGGCTATCCGTCCTTGCTTTCTCCTTGGGTATGGCCATGGGCATGGCCTTAGCCCTTTGCTGTGGCCTGAGGAGGAGAGGAGAATGTGGAACCTGATTATAGTTCAGTACCATTTTGACTTTTCAAAAATATCTCCAACCACCCACTACAGAAGCGAATACATTTCAATGCTATATCGTATGAATTTGAGGATTGGTCAAAAGGTAAGAATTTTTTTCTCACTTTTGGGGATTGCTGTACCCTTATGGACTCTGACATGTCAGTTTCCTTAAGGACAAAAAAAACATGTAAATGAGCTTGAACATTATTCTTTGTTGTATGTAAAATACAGACGCAAAAATGACAGTACCTTAGAGGGATATCCAAAGTGGGGGGATTGGAGCTGGCCTTTGGTCTACAGATAATGGTTAGTAGAAGGGAGACATCATTCAAAATGACACACCTAATATGGTTTTATATGTGACATCATCATCATCAAGAACCGTACAAACCTCTCTATTCAACGTCTTCTGCAAACAAACATTACAGCTCCCCACAGAAAGGCACTTCCAACTGCCAGAGCAGTCAGCATCCATGGCAGAACTATGTTCAAAGAAAGACAGAGAGAGAGAGATCGAGAAAGGGGGGAGGGGGGACACATGGGGAGGCAGAGGAGGAAGAAAGACTGTCACTGTGTGCAGATTATAATGACATCAGAAGATTAAGAATATAAATTCTGTACTGAAAGCTTACTTACACTGTCCAGCCGTGAATTCAGTGTCAAGGGGCAGCTGCTGGATGTCAGTGGCCAGTGAGTTAATGGCTACGCAGGAGACATTTGGTCGTCTTTCCACAGGCCCAGTGAGTTCTGATGACACCATATTTTCTCTGTATATGGTGTTGGAAGTGAAGGATGATGGGAGAGTGTTGTTTTTGTTGATCCTCCAGTGCAGAGTAGCATTAGGTCGGGCTTCTGCTCTACACACACAGTGCAGAACCCCACCCTTCAAGGAGCAGGTGGAGTCAGAGAGGATTGCTGGGGGGACTGGAGTGACAGAATGACATGAAGTGGTGGTTTTAAAAAATGTTGTTTGACACTACACATTTGTCTTCCTTCTTGTTATAAGTGAGTGAGAAACAATGACAATAGAACTATGTAAGGGTGGGAAGGAGCATGTCTTCTCTTCTATTTTACACCCATAATGTATCGTTAGAATTAACATTTCAATGTACAACTATAATGTTAGTTCCATTGGAAACTGTGCAACCAGACATAGACACATACAATGAGATACTTACAGTTGACATCCAGAAACAGCCAGGCTGACAGATTTGATCCAATATTATTTTGGACAATGCAGGAGAATGAGGTGTCTCTGCTAATGTTGGGATAGGACATTTTGCCCTGAGTTGAATTCATTTGGATGCTTTGGCCTCCCTGTCGTCTGATCCACACAAACCTGCCTGGCTGGGGGTTGCTGTCAGCAACACACTTCAGGTTGACACTCTGACCTTCACTGACTTGCTGTTCATCTGCTATCACCTTCACACCTACAGGGGCATCTGTTTATAAAGCAGACAAACATGTATTGTGACTATGTAGTCGTTTGTTCTGTAAAATTCTATATTTATTTAAGTGATGGCCTGTGAACGGAATAATTGCACAACTGAGAACAAACAAGTAAGACCAAAAACGTACATGAGATGTTAAGAATAACTGGTTGACTCTCAGTTCGGACTGAAGCGAATTGAGCTGTGCATTTCATCACTATTTTGTGCAGTTGGCGCGTTCCTCTTCCTTGTATTGTCTCAGTAGACACCCACAGTCCTCCCTTTTCCTCCATGGAAGTCACTGATGTAGAATTCTCAGGCAAACGGCTCCAGTTAAGGGATGGAGGAGAGGCAGGGCAGGAATGCCAGACACTACAGTTGGCCTGGAATAAGGCTCCATCCACCATTGCATTCTGCATGGATAATGCAGGAGCTTTTCTCTCTGCAAGTTCGAATACATTATTATTAGTGGGAACCAAAGGCAAACAAGGCATTACCAGCTCCCATGACTAATGGTTTAACACCCTGTTTAAAATTCTCGTTCAGTTTTAACATAGTGTTCTAACTATCGACCACTATCACTCCTACATTCAGATGTCAAAGTAATGAAGTACTGTTCATCTGATCACAATCTGTTGTATTTTTTCAGTTGTTCAACTACAACAAATAATTAATCTAATAAACCTCTCCATGAGTGTGCTTACTTTCAACTGTAATCCTTACGATCTGATGATGGAACTTTTGTGTAGCTAACTCATCAGGGTTGATCCACACGAAGAGCTGGAGGTTATTGTCTATCAACGTCACACTCTCAAACCTCAGTGTACAGTCACCCTCTGCTGCATTGCCTGGCACTGATGTACGCCCTCTAAAACTGGCCTCCACACTGGTCGGTCCCTTGCCATCATAAACCTTGGGATAGTTAATACTATGATACCGGTACCAGATGACCCTGTGGTGAGGGGCGGTGTGACAGGATATTTCTACATTTACATTTTACATTTTAGTCATTTAGCAGACGCTCTTATCCAGAGCGACTTACAGTTAGTGAATACATATTTTTTTTATACTGGCCCCCCGTGGGAATCGAACCCACAACCCTGGCATTGCAAACGCCATGCTCTATCAACTGAGCTACATCCCTGCCGGCCATTCCCTCCCCTACCCTGGACGACGCTGGGCCAATTGTGCGCCGCCCATTAGTCTCCCGGTCGCGGCCGGCTGCGACAGAGCCTGGATTCGAACCAGGATCTCTAGTGACACAATTAGCACTGCGATGCGATGCAGTGCCTTAGACCACTGCGCCACTCAGGAGTACCACACAGCTGCCATCTACTGCCTTCACAGTATTGGGCACCTTCACCATCCAACAGTGACCAAGCAAGACAAGTGTGCACCCTGAGGAAGAAGACCTAGCAAGTCAGTTTACATTGCATCAGTTCTCTTTTATTACTTTGCCAGCTGTATCAAGTGGAGTTTAAATAACCTTCCCCAATTTGAGGAACTGAATAGTTGGTTGATCCGCAGAAGTACAGTGCATTCGGAAAGCATTCAGACCCCTTCACCTTTTCTACATTTTGTTATGTTACAGCCTTATTCTAAAATGGATTCAATTGTTTTTTCCCCTAATCAATCTACACACAATACCCCATATTGACAAAGCAAAAATAGGTTTTTTAGAAATCTTGGCAAAAATAAATAAATATGGAAATATCACATTTACATAAGTATTCAGACCCTTTACTCAGTACTTTGTTGAAGCACCTGTGGCAGCAATTACAGCCTCGAGTCTTCTTGGGTTTGAGGCTACAAGCTTGGCACACCTGTATTTGGGGAATTTCTCCCATTCTTCTCTGCAGATCCTCTCAAGCACTGTTAGGTTGGAAGGGGAGCGTCGCTGCACAGCTATTTTCTGGTCTCTCCAGAAATGTTAGATCGGGTTCAAGTCCGGGCTCTGGCTGGGCCACTCAAGGACATTCAGAGACTTGTCCTGAAGCCACTCCTGCATGTGCTTAGGGTTGTTGTCCTGTCGGAAGGTGAACCTTCGCCCCAGTCTGAGGTCCTGATCGCTCTGGAGCAGGTTTTCATCAAGGATCTCTCTGTACTTTGCTCCGTTAATCTTTCCCTCGATTCTGACTAGTCTCCCAGTCCCTGCCACTGAAAAACATCCCCACAGCATGATGCTGCCACCACCATGCTTCACCGTAGGGATGGTGCCTGGTTTCCTCCAGACGTGACGCTTGGAATTCAGGCCAAAGAGTTCAATCTTTGCTTAATCAGAACAGAGAATCTTGTTTCCCATGGTCTGAGGGTCCTTTAGGTGCCTTTTGGCAAACTCCAAGTGGGCTGTCATGTGCCTTATACTGAGGAGTGGCTTCCGTCTGGCCACTCTACCATAAAGGCCTGATTGTTGGATTGCTGCAGAGATGGTTGTCCTTCTGGAAGGTGCTCCCATCTCCACAGAGGAACTCTGGAGCTCTGTCAGAGTGACAATCGGGTTCTTGGTCACCTCCCTGACTAAGGCCCTTCTCCCCCGATTGCTAAGTTTGGGAAGAGTCAGCTCTAGGAAGAGTCTTGGTCGTTCCAAACTTTTTCCATTTAAGAATGATGGATGCCACTGTGTTCTTGGCGACCTTCAATGATGCAGAAATCTTTTCGTACCCTTCCCCAGATCTGTGCCTCGACACAATCCTGTCTCGGAGCTCTACGGACAATTCCTTCGACCTCATAACTTGGGTTTTGCTCTGAAATACACTGTCAACTGTAGGACCTTATATAGACAGGTGTGTGCCTTTCCAAATCATGTCCAATCAATTGAATTTACCTCAGGTGGACGCCAATCTAGTTGTAGAAACATCTCAAGGATGATCAATGGGAACAGGATGCACCTGAGCTCAATTTCGAATCCCATAGCAAAGGGTCTGAATACTTATGTAAATAAGGTATTTCTGTTTTTTATTTTAATACTTTTGCAAAAATCTCAAAAAAACCTGTTTTCGCTTTGTCATTGTTGGGTATTGATGAGATTATTATTATTTTTAAATAAATTTTTGAATAAAGCTGTAACGTAACAAAATGTGTAAGAAGGGAAGGGGTCTGATACTTTCCGAATGCACTGTATTTCCGAGTGCAACAGAAAGTGTTGCATTGCACCCCAAATAAAAACTACTGCATTAAAACTGCATCTAAACCAAATTAGCTGTATGTAGCCAGTTTCAGTTTCAATGCAGTAGTTATACTTGGCCTGCAATGCAACACATTCTGTGACCAGAGGAAAAAAAAAATACTGCATGTGGTTCTCTCGTTGTCTTTCTTTATACATGTAGCGCTTTCAGCAAAGACCATTGCTAGCAATAATCAGGGTGACGGGATGCCAAATAATTGGGTTCTATTATAAAAGCTTCATCAGTTTATGTAGCACCAGCTGGTGCAAAGCAAAATAAGTAGCATTTACTGTACATACTGTATTTATCTACATACTGTACACATACAGTATTTAAAATATAATGACATTTAATGGCTTAAAGCTAGAAAGCTAAAGTCAGATAATGCACATGTTGATGCAAAAATGTAGTTTTACCATGCAAACAAATGTCATATAATAAGATGTATAATGTACCTGTGATGAAGCTGAGGATGTCCATTAGAAGAGTCTGTGGTGTCTTTAGTCTATTAAGGTTCCAATATCATGTGATGGTTAGGATGCTGAAGTTTATAGCTATAAAACAAACAATCATTCACCCAATCAATTAATTAAAGGAAAACTCCACCCAAAAACTATCTTTTGGTATTTGTTTAATTAGTCCATTGTTGACATACTCCCAAAATGTTTTGCTTGTCAGCAATCAAGTTTTCAAGATATGTAACTTTCAAAATACAGAAATCATCCCCGTATGATGCATTTTGTATTATATGATGCTGTTTTGCATCATTTGATGTTGTTTAGCATCATGTGATGCTGTTTAGCATCATGTGATGTGAAATGCATCATATGGTGATGATTTCTGTATTTTGAAAGTTACACATCTTGAAAACTTGATTGCTGACAAGCAAAACATTTTGGGAATTTTCCTTTAAATCAATTAAATACTTTTATTTAATTTCTGTACTTTTATTTCATTTCTGTTTTAATATGGATTGAATCACAACATAAATACATCCAGAATATTTTGTGTTTTTGTATATTTTCTAATGAAAACATCTCACTATACTGCAGTCCTAGCACCTGACTACATAGAGCAGGGCTCTTCAACATTTTCTTGCCCAGGGACCCCCTCCCAGGCAAACCAGTGACCCAGGGACCCCATCATACATAAAAAAAAAAAATCACGTCTTGTCTTATCACCAGGCGAATGATAATGGAGAAGCAATCAACATTTGAAAATGAATTGATTTGGTAGATAGTTTTCCATTATTTTTACCGCCCCACATTAGAATTGGAAGAGGAAGTGTAAACTCTAACATAGCCTATTAGCTAGAAAGGTAACTCCAAACACATTTTCACAATGAGCAGCTGTTTAGCTGCTTAAACAAAAGTTAGCCATGTGTTGGCAAAAATGTATGTCTAAGTCAAGAAAGCTTACCAGCAGCCAGCGGCACTTGCCGCACTTGTAGTGGTAGCCTATTTGCGGGTATTTTTTCAAAGCCTATATCAGATACTCCAGTGAGTGTAATTGGCTCCAATTAGTGTAATTTGCTCAGTATTAGGAGTTGAGAAATAAAGTTGACATTATTAGAAAGAAGATATTCTCCTCTTTTCTACTGTAGGTATGTAATTGAAATTAAATGTATTCTGTTATTGCTAGCGATATTCATAAAAACTTTGAAATAAACAAAATAAAAATTCCACTTAAAAATATACCGTATTTTTGTCAACCCTTTGCAGTAATCCCGCTGACCCCTGGTTGAATACCCCTGAGATAGAGCCATGAATACAAGGAACTTTCATCCACATCAAGTAACTCAAGCGATCAGTAAAATCTGATTTCTAAAAAACGGATAAAACAACGACTCATGACTCATATATTCTGCATTGTTGGGAAGTGCCTGTAAGTAAGCATTTCACTGTTTGTCTACACCTGTAGTTTACGAAGCATATTTATTTTATTTGACACACACACATACACACAAGCTATCTAACACACACACATTTTTAGATTGTAATATTGTATTATTGTAGTATTGTACATTTTATATAGTACATTTGTAATAATAGAGTAATAATGTAATGTCTTGTATGATGTATTGTTTTATTTACGATGTAGGCTGTTGTTTTGTTGAGATGTAATTATTTTATTTCTGTTTGTACCACAGGAAGAGTAGCTGCTGGCTTATGGAGATCCTAATAAATACTAAATACTAGGTTCTGTGTAGCTCAGTTGGTAGAGCATGGCACTTGCAACGCCAGGGTTGTTGGTTCGATTCCCACGGGGGACCAGTACGAAAATGTATGCCGTCGCTCTGTATAAGAGTGTCTGCTAAATTACTAAAATGTAAATACTTTAAGTAACCAAAGACTATATTTGACCAGACAAAGACGTTGCCTCCTGATATGCACAGGATGTTGCCACTACTTCTGCCAATTACATTTTGGTTTGATAAAAGACGATGTGGATGGAGAGTTTCTTAGACATCACCCCCGGTGAATAAAAATGAGATAACAAATTGAAAGCTATATCAAGAAGAGCAGTCTATCGTATATTATGTGGTAGGTCCTGTGGGAAGAGGTTACTTGAAATGCATAACAGTCTACCTGGAGGCTACAAAATGACATTATAAGCCATAATCAGACAGCAGAACCATGTATGATGACCTATGTCAACCAATGAAAACACTGTTAACCTCTAAAGGGGGGGGGGGGGGGGGGATTGTTTTAAAAATGATCATGCCATGGATCATTTAGCTGTTTGATTTAGAATTGTAATACCCCTTTAGGGCTCCCTCCTTTTTTGGGGCCTTTACTACTATAGCCCATAGAAACGCATTGAATAACATTAATACATGGCAGACAAGACAGTCAAAAAATGAATCATAAGGAATAGGATTTTGATGTGTCTGTCCTATATCTAGGATATAAGCAAGCTCAGTAAATATTTTTGGTTTTTTGGACACATATAACCTAAATATAACCTAAAAGAGTTCTACCTGGAACCAGCCTAAGAACCCTTTTGGAACCCTTTTTTCTAAGAGTGTACAGACATACCATGATATTTACATTTGCCGAAATGTTTTGTGCAAGCTATCACTGTCATTGAAATGTTGTCACAAATCCCCCATAAAACAAGAGATTAACATGCCTTACCTTCAGAAGAGGTGGTGAGCATTCTCTCTGTTTTCTGTCACAAAGCGAAACCCACTACATCATCCCCCCTTTGTTCTTTTCAAACAGGAAACTCACTGAATCTGTCAAAGTCTACTTTCCGATTGGCCAAGAGATTGTTCTAATGTTAGCTTTCAAACGCACCTTCGTTTTTTAGTTTTTGTTAATACTATTGGTGCATTCAATGATATTAGAGTGAGTTTAAGAGTTTTAAATACCTTGAAAACATTAAAAGTTATACAGAACGTAGGTCATCATAATGCTATGAACAATTACAAAGGCTTCAATAAATAACAATAAGGTGGACATTTAATGTTTTATTTGTTTTGTGGTAAAAAAAAAAAACAGCGTAATACTTTCATTAAGAGCAATATGTATTTGTGAAAGTACAATAGGCCTACAATAAATTCATGAAAAACTAGAGAAACTGTAGGTTCTCCATCTCCAGTGCCTTACTTATTCTGCGTCTGCCTACATTTCCCAGCACACACCTCTCTTCCTCCAGGTAGGAACCGCTAGACGCCTCCCTTCCCCCCTCCCCATCCACGGACCCCACATTCTTCTTCTTCATCCACTTCTTCTTCTTCCAAATCACACTGGAATAAAACACGTCACCCCCCTCCTTCTTTGCAGTGCCTTCTCCTGGATCTGTAGCAGTGTCAGCGATAGGACTGAGCAGGCCGGTTCGGTCGGTCTCAGAGATGGCTTTGGAGGAAGGCAGTGTTTTGGAACCCGGTTTGTGGGCCTCTAGGTCTTGTTCGCATCCCTGTCTCCTGGCCTGACTCGGTATCATGCTGTTGGTGTAGATGTCTTCTTCTGGCACAGGAGGATCCTGCAATAACATAAATGTATAGACATTTAACAGATTTTCTTTTGTGGTGATTTCATTATCAAACTATTTATAGGATAAATCTGATGATGCTTACCTGTGTCCCCTCACCACTGGTTGGAACTAGGTTCATCACCCCATCACTGTCGTCATATTTTTCATGACCTCTGAGTACCGTAAAATAAGGCTCCCAAACCCTGTGAAATCATCATACAACAAACTGGTCAAATCAAATATCTACAAATTAGTGTACACTTCAGAATCAGGAACTAAGTTCATGTAAAGCACAAAAAGTATAAAGACACAAATGCGTGCAGTATTTCCAGAACATTTTAAAAGAGTGATGACCTTACCTTAGGAGAAACAGTAAAGCACATATCAGTGCTGTCATTAATGCTGAAACAAATATTGCAGTGATGAAGATTGGCAAGGAAACTTGACCTAGAGGGGAACAGAAAAATCTTTAATCAATAGACTTAGAAAAGTTTTTATCAAGGTTATCAAGATCATCATTGTAGTCAATTATAGTGTCCAAACCCCTTATGAATGATAATGACTGGTTTGTGTATTTCAAAGTACCTACACTGTACAAATAGTTTTTGACCAGATCCAAATCGCTTTGACTGCAGAAAAACACCAAATGCTGCACAATGTGTCTGTATGGCAATTGATAACATAAAGCGCTTACCCTCATGAACTTCAGAGCTTATGCCCAGCCCCTGGTGATTCCCCAGGCATTGAGTACAGAACTGGAGGCTGGAAGATCCTACAGAGTTGGTGCTGAGGCAGACCAGAGTGGGTGTGTCCTCCTCCTGTGATTGGTGGATGATGAGGGAGCTTCTCAGGCCTGTGCTGCCCATTGGCTCCCTGATGACAGAGTTTCTTACGTGATTGACAGGCTGCCCAGCCAATCGCCACTCCACTTTGGGAGAGGGGTTCCCATGACTCTCACAGGAACAGTTGATCTTATCTGCAGTTCTGATGCAGCGAGAGGAGGGCAGGATCTTTGGAGCAACTATAGAAAACAGAGGATGAAGACAGTTAAGTCAAAGATATTTATAACCAACCCGACATAGTTCATCTGTGTCGTTTTCCATGGGAGAAAATTAAGCATAGTGGGTAGAACGAGCAAGGAGGAGGGCAGAGCCAAGCAAGAGCTAGCGAGAGCCTATTGGCGCATTCTAGCATGTATTTGCATATTTCCGTTAGGGAACGCCTTCGCTGTGAAGTGTGCGTGTGCAATAACTTTATTTGCCATTGCACTCCTTGTAAACAACACAACTTTTAAAAACTTTGACAAAGGGTCAAGTCTATAAAACTATGTGCACTCTGTTCATAACAGATTCTAGTTTTGGGAACAGAAAACTGTTTTGAGATCAGGCACGGTGTGAGCCGAATCAGGTGGAAGCGGTACTCGCTAAGCAAGCAGTGTGACGTCCTTTACAGGGGTGCCTAGTGACTCAGATCTACAGTTGAGCTCAGCTCAAAGCTGGGGTCGCTGTTGAGTAAGATTGAGGGGTGAATTTAACACATTGGGATGTGTGAAACATACTCCTCAGCCTGAAGTGTCCCCACTTGAACCAGCAAATAGTTTAATCAAGTGGACACCTGCTCGTCGAACATCTCATTCCAAAATCATGGGCATTAATATGGCGTTGGTCCCCCCTTTGCTGCTATAACAGTCTCCACTCTTCTGGGAAGGCTTTCCACTAGATGTTGGAACATTGTTGCGGGGACTTCCTTTCATTCAGCCACAAGAGCATTAGTGAGGTCGGGCACTGATGTTGGGCGATTAGGCCTGGCTCGCAGTCGGCATTCCAATTCATCCCAAAGGTGTTCGATGGGGTTGAGGTCAGGGCTCTGTGCAGGCCAGTGAAGTTCTTACACACCAATCTCGACAAACCATTTCTGTATGGACCTCGCTTTGTGCACGGGGCATTGTCATGATGAAAGACGAAAGGGCCTTCCCCAAACTGTTTCCATAAAGCTGGAAACACAGAATCGTCTAGAATGTCATTGTTTGCTGTAGCGTTAAGATTTCCCTTCACTGGAACTAAGGGGCCTAGCCCAAACCATGAACAACTGCCCCAGACCATTATTCCACCTCCACCAAACTTTACAGTTGGCACTATGCATTTGGGCAGGTAGTGTTCTCCTGGCATCCGCCAAACCCAGATTTGTCCGTCGGACTGCCAGATGGTGAAGCGTGATTCATCACTCCAGAGAACGCGTTTCCACTGCTCCAGAGTCCAATGGCGGCGAGCTTTACACCACTCCAGCCGACGCTTGGCATTGCACATGGTGATCTTAGGCAAATAAGCAAATACATAAGCAAATAAAAGATGACTGGTCATTGGTGAGAATAATCAGATCAGAGTGTGATGTCATGCTGGGGGCCAAAAACTCCATCCCACCTGAACAGGCTGAAAGGGTATCATTTTCACAATTTGTGAGTGTTATTTTGACCCCAGTGTGTGGAAATATCATATATATTTTTTTACAAATCACGTTTTTGACTGCACTGCCCCTTTAAAGTATGTTCACAGGATGTGGAAGTGTAACAACTTACATGTCACATCTATGTTAGTAGTTGTTGAGTTGTCCACCCCATGCTTATTCTCTGCTTCGCAATAGTACCGCCCACTATCATTGATAGCAATCTTATTGAAGGTGAAGCTCTGTCCAGATCGTACAATGACTCTCTCACTCCCATTGACTCTATACCAGGTGTAGGTCTTCACTGCTGGGTTGGCATTGCTGCTGCAGCTCAGAGTCACAGAGATTCCCTCTACCACTGAACCAGAGGGACGGACCGACAATGAGGTGTTCTTGGGAGGATCTGAAGAAGTGAAGAAGCATATTGTATGGAAACAGGTAATTTAGAGTGTGTTATGACACTAGCCATAGTGCTAATATATTGTGTACATTTGTTTTTATTTTGCACTTACACATCCCATCTAGTTGAGTGACAGATGAGTTCTGGGATCCAAGATGATTTCTGGTCTCACAATGGAACTGGCTGTTGTCTACTGGTACCTTGATAGTTAGCATTCTGCTAGACCCCACTTCTGTGACCTGTTCTCGATCTACTCTGTACCAGGTGTAGCTCTCCACTGGTGGGTTGGCATTGCTGCTGCAGGTCAGAGTCACAGAGCTGCCCTCTACCACTGAACCAGAGGGACTAACTGACACTGAGGTGTTTTTTGGTGGATCTGAAAAACAAAGCAAATTATGCAATTAAATGTTATACCTTTTGTTTGATTAAGTGATAATGCCCGAGAAGCCGATGTTTGGAGGATATATTGGCATGGTGTTCAGCAAACTGTGTCAATATATCCTCCAAACACTGGCTTCGAGGGCATTATCACTTTTATACAACAGGTTACAACATATTCAAATAATGATTGACATATTTTAAATAAAAACGTTATTTTGATGGATTTATTCATACTATTTCATCCTTCCACAAGATATAGTACCGACACAAATCTAGGGTTGCTACCCAAGCCGGTTGGTCAATCGTTCTATAGGTTTCGGTTACCAGAGACGCGACCCAGTCGTTCAGTCTTTTTGTTCTGTATCTATGGATGCAACGCAGTCGTTCGTTCTAAATGTTCAATTGCCATATTAGCTGGCAACGTTCTTATCCCTTGCTTGCTAGCTAGCCAATTATGGCTAACATACAGTCACGTCAAACAGTGCAGCCAGAATAACAGCAAAGTAGCCGCATTTGCATTTGTTTAAGCTGTTTTCTAGTGACATTTATTTGGATACATCCATAACAATGAGCTAATGAGGCGCGATTTCGCCTGGCATAGAAAATGTGCTCTCTCGTCAAGACACTTGTTCAGAGGAGCTATCCAACAACACAGCTAACACAATCATTTCAAACTGAAGCTGGAAAGACAGCAAACTAGCTGCACTTCTGTGGGGTTCTATTTTCTAATGATTGGATCTGTGTGTGATGAATGGCTTAGAAGGAATGCATTAATGATAAGCATAGGTTTGTACTATACTGATATAAATTGTTTCACATAACAGGCTGTGATTCATGTAAGGAACGTTAGGGGGAAGGACAGATAAGACTTGTATTTCTTACAGATACGAACACTGCCTCTTTGTTGTCTGTGAACCGTTGTCTGTGAACCGTCCTTGGACGTAGGAACGTACAGTCTTTTGAGTGCTGACTCCACAGGTTGTTATGATAAAAACTTATGCCTGGCAACAGTGTGCAACAGGTGGAGCGCCAAGAGGCTGGGACTAGCCTGTGCGCCAACGGATTGGCTGAGTAAGTCTAAACCACGCTCAGTCTCTACTCTGATTGGCCAGCAGAGAGTGGGAACTATCTCTGTCAGAGTATTTGAAGAAGAACCTGTAACAATGGATTAGTTCTCTGAGTGCCCTGCGTGGTATTTCAGTGGACCCGTATATACGAACCTTCATACTTATCATACATACATTTTGCATATAATAAATTTAGCTTGGATTGAAGATCTCTTGATTCTTATTCCAATACCAGATTTGAATTACACAATTTCTAACACTTCGTTTCGTTTTACCTGTTTTCTCTTGATCGTTCTTTGTATATATCCATAAAAATGATGCAGATTCATGATTTCAACTGTCTGAGAAAAGCGGCCTGCCTGTCTGTTTCATCCCGACTCCCGACACGTTCATTATTATGGGACATCTGGAGATCGAATTTGAATATTGAAACAATGTTGCAAATGTCGGAGAGACAGACAGCAAGGTTTATACAAATCTCCGCTGTTGAAAACTAAATGTTAGTCTAAAAGAAATGTGAGATAATGTGTAGATGCTTTTTATAGTGGAGATCAAGTTCATGAAGTGCCTGGCTGGCCTGATGAGACAGTGGATTGCGCAGTCAGATGGAACAGAGGAAATAGGCATTTTAATGTAATAGATTTAGCAGGTGTAAATTGAGAAATAGACAACGGCTGGAATGCGGTTTTAACCAATCAGCATTCAGGATTAGACCCACCCGTTGTATAATGTTTAATAAGTGAGTGAATGCATTGAAAGGAACTCAGTCGGCTTTCAACGTTGTAATAGTAGAATGCACAAGGTGCAATTTTGAAATTGGGTAGTGAACCATCAGTTTTCCTCTTGTCATGTCAGTCATTTCATACCTTAGAGAGCTATTTATAACTTGTCAGAAATGTCTAAATCAACTAGCCCATGTCAGCTAACATTTTTTTTGCTAGGTTTTTTAGCCCATAGATTTTGTTTTAATGTTTGTGACGCTCAAATATCACATGAATACACATTAGATGTGGCAAAATGTATAGAATTGCAAGAAACTTTGCTTTAAAACTGCAAATTGTTCTCTGCACCCCATGACAAAATGTGTAGAATCGCAGGAAATAAGCTTTAAACCTGCAAAATGTTCTCTCCATCAACAAGAGGGGTGTGAATAGTTTGTGCCATAAACAGTGCTTGTGCCCATAGAAATAGATGTGGCGCGTGGGCGCGGGCGGGGGACGTTCCCTAATGTTGGGAGGGGGCCTGAGTGAAAAAGTTTGGGAACCCCTGGTCTAGACTCTAGAGCCTACCCCGCTTACCACTGAAAAGTAGGAGGATACATATGCAAATAAAAGATGACTGGTCATTGGTCAGAATAATCAGATTTTTTAATTTTTTTACAAATCATGTTTTTGACTACACTGCCCCTTTAAAGTATGTTCACAGGGTGTAAAAGTGTAACAACTTACATGTCACATCTATGTTAGTAGTTGTTGAGTTGTCCACCCCATGCTTATTCTCTGCTTCGCAATAGTACCGCCCACTATCATTGATAGCAATCTTATTGAAGGTGAAGCTCTGTCCAGATCGTACAATGACTCCCTCACTCCCATTGACTCTATACCAGGTGTAGGTCTTCACTGCTGGGTTGGCATTGCTGCTGCAGGTCAGAGTCACAGAGCTGCCCTCTGCAACTGAACCAGAGGGACGGACCGACAATGAGGTGTTCTTGGGAGGATCTGAAGAAGTGAAGAAGCATATTGTATGGAAACAGGTAATTTAGTGTGTGTTATGACACTAGCCATAGTGCTAAAATATTGTGTACATTTGTTTTTATTTTGCACTTACACATCCCATCTAGTTGAGTGACAGATGAGTTCTGGGATCCAAGATGATTTCTGGTCTCACAATAGAACTGGCTGTTGTCTACTGGTACCTTGATAGTTAGCATTCTGCTAGACCCCACTTCTGTGACCTGTTCTCGATCTACTCTGTACCAGGTGTAGCTCTCCACTGGTGGGTTGGCATTGCTGCTGCAGGTCAGAGTCACAGAGCTGCCCTCTACCACTGAACTAGAGGGACTGACTGACACTGAGGTGTTTTTTGGTGGGTCTGAAAACAAAACAATCATGCAATTGAAATGTTATACCTGTTTTTTTATGTTTAATAAGTCATTACTTGAAGTTACAGTATGTTTGGAATTTTGTACTTACATAGCACATTCTGTAGAATGAGTGATGAGTTCTTGGTCCCATGGTCATTTCTGGCCTCACAGTAGAACTGGCGGTTGTCTATAGATGCTTTCGTGTTTAACTCTTTTTCATTAGCGATTCGTGTCACTTGGCCTCCATTGACTCTGTACCAGGTGTAGTTCTTCACTGCTGGGTTGGCATTGCTGCTGCATGTCAGAGTCATATTGCTGCCCTCTATCACTGAACCAGAGGGACTGACTGACACAGAGGTGTTCTTGGGAGGATCTAAAGAGACAGGTGTAAAAACAGTAAAAAGGCTGTTAACAAAAAGTATACAAACTGGGTGCTATCCTCACAACTGAAATTGAGCAGAAACGATAGTTCCAGATTTATACTTAATAATAATAATAAATCATTTAGCAGACGCTTTTATCAAAAGCGACTTACAGTCATGTGTGCATACATTTCTACGTATGGGTGGTCCCGGGGATCGAACCCACTACCCTGGCGTTACAAGCGCCATGCTCTACCAATTGAGCTACAGAGGACCACTTACACATTACATCCAGTTGAAAGACTGATGAGTTCTTAGTGCCATGGTCATTTGTGGCACCACAGTAAAACTTTCTTTGATCTGTGTACACCTGGGTCTGATGTTTCTCTCCATGTCCTATTGATGTCACCTGATCGCCATTGACTCTGTACCAGGTGTAGTTCCTCACTGCTGGGTTGGCATTGCTGCTGCAGGTCAGAGTCACAGAGTTGCCCTCTACCACTGAATCAGAGGGACTGACTGACACTGAGGTGTTTTTGGGTGGGTCTGGGGTAAAGAAACAACAGATACTGTATGAAAAATTTAAACATAGTGTGTGTTATGATACTGGCTACACACTTAGAAAATACACTCTAAAAATGAGGGGTTCAACAAGGGTTCTTCTAAGATCCTCAAAGTTCTTCAAAGAACCTTAGGGTTCCTGGCACTGAAAATTGCCCCCAAAAGGTTCTTTCAAGAACCCCATAGGAGGTGGGGTTCATCGAGGAACCTCATTAGTTGGTGGGGGTTCTTGCAGGAACCTAACTGCCCAACTGAAACATTTGGATTAGAATTTGAAAGACAGCAGGTGCAGGCACTTAACTGAAAAATGTAAAGCTCTTCACAATTAAAGGTAAGGTTTGTCCCTTGTATGACCTAAATGTATATTGTTTTATTGTTTTATGATGATACCATCTATCTTTTCATATTTGTGCAAATCTTTCTAAAACAGAAAATGGATACAATTCAATGGATATAAATCAACAAAGAGGTAAGAATATGTATGCTATAAGAATATGTTGAAGGCTATCTGTACTGGGTGCAGATGACTGAACTACTCACTTTTGTGTCTGTGTCTGCAGGAATACAGACGAGGAGGCATGCAAAGGTACGTCAATTGGTATTGGTATGTTATGTTGATCACATTTACCATCCTCCTCCCTTACCTCTTCAATGAATATCCCATAGGCCTCTACATTATGGACAAGGTATGTGAATGAAAACCGTTATCAAAACAGTTTTTCCATTCACCTTCACCACAAAATCCAAGGTATGAATTCTGTCGTGTGTATGTTTTGTTAATCATCTGTATAATTCCTATTTTGGGGATTCACAGACTTCACCCTCCCTACACCTCTGATGAATATAACAGGAAACCTGTTCGATCACCATGCACTGCAAAATCATTCTGGTTGTGGATATGGAGAACATCAACACATTAACATCAACATGCTAGAGGATATTGGACTTGGGGCTCTGCTGGGAGTTTACCACATATTTAGATTTTTAAAATTCTGCTTTGCCACTAAAATCATAATAAACACTGAGAACTAAAATACTGTGTTATTGTTATGCTTTGTTGATAATAATAATAATAGGGGAGGGGGGGGGGGGGGTAGTTCAAAAATGAACCCCAAAAGGTTATTCAAAAGGTTATTCAAGGATCCATTAAAAGGGGTTCTTTGAAGAACCCTTTTAAAGGGTTCTTCGAAGAGCTTATAGGGGTTCCCCCACTGTTTCAATTTCAAGAACCCCTAAAGGATACTCCAGAAACCTTTTATTTTTAGAGTGTGGGGTTCCTTCAGGGATCTTTGGGAAGGGTGATGGTTAAATGTAGAACCATAATGACTCAAAGCACCCTTTGAGCGCTTCATTGATTCTTTGCATTTCAGAAAAGGGTTCTTTCCTCTTTTAGTGATAATTAAAATGTAAAGGGAGTGGCTCATTATAATATTTTGGGGTGTGGTTTGCTCACAGCTCTTCTTGTGCAACCATGAGTGAGAGTGTCATTCCAGTATATCTTATAATTTGTATTATGCTATAATATTTTAAACATTACTATGGTCAGTCACAGTGTCTTGTGAAATACTCCTGTATGGCCTTGTGTCAACTGAGAACAAATTTCTCCTCAGGAACCCCCCAGCTGTTCCAAAGCTGTGACACCTGATTCAACTTGTCAATTAACGCAATTGTAACGCCTAAGGAATTATAAAGGCCCGGTGCAGTCAAAAATGAGGTTTTCCTGTGTTTAATTTACACTGAGTAAATCAAACATTAGGAATACCTTCTTAATATTGAGTTGTACCCCCCTCCCAGAAATTGTTCTGCTAAGAAGCTATTTTTGTTTCTTTTTGACCATTTTAATTTAAAACAATCCCAGTTAGGTACTTAATTGTTACCCAGAAATTATTTGATATTTAGATACAAATGTCTGCATTGAACCTTTAACAATATAATATGGCTAACCAAAATAATAAACCCTGTATGGTTCTTCAAAAATATCTACAAAGAACCTTTGAGACCGAGGAAGTTTCTTTATAGAACTATTCTCCATAAAGGTTCTATATAAAAAAAAACATGAAAAAAGGGTTCTAACCATAGCAGAACACATTTTTTGGTGCTCTTCAGAACCTTTTATTAATGGCTATTTATAGAACCTCAGGAAATTGTCATTTATAGAAGCTTACATTTTTGTTTTATATATAGCATCAAAAAGGGATCCGCTATGGTTACAAGCCAAATAACCCTTATTTGGCACTATATAGAACAATTATTTTTGTGTGTATAGCGCAAAAATATTATACACATTTATTTTATTGTGTACTTACACATCATATCTAGTTGAAAGGTTGATGATTTCTGGGTTCCATGGTCATTTTTGGCCTCACAGTAGAACTTGTTGTTATCTGCCAACACTTGGACAGTTAGCTCTGGCATTGCCTTCACTGGAGTCCCCCGACCTCCCTTGATTGTGTACCAGGTGTAGGTCTTCACTGCTGGGTTGGCATTGCTGCTGCAGGTCAGAGTCACAGACCTGCCCTCTATCGCTGGACCAGAGGGACTGACTGACACTGAGGTGTTCTTTGGGGAGTCTAAAGAAGAAAAATATATACAGTGGGGGAAAAAAGTATTTAGTCAGCCACCAATTGTGCAAGTTCTCCCACTTAAAAAGATGAGAGAGGCCTGTAATTTTCATCATAGATACCCGTCAACTATGACAGACAAAAAGAGATTTATTTTCTCCAGAAAATCACATTGTAGGATTTTTAATGAATTTATTTGCAAATTATGGTGGAAAATAAGTATTTGGTCAATAACAAAAGTTTCTCAATACTTTGTTATATACCCGTTGTTGGCAATGACACAGGTCAAACGTTTTCTGTAAGTCTTCACAAGGTTTTCACACACTGTTGCTGGTATTTTGGCCCATTCCTCCATGCAGATCTCCTCTAGAGCAGTGATGGTTTGGGGCTGTCGCTGGGCAACACAGACTTTCAACTCCCTCCAAAGATTTTCTATGGGGTTGAGATCTGGAGACTGGCTAGGCCACTCCAGGACCTTGAAATGCTTCTTACGAAGCCACTCCTTCGTTGCCCGGGCGGTGTGTTTGGGATCATTGTCATGCTGAAAGACCCAGCCACGTTTCATCTTCAATGCCCTTGCTGATGGAAGGAGGTTTTCACTCAAAATCTCACGATACATGGCCCCATTCATTCTTTCCTTTACACGGATCAGTCGTCCTGGTCCCTTTGCAGAAAAACAGCCCCAAAGCATGATGTTTCCACCCCCATGCTTCACAGTAGGTATGGTGTTCTTTGGATGCAACTCAGCATTCTTTGTCCTCCAAACACGACGAGTTGAGTTTTTACCAAAAAGTTATATTTTGGTTTCATCTGACCATATGACATTCTCCCAATCCTCTTCTGGATCATCCAAATGCACTCTAGCAAACTTCAGACGGGCCTGGACATGTACTGGCTTAAGCAGGGGGACACGTCTGGCACTGCAGGATTTGAGTCCCTGGCTGCGGAGTGTGTTACTGATGGTAGGCTTTGTTACTTTGGTCCCAGCTCTCTGCAGGTCATTCACTAGGTCCCCCCGTGTGGTTCTGGGATTTTTGCTCACCGTTCTTGTGATCATTCTGACCCCACAGGGTGAGATCTTGCGTGGAGCCCCAGATCGAGGGAGATTATCAGTGGTCTTGTATGTCTTCCATTTCCTAATAATTGCTCCCACAGTTGATTTCTTCAAACCAAGCTGCTTACCTATTGCAGATTCAGTCTTCCCAGCCTGGTGCAGGTCTACAATTTTGTTTCTGTTGTCCTTTGACAGCTCTTTGGTCTTGGCCATAGTGGAGTTTGGAGTGTGACTGTTTGAGGTTGTGGACAGGTGTCTTTTATACTGATAACAAGTTCAAACAGGTGCCATTAATACAGGTAACGAGTGGAGGACAGAGGAGCCTCTTAAAGAAGAAGTTACAGGTCTGTGAGAGCCAGAAATCTTGCTTGTTTGTAGGTGACCAAATACTTATTTTCCACCATAATTTGCAAATAAATTCATAAAAAATCCTACAATGTGATTTTCTGGATTTTTTTTTCTCAATTTGTCTGTCATAGTTGACGTGTACCTATGATGAAAATTACAGGCCTCTCTCATCTTTTTAAGTGGGAGAACTTGCACAATTGGTGGCTGACTAAATACTTTTTTCCCCCACTGTATACAAAGTGAGTGCAAAGAAATGTTCAATACTTGTATTTAATATGGATGGGCATTTGAAAAAATATCAGTGTTCGAGTACTCTCATAAAAATGTTAGCATGTTAGCGTGAAAAGGGTCTGAAGGCAAAAAGTTTGCGATATGCTATCAGTTTTACTGGTTGTGCTGCTGTACTGGTTATTCTGATACACAACTGAAAACAAAACTGAACATATTTTCACTGCACTTGACATACTGTTGTCTGTAAACAACAAACACATCTTAGAGTTAGAAATGTCAGTCCTTATAAATTTAACCAGCTAAATAGTTGCATTTGTACATTTAGAGTACTTGATTATTAGTAAACAAATACAATCCTTGAATCGAGTACTTGAGTTCTCGAATACTCGCGCCAGCCATAGTATTTAATTGTATACTTACACATTACATCCAGTTCAAAGACTGATGAGTTCTGGGTTCCATGGACATTTCTGGCCTCACAGTAGAACTTTCTTTGATCTGTGAACACCTGGGTCTGATGTTTCTCTCCATGTCCTATTGATATCACCTGATCTCCATTGACTCTGTACCAGGTGTAGTTATTCACTGCTGGGTTGGCATTGCTGCTGCAAGTCAGAGTCACAGAGCTGCCCTCTACCACTGGACCAGAGGGACGGACTGATACTGAGGTGTACATGGGAGGATCTGTAAAAACAGGGACAATATTTGAAACAAGTGAATTTAGTGGTGCCACCATTACACCCATTGCTACTGACTGCATCGAGATAGTGCAAGTACTTACATGGCAAATCTAGTTGAATGACAGATGATTTCTCGCTTCCATGGTCATTTCTGGCCTCACAGTAGAACTGACTGTTGTCTGCAGACACCTGGATAGTTAGCATTCTGCTAGACCCCACCGTTGTCACCTGAACTCCATTGACTCTGTACCAGGTGTAGGTCACTGCAGGGTTGGCATTGCTGCTGCAGTTCAGAGTCATGGAGCTGCCCTCTACCACTGGACCAGAGGGACTGACTGACACTGAGGTGTTCTTGGGAGAAACTTGGAGAAAGAGCACACAATGTTAATAATGTTTGACTGAAATAAAACCAACCAACTAATGCTAATATGAGGTGGAAAAAAGTCAAAATGATCTTACATAGAACAGTAACGGTCAGACTAGTTTCAGGTGATTTGACATTCTTGCCATCTTGTTGTTTGTAGAGAGCAGTGCAGGATATATTCTGTTCATGATGGAGGTATGAAGCAGTGAAGGTCAGAGTAGAGGTCGTGACTTTAGTTTTATCCTGATTCTCCCGTAGTCCCTCCTCACTTTGACCCAGTCTGGGGATCCATGTCAGAGTTGGGGGGAGAGATGGACATGGGGCTGCAGCAGAGCAAATCAAACTCACTGAGGTCCCCTCCCTCACCTCCACTGTAGCTGGGGTTAAAGTGGGTGTGGGGGGAGTGTCTAGAGTAGTAAGACAGGAACAAACACACCCACTATATCAGTGATAATCAATCAATTGGATATGAAAACAAAGTCTATAATTACAAATACGTTCAATACAATTTCATGTAGTTTTGTCAAGTTAGACTATAGAATCATGTGTGGTCGATCATTCAGCTGTAATGGATCGCTATGTGTCCTACCTGCGATATTGATTTGAACAGGTGTGCCAAAATTCCACTTGACACAATCACCACATTCTAGTCTGAAGTAATATGTGTCACCAGTAGGCATGTTGTCCAGGATTGTAGTACAGTCTTTCTGGTTCAAGTTCCCAGATGGACTGGAGTCTGCTGTGTTTGTCTTATCTTTTCCACCTCTCATCCAAATTGCGTTACATGAGTGAGAATTTAGGCAGGGATTATAGTCTTTTAACTGCAAGGAACCAAGTGTAAATGAGCAGGGAATGCGCACACATGATCCTCTCAGAGCCTCTATACTCTGAGGCACCAAGGCTGTCCAATCTGCACAGAAAACACCTAAAACACACACACACAACAGCACAAGTCTTTTTAGAGTTTGAGGTGACTCATTCAATTGAACAAAGACAGCATTATCGATATATGTCAGCACAAGTTATCTCTGTATATCAATTTTTCCAGCTGGGTGATACTTTCTTTTTGTTTTTATATTTACAATCAACATAGGACATTGTTAGGGTGTGAGTGTCGATCAAGAGCTATTGCAAAATAATTATTACATCCACACATTGCTGCTGCACATACAGTGCATTCAGAAAGTATTCAGACCCCTTGACTTTTTCCACATTTTGTTACATTACACCCTTATTCTACAATTGATTAAATAGTTTTTTCCCCTCATCAATCTATGCACAATACCCCATAATGACAAAGCAAAAACAGCTTTTTAGAATATTTTCAAAATTTAAAACTGAAATATCACATTTACAAGTATTCAGACCCTTTACTCAGTACTTTGTTGAAGCACCTGTGGCAGCAATTACAGCCTCTAGTCTTCTTGGGTATGACGCTACAAGTCCGGCATACCTGTAGTTGGGGAATTTCTCCCATTCTTCTCTGCAGATCCTCTCAAGCTCAGTCAGGCTGGATGGAGAGCGTGGCTGCACAGCTATTTTCTGGTCTCTCCATAGCTGTTCGATCAGGTTCAAGTCTGGGCTCTGGCTGGGCCACTCAAGGATATTCAGAGACTTGTCCCGAAGCCACTCCTGCGTTGTCTTGGCTGTGTGCTTAGGGTTGTTGTCCCGTTGGAAGGTGAAACTTCGCCCCAGTCTGAGGTCCTGAGCGCTCTGGAGCAGGTTTTCATCAAGGATCTCTCTGTACTTTGTTCTGTTCATCTTTCCCTTGATCCTGACTAGTCTCCCAGTCCCTGCATCTGAAAAATATCCCCACAACATGTTGCTGCCACCACCATGCTTCACCGTAGGGATGGTGCCTGGTTCCCTCCAGACGTGACGCTTGGCATTCAGGCAAAATAGTTCAATCTTGGTTTTATCACACTAGATAATCTTGTTTCTCATGGTCTGAGTCCTTTAGGTGCCATTTAACAAACTCCAAGCGGGCTGTCATATGCCTTTTACTGAGGAGTGCCTTCTGTCTGGCCACTCTACCATAAAGACCTGATTGTCCTTCTGGAAGGTACTCCCATCTCCACAGAGGAACTCTAGAGCTCTGTCAGTGACCATCAGGTATTGATCAAATAAAATAAAATGTTATTGTCACATACACATATTTAGCAGATGTTATTGCGGGTGTAGCTAAATGCTTGTGTTTCTAGCTCCAACAGTGCAGTAATATCTAACAATTCACAACAATACACACAATACACACAAATCTAAAAGTAAAATAATGGAATTAAGAAATATATAAATATTAGGACAAGCAATGTCAGAGTGGCACAGACTAAAATACAGTAGAATAGAATACAGTATATATAGTCGTGGTCAAAAGTTTTGAGAATGACATCACAAAGTCTGCTGCCTCAGTTCTTATGATGGAAATTTGCATATACTCCAGAATGTTATGAAGAGTGACCAGAGTAATTGCAATTAATTGCAAAGTCCCTCTTTGCCATGACAATTAACTTAATCCCCCAAAAACATTTCCACTGCATTTCAGCCTTGCCACAAAAGGACCAGCTGATATCATGTCAGAGATTCTCTCGTTAACACAGGTGAGAGTGTTGATGAGGACAAGGCTGGAGATCACTCTGTCATGCTGATTGAGTTAGAATAACAGACTGGAAGCTTTAAAAGGAGGGTGGTACTTGAAATCATTGTTCTTCCTCTGTTAACCATGGTTACCTGCAAGGAAACACGTGCCGTCATTATTGCATTGCACAAAAAGGGCTTCACAGGCAAGGATATTGCTGCTGGTAAGATTGCACCTAAAACAACCATTTATCGAATAATCAAGAACTTCAAGGAGAGAGGTTCAATTGTTGTGAAGAAGGCTTCAAGGCGCCCAAGAAAGTCCAGCAAGTACCAGGACCGTCTCCTAAAGTTAATTCAGCTGCGGGATCGGGGCACCACCAGTGCAGAGCTTGCTCAGGAATGGCAGCAGGCAGGTGTGAGTGCATCTGCACGCACAGTGAGGCGAAGACTTTTGGAGGATGGCCTGGTGTCAAGAAGGGCAGTGAGGAAGCCACTTCTCTCCAGGAAAAACATCAGGGACAGACTGATATTCTGCAAAAGGTACAGGGATTGGACTGCTGAGGACTGGGGTAAAGTCATTTTCTCTGATGAATCCCCTTTCCGATTTTTTGGGGCATCCGGATAAAAGCTTGTCCGGAGAAGACAAGGTGAGCACTACCATCAGTCCTGTGTCATGCCAACAGTAAAGCATCCTGAGACCATTCATGTGTTGGGTTGCTTCTCAGCCAAGGGAGTGGGCTCACTCACAATTTTGCCTAAGAACACAGCCATGAATAAAGAATGGTACCAACACATCCTCCGAGAGCAACTTCTCCCAACCATCCAAAAACAGTTTGGTAACGAACAATGCCTTTTCCAGCATGATGGAGCACATTGCCATTAGGCAAAAGTGATAACTAAGTGGCTCGGGGAACAAAACATCGACATTTTGGGTCCATGGCCAGGAAACTCCCCAGACCTTAATCCCATTGATAACTTGTGGTCAATTCTCAAGATGTGGGTGGACAAACAAAAACCCACAAATTCTGACAAACTCCAAGCATTGATTATGCAAGAATGGGCTGCCATCAGTCAGGATGTGGCCCAAAAGTTAATTGACAGCATGCCAGGGCGGATTGCAGAGATCTTGAAAAAGAAGGGTCAACACTGCAAAAATTTACTCTTTGCATAAACTTAATGTAATTGTCAATAAAGGCCTTTGACACAAATGGAATGCTTGTGATTATACTTCAGTATACCATAGTAACATCTGAGAAAAATATCTAAAAACACTGAAGCAGCAAACTTTATGAAGACCAATACTTGTGCCATTCTCAACACTTTTGACCACGACTGTACATATGAGAACATTAAAGCAAAAATATGTTTAAAAAAATATAAAGTGACTAGTGTTCCATTATTAAAGAGGCCAGTGATTTCAAGTCTATGTATATAGGGCAGCAGCCTCTAAGGTGCAGAGTTCTGTAACTGGGTGGAAGCCGCCTAGTGATGGCTATTTAACAGTCTGATGGCCTTGAGATAGAGCTGTTTTTCAGTCTCTCGGTCCCAGCTTTGATGCACATGTACTGACCTCACCTTCTGGATGATAGCTGGGTGAACAGGCAGTGGCTCGGGTGGTTGTTGTCCTTGATTATCTTTTTGGCCTTGCTGTGACATCGGGTGCTGTAGGTGTCCTGGAGGGCAGGTAGTTTGCACCCGGTGATGCGTTGGGCAGACCTCTGGAGAGCCCTGCGGTTGCGGGCGGTGCAGTTGCCGTACCAGGCGGTGATACAGCCCGACAGGATGCTCTCAATTGTGCATCTGTAAAGGTTTTTGAGGGTGTTAGGTGCCAAGCAACATTTCTTCAGCTTCCTGAGGTTGAAGAGGCGCTGTTGCGCCTTCTTCACCACACTGTCTGTGTGGGTGGACCATTTCAGATCGTCAGTGATGTGTATGCCGAGGAACTTGAAGCTCTCCACCTTCTCCACTGCGATCCTGTTGATGTGGATAGGGGCGTGCTCCCTCTACTGTTTCCTGAAGTCCACGATCAACTCCTTTGTTTTGTTGGCGTTGGGTGAGAGGTTATTTTCCTGGCACCACACTCCCAGGGCCCTCACCTCCTCCCTGTACCCTGTCTCGTCATTGTTGGTAATCAGGCCTACTAATGCTGTGTCGTCTGCAAACTTGATGATTGAGTTGGAGGCGTGCACAGGGAGTACAGGAGTATTCCTCTTGCCAGATGGGATAGGGCAGTGTGCAGTGTGATTGCATCGTCTGTGGATCTATTGGGGCGTTAAACAAATTGAAGTGGGTCTATGGTGTCAGGTAAGGTAGAGGTGAAATGATCCTTAACTAGCCTCTCAAAGCACTTAATGATGACAGAAGTGAGTGCTACGGGGCGATAGTCATTTAGTTCAGTTACCTTTGCTTTCTTGGGTACCCAAACAATGGTGGACATCTTGAAGCAAGTGGGGACAGCAGACTGGGATAGGGAGAAATGGAATATGTCCGTAAAAACTCCAGCCAGCTGACCAAGGCCCTTCTCCCCCGATTGCTCAGTTTGGCCGGGCAGCCAGCTCTAGGAAGAGTCTTGGTGGTTCAATGTCTTGGTGGTTAAATGCTGCAGAAATGTTTTGGTATCCTTCCCTAGATCTGTGCCTCGACACAATCCTGTCTCGGAGCTCTACGGACAATTCCTTCCACCTCATGGCTTGGTTTTTGCTCTGACATACACTGTCAACTCTGGGATAATGTCCAATCAATTGAATTTACCACAGGTGGACTCCAATCAAGTTGTTGAAACATCTCAAGGATGATCAATGGAAACAGGATGCACCTGAGCTCAATTTCAAGTCTCATAGCAAAGTGTCTGAATACTTATGTAAATAAGGTATTTCTGTTTGTTTTTTTATGTCTAAAAACTTGTTTTTGCTTTTTCATTATGGGGTGTTGTGTGTAGATTGATGAGGGAAAATGTAATTCATTTTAGAATACGGCTGTAAAGTAACAAAATGTGGAAAAAGTCAACTGGTCAGAATACTTTCCGAATGCACTGTATCATCTTAGCCAGAGGTGAAAGTTGATTTAACGTCTTCCAGGTACCTCCTATGTGTGCATTTTTATGAGCCTAAACATAGAATTACTTATAGAATCCCTATTAATTCAATAGGGCGTAGTCGTAAATATTTGTCATTTAACTTTTGAAATGTATCACCTTTTATTATGGCATAAACACAATCAGTCATGATGTTTTCATCTGATTGTCAAACAAATACTTCAATGGCTCCTTTACTAGGCTATACCCGCGCACGTTCATCCACTCGCAACATATTTTCATCCTCCAGTGTTGAATGGAAAGCTACATCGTGGTCCTCTGTAGCTCAGCTGGTAGAGCACGGCGCTTGTAACGCCAAGGTAGAGGGTTCGATACCCGGGACCACCCATACACAAACATGTATGCACGCATGACTGTAAGTCGCTTTGGATAAAAGCGTCTGCTAAATGGCATATTATTATATTATTTATACATATTTTACACAAAACACCAAAACGTGTAGGCCTAATGACAATTGCCGATTGTCAGTAGGCCAGACTTTATGAGTTCTGTCTGCGCGCGTCTCGATGTTGGCCAATCATCTCTGCCTTGGCAATATTTCAGTGTTCTCATTGAACCACATCACATTTTGGAGGGTAGGCTATTCCACACATTTTCAAGTAAATTCACAAATGTTTCATGCCTCTGACATGCGGTAATGATAAATAATGGTGTAATAGCCTAGTTTTCATGACATTTTCTTTTAATTATTGTGATAGGCTCATGTTTTACTGGTACGGTGTACCCCCACTATTTATTTTGCCTGGACGCCGTATCAGACCGTACCGCCTTACTTTCACCCCTGATCTTGGCCAAATAATCGCATGATCCCAACTCCCACAGCCACCTACCTTGCAGCAGACAGCCAATGAGGAGGAATCTTAAAGCCCCAGCCATGTCACTGTCAGGGAGGAGCAGAGGGAATAACACAGTTGTTAGCTTGTATTACTTCTGCATGTGAAATTAAGGATTTCTTTTTTTTACAGTCAATATCCACTGTGTGGCACTTATACATGGTATAGAAGTAGACCTGTTACGGATTCCCCTGCCTGTCTCATAACTTCCAGGTCATTCCGCCCCCCCCTCCCCCGACGGTGCCAGGGAGACTAGGGGGTCATAAACTGGCTCCCCAAACTCCCAGTGACCTCTGTGACCAGGCCACTGGGTCGGACACCTGACAATCTTCTTGCCTAATCTCTTCAAGTATCCTGTCTAAATCACTATTGCCTCGTAGCATTCACATCTGTAGCCATGAAATGCTTTGAAAGGCTGGTCGTGGCTCACATCAACAACATCATCCCAGACACCCTGGACCATTCCAATTCGCATGCCGCACCAACAGATCCACAGATGACGCAATCTTTCTTGCACTCCACACTGCCTTCTCCCTCCTGGACAAGAGGAACATCTATATGAGAATTCTGTTCATTGACTACAGCTCAGCGTTTAACACCATAGTGCCCTCCAAACTCATCACTAAGCACAGGACCCTGGAGCTGAACACCTCCCTCTGCAACTGGATCATGGACTTCCTGACAGGCCGCCCCTAGGTGGTGAGTGTAGGAAACAACACATCCGTCACGCTGACCCTCAATACGGGGGCACCTCAGGGGTGCGTGCTTAGTCCCCTCCTCTACTCCCTAATCACCCACGACTGCGTGGCCGTGCACAACTACAACACCATCATTAAGTTTACTGATGACACAACGTGGTAGGCCTGATCACCAATGACGACGAGACAGCCTATTAGGGAGGAGATTAGAGACCAGGACAACAACCTCTCCCTCAGCAAAGGAACTGATCATATACTACAGGAAATTGAACTTGAAATGACAAATGTCAATACAAAAACAAGGTCCGCCAAGAAAAAACCTAATGGAAAATTAATTTATAAGAATGCTGTAAGTACAGAAATTGTTTGCTCAGTTGGAAATGAATATCCAACTAGTCAGTGAAAACTGTTTGGAGTTTGTGACAGCAACTATGTGAGCTTATTACAGTGTTATAGACACTATGTCCTGGAAACTTCTTACATTCTAACAGCTCTTGTGTGGCTTGTGAGCATCATAGAGAAAAACAGGTTACATGTGTGTGTTCGTGAGAGTCTTTACTGACATTATTTTCAACGACACATAGCCCAAATTATATAGCCTCATATAGCCTCACATTCTGTCCATGTAGTGAAACAGAATGTTAGCTTGCGAGATCAGGATGGTTTGTACGAGGCTACAAATCATACAGTAATGTATGCAAAGTGCTTGAGTGGGTGGTAGCATCACAAATCCAACAACACAGGGCCTCTCATGAACTTTCGAACCCCTCTAGTCGGGCTTCTGGGCTATGCACAGCACTGAAACTGCCTTGGTAAAGGTAGTGAACGACGTCCTCTGTGCTGCTGATGCTGGGAACATATCCGTCCTCATCCTCCTGGATCTGTCTATAGTTCTCTGTAAGTTACCAGGACGTCATTAAGGACCATGTTAGGACGTTTGTAAGATGTTCTCAAAACATTTGTTTTACCAGTCGTCAGGGGCCAGTTTTTCAAAATGTTTAATCTGGATCAGAATGGGATCAAGGTAGTCCTGAGTTTCGGCATCAAAACTACAGTTGAAGTCGGAAGTTTACATACACTTAGGTTGGAGTCATTAAAACTCGTTTTTCAACCACTCCACAAATTTCTTGTTAACAAACTATAGTTTTGGCAAGTCGGTTAGGACATCTACTTTGTGCATTACACAAGTAATTTTTCCAACAATTGTTTACAGACAGATTATTTCACTTATAATTCACTGTATCACAATTCCAGTTGGTCAGAAGTAAATATACACGAAGTTGACTGTGCCTTTAAACAGCTTGAAAAATTCCAGAAAATGATGTCATGGCTTTAGAAGCTTCTGATAGGCTAATTGACATCATTTGAGTCAATTGGAGGTGGACCTGTGGATGTATTTCAAGGCCTACCTTCAAACTCAGTGCCTCTTTGCTTGACATCATGGGAAAATCAAAAGAAATCAGCCAAGACCTCAGAAAAAAATGTGTACACCTCCACAAGTCTGGTTCATCCTTGGAAGCAATTTCCAAATGCCTGAAGGTACCACGTTCATCTGTACAAACAATAGTACGCAAGTATAAACACCATGGGACCACGCAGCCATCATACCGCTCAGGAAGGAGACGCGTTCTGTCTCCTAGAGATGAACGTACTTTGGTGCAAAAAGTGCAAATCAATCCCAGAACAACAGTAAAGGACCTTGTGAAGATACTGGAGGAAACAGGTGCAAAAGTATCTATATCCACAGTAAAACAAGTCCTATATCAACATAACCTGAAAGGCCGCTCAGCAAGGAAGAAGCCACTGCTCCAAAACCAGCATAAAAAAGCCAGACTATGGTTTGCAACTGCACATGGGGACAAAGATCATACTTTTTGGAGAAATGTCCTCTGGTCTGATGAAACAAAAATGTAACTGTTTGGCCACAATGACCATCGTTATGTTTGGAGGAAAAAGGGGGTGCTTGAAAGCCGAAGAACACCATACCAACTGTGAAGCATGGGGGTGGCAGCATCATGCTGTGGGGGTGCTCGCTGCAGGAGGGACTGGTGCACTTCACAAAATAGATGGCATCATGAGGAAGGAAAATTATGTGGATATATTGAAGCAACATCTCAAGACATCGGTCAGGAAGTTAAAGCTTGGTCGCAAATGGGTCTTCCAAATGGACAATGACCCCAAGCATACTTCCAGAGTTGTGGCAAAATGGCTTAAGGACAACAAAGTCAAGGTATTGGAGTGGCCATCACAAAGCCCTGACCTCAATCCTATAGAAAATGTGTGGGCAGAACTGAAAAAGCGTGTGCGAGCAAGGAGGCCTACAAACCTGACTCAGTTACACCAGCTCTGTCAGGAGGAATGGGCCAAAATCCATCTAACTTATTGTGGGAAGCTTGTGGAAGGCTACCCAAAACGTTTGACCCAAGTTAAACAATTTAAAGGCAATGCTACCAAATACTAATTGAGTGTATGTAAACTTCTGACCCACTGCGAATGTGATGAAAGAAAAAAAGCTGAAATAAATCATTCTCTCTACTATTATTCTGACATTTCACATTCTTAAAATAAAGTGGTGATCCTAACTGACCTAAAACAGGGAATTTTTACTAGGATTAAATGTCAGGAATTGTGAAAAACTGAGTCTAAATGTATTTGGCTAAGGTGTATGTAAACTTCCAACTTCAACTGTATCTTAATCACCACCCTTGAGTTTAGAAAAACGCAAAAAACTACATTTATTCCTGATTAAAGGTCAGATTGGATTACCAAATCCGAAACCCTATCTGGAGGATCATAATAAAACATTTCCGTTTTGAAAAACCCAATTCTAACATTTAAATCTATCCGATTGCCGAAATCCGATCAGATAACATTTGGGCCCTCGGGCCCTCAATTGTGGTGTCTGGATCAGAATGATCCTATCCGATTATTTTGTTGGGAAAAACAGGTAAAAAACAGCCAGATCAATCTGATACTGGATTGCAAAAAAGCAGATTACAGAATCCAGATCATTCTGATCCAGATAAAGAAATGTGAAACTGGACCCTGGGATTTTAACTCACAACCTCTGGAGTCGCTGATCATTCTGCTCCGCCACAAAGTCTGTAGTATGCTCGGAAGTCCCCTACAGATTCCATACCTATAATACATCTCTGCATTTAGCAAAAGAGTTAATCTGACTATTCTGTCATCATTGATTTCATTTACTTATTTCAGCAATTTGAAGGTTTTCTCTATAGTTGTCTAATGTTGGTATTATTATGTTTTAATGATACTCCTGAATCACTATGATAAATATAATTGTTTTCCTTCAGTGTATTTTTAACAGAGCTGAGATTTACTTTGAAGTACAAAGTGTAGGAATACAGGTGAAATCAGTCATTGAGTCAGACATGGTGGCGTTGCAGAAAGATTGGAATGCCATGAACCAAGAGGGCGTGAGTTCAGATCAGGAAATGTTGAATAATAATTACTGTATAAATAAACACACAATGTAGTCATGTATGTCTAAGTGTGTCAAGTATGTAAGTTGAAAACACTGTATGCTACAAGCACTGTGTGGGAGTGTCCCTAACATTGCCAATAGACAAAGAGCTGTGAATGGATCCGTGGTTCACCAATCAGGGCTTTGATGGGCTTGGCAACAGTAAGAACGGGTAATGAAAATGGGTAGGACATTTTCTTTTGTGGGGGAGTGTATCTTTGCGACCATCAGGTGACGTCCCCGGAACAAGCCGGGAACGAAACAAAAATATCCAGGAGACCATGACAGAACGTTCTGAGGGCATCCTATAAATGTCCTTAGGGACGTCCCCGGAACAAACCGGGTACTAGACAAAAACATCCAGGACACCATGACAGAACCTTCTAAGAACGTCCTATAAACTTCCTTGGGAATATCCCCGGAACAAACCGGGAACTAGACAAAAACCTCCACGTGACCATGACACAACGTCCTGAGAACATCCTAAAATCATCCTTGGGGACGTCCCTGGAACAAACCTGGAACTAGACAAAACCTCCAGGGGACCATGACACAACGTCCTGACAACTTTGGGCGAACATCTGTGACGTTCCGGGATTCTAAAAGGATTCTTTGCGGAGGAATAGGGTTCTACTAATAACCATTTTGATCAGTAGAACCCTTTTTGGAAGACAAGGGTTCTTTGGAAGGCAAAGGTTTTTAACTAGAACCTATAAAATCCTAGGAAATGTTTTTGAAAGAAAGGGTTCTTTGATGATTCTTTGGAAGGCAAGAAGGATTCTTTGGAAGGCAAGAAGGGTTCTACATAGAACCATATCTAATATTTCCCAGCATGCTCTATTGCAGGGCGATTTTCAGAATTGTTTGTTTTACTGTAATGTCTGTGTTTTTGCATGTACATTGATTGATTGATACATTTTATGCTGCACAAAGGTAAATAACATAGTGTTTTCTAAACTCTACTGGATTTATTGCACCCGTTACTGAGATGGTTGTTCCAGTTTAGATGATTGAGGTAGTCTCAGTATTCAATATTCCCTACCCTGGAAGTCATTCTGAATGCAGGTTGTTGGTGATTAAAAATTCCACTTGGATATCCTAACTCTGGCTGGATTCCAATAGGAATTACACATCCTTTGCAAGCCGGCATAATGTGACTTGCAGGCCTAATGTGGCCTGTAAACCAGGAGATTCCTAACACCACTGTGTTAGGGTATAACTAGGCCCTCAAAGAAAGGCTAATAAGGCTGGTGGAACCGCTCATAGAGGGTTCTAGGAATAACGCTCCAAAGATAAAAGGTTTTTTGCTAGAACCCTTCATAGAGGGTTTCAGGTAGAACCCTATACAGGGGTTTCTTTGAAGAACCCTACATAGAGGGTTCTAGACCCCTCTGCAAAGGGTTCTACCCAGCACCAAAAAGGGTTCCCCTATGGTGACAAACCATAGGTTCTACTTCACACCTTATTTTCTAAGAGTGTACCTGTTGGTTGTTTGATCAACAGGACTGTAAAATTCCCAAAAGTAAGACTCCCGTGGTATTTATATATTTGCAGAAAAACATTCAGGTTTGTTTTGTGACTACTGCTGTGTGCTACTGCTTTCAAAACAATGATCCAAACAAAGTCCTGCTGCGCTGCTGCCTGTAAACACATAGTCCAGTGCAGTGCAATATCAAAGTGAATGGCACAGGCCCGTATAGCTCTGATTGGTTATGGTGCAGCTGTCTGTGTGTCCAGTGTTTTTATTTAATGAAGTGTCTGTTAATTGCCCAAACGCACGGCCACTTTCCCACTCGTATTAATATATACTTTTTTACAAAACCAGCCTCTACTTCATTTCCAAACATTCTATGAATGGATGAAAACATTAACATTAGCATATCTTTATGCTTGCTTGTCACAAAATGTAAACAAATGCATCATATTCTTCTCGAGGGTGTATGTGTACAGATTGTAATAAGATTTGATGGTGCTAAAACAGTGTAAATTCCTCTTTAAAGGTTACATTTTACATTCCAGTGCCCTTATTGCTGTGTAATTATTCCTGTAGTGTAACAAGTATTATAATTACGCATTGTTACACTGGATTTACCCTGTACTTAGGGTTAGAGTAAGGGTTACTGCTGTGGGTACAGGGTAAGCACAGTGTAACAATGAGTAATTACAATACTTATTACACTGTACTTACAGGAATAATTACACAGTAATATGTTCCAATAAATTTCAATAAATAAACAAATATTTGAGTAATAAGGGCATCGTAATGTAAAGTGTTACCAAAAATAGCTACATACTGTAGCTATTTTGATAAAAAAATAACTGTTTGCTCCTATACATTTGTTATGAAATTACTAAATAACCTTTCTTGCCAACAGATAGAATAGTACGGAGGATCAAATAAGAAGTGTGTTGAGGATGTACACTACCGGTCAAAAGTTTTAGAACACCTACTCATTCAAGGATTTTTCTTTATTTGTACTATTTTCTACATTGTAGAATAATAGTGAAGACATCAAAATGATGAAATAACACATATGGAATCATGTAGCGACCAAAAAAGTGTTAAACAAATCAAAATATATTTGAGATTTGAGATTCTTCAAAATAGCCACCCTTTGCCTTGATGACAGCTTTGCACACTCTTGGCATTCTCTCAACCAGCTTCACCTGGAATGCTTTTCCAACAGTCTTGAAGGAGTTCCCACATATGCTGAGCACTTGTTGGCTGCTTTTCTTTCACTCTACGGTCCAACTCATCCCAAACCATCTCAATTTGGTTGAGGTCGGGGGATTGTGGAGGCCAGGTCATCTGATGCAGCACTCTATCACTCTCCTTCTTGGTAAAATAGCCCTTAAACACAGCCTGGAGGTGTGTTGGGTCATTGTCCTGTTGAAAAACAAATAATAGTCCCACTAAGCCCAAACCAGATGGGATGGCATATCGCTGCAGAATGCTGTGGTAGCCATGCTGGTTAAGTGTGCCTTGAATTCTAAATAAATCACAGACAGTGTCATCAGCAAAGCACCCCCACACCATAACACCTCCTCCTCCTTGCTTTACGGTGGGAAATACACATGCAGAGATCATCCGTTCACCCACACCGCATCTCACAAAGACACGGCAGTTGGACCCAAAAATCTCCTATTTGGACTCCAGACCAAAGGACACATTTCCACCGGTCTAATGTCCATTGCTCGTGTTTCTTGGCCCAAGCAAGTCTCTTCTTCTTATTGGTGTCCTTTAGTAGTGGTTTCTTTGCAGCAATTCGACCATGAAGGCCTAATTCACACAGTCTCCTCTGAACAGTTGATGTCTGTTACTTGAACTCTGTGAAGCATTTATTTGGGCTGCAATTTCTGAGGCTGGTAACTCTAATGAACTGCAGCAGAGGTAACTCTGGGTCTTCCATTCCTGTGGCGGTCTTCATGAGAGCCAGTTTCCTCATAGTGCTTGATGGTTTTTGCGACTGCACTTGAAGAAACTTGAAAAGTTATTGATATTTTCCGTATTGACTGACCTAAAGTAATGATGTACTGTCGTTTCTCTTTGCTTATTTGAGCTGTTCTTGCCATAATATGGACTTGGTCTTTTACCAAATAGGGCTATCTTCTGTGAATGTTATCTTCTGAAAATAGTAAAAATAAAGAAAAACCCTTGAATGAGTAGGTGTTCTAAAACTAGTAGTGTATGTCTTCTTTAACTGCAACTGACAGACTGACTGTGTCTTTGAAAATGAAGAACCTTCAGAGCTGTATGTGTTAAAATTCAATAAATAGCTGTATGTGTTAAAATGTGTTAAAAATCTATGAATAATTACTCCTGTAACTTTATTATTAAATTATTAAATAACTTACCGTTTTTGACAACAGATAGTATAGTAGGGAGGATTTAAATAAGAATTGTGTTGTACATGTATGTCCTATTCAACTGCAACTGTGTCTGACTGACTGACTGTCTTTCGAAAATGAGGAACATTCATAGCTTTATGTGTTATAAATCTTTAACCATGTGAGACCCAAGCATAGATCCAAATGAGGAAGAAATATTATTACCCTTGAGAAATACTTGTAATAGGCCTCTGATTATGAAAATAAACAGTTTTGTGAATTTCATGTTTGTAGAACAATTTTCTGGAAACATAGCAAAAATGCAACATTTGTCTTCAACGGTAGAAAACTGTGAAATTCTATACAAATCACACCAAAATGGATAAAAAACAGTTGAAGTCGGAAGTTTACATACACTTAGGTTGGAGTCATTAAAACTCGTTTTTCAACCACTCCACAAATTTCTTGTTAACAAACTATAGTTTTGGCAAGTCGGTTAGGACATCTACTTTGTGCATGACACAAGTAATTTTTCCAATAATTGTTTACAGACAGATTATTTCACTTATAATTCACTGTATCACAATTCCAGTTGGTCAGAAGTAAATATACACTAAGTTGACTGTGCCTTTAAACAGCTTGGAAAATTCCAGAAAATGATGTCATGGCTTTAGAAGCTTCTGATAGGCTAATTGACATCATTTGAGTCAATTGGAGGTGGACCTGTGGATGTATTTCAAGGCCTACCTTCAAACTCAGTGCCTCTTTGCTTGACATCATGGGAAAATCAAAAGAAATCAGCCAAGACCTCCAATAATTGTAGACCTCCACAAGTCTGGTTCATCCTTGGCAGCAATTTCCAAACGCCTGAAGGTACCACGTTCATCTGTAGAAACAATAGTATGCAAGTATAAACACCATGGGACCACGCAGCTATCATACCGCTCAGGAAGGAGATGCGTTCTGTCTCCTAGAGATGAACGTACTGGTGCGAATCAAACCCAGAACAACAGCAAAGGATCTTGTGAAGATGCTGGAGGATACAGGTACAAAAGTATCTATATCCACAGTAAAACAAGTCCTATATCGACATAACCTGAAAGGCCGCTCAGCAAGGAAGAAGCCACTGCTCCAAAACCGCTATAGAAAAGCCAGACTATGGTTTGCAACTGCACATGGGGACAAAGATCGTACTTTTTGGAGAAATGTCCTCTGGTCTGATGAAACAAAAATAGAACTGTTTGGCCACAATGACCATCGTTATGTTTGGAGGAAAAAGGGGGTGCTTGAAATCCAAAGAACACCATCCCAACCGTGAAGCACGGGGGTGGCAGCATCATGCTGTGGGGGTGCTTTGCTGCAGGAGGGACTGGTGCACTTCACAAAATAGATGGCATCATGAGGGAGGAAAATTATGTGGATATATCAAAGCAACATCTCAAGACATCAGTCAGGAAGTTAAAGCTTGGTCGCAAATGGGTCTTCCAAATGGTCAATGACCCCAAGCATACTTCCAAAGTTGTGGCAAAATGGCTAAAGGACAACAAAGTCAAGTTATTGGAGTGGCCATCACAAAGCCCTGACCTCAATCCTATAGAAAATGTGTGGGCAGAACTGAAAAAGCGTGTGTGAGCAAGGAGGCCTACAAACCTGACTCAGTTACACCAGCTCTGTCAGGAGGAATGGGCCAAAATTCACCCAACTTATTGTGGGAAGCTTGTGGAAGGCTACCCAAAACGTTTGACCCAAGTTAAACAATTTAAAGGCAATGCTACCAAATACTAATTGAGTGTATGTAAACTTCTGACCCACTGCGAATGTGATGAAATAAATAAAAGCTGAAATAAATCATTCTCTCTACTATTATTCTGACATTTCACATTCTTAAAATAAAGTGGTGATCCTAACTGACCTAAGACAGGGAGTATTTGCTAGGATTAAATGTCAGGAATTGTGAAAAATTGAGTTTAAATTTAGTTGGCTAAGGTGTATGTAAACTTCCGACTTTAACTGTACATCTGAAATTAAGTCATATTTTGTCTGAAATAGCAACATTGGTTAACTTGACCAATCCAACTACTTTGCTATCAAAAACATATATTTTTGAAAGCATCAACTATTTTGTGGGTTTTCTATATATGGAGAACATCTATCACACGTGTATTAATATTTGTTTGGTTGTCCTTTCTGGCTTAACTTGGAAAGATAACCTCCTATCTTACTGCTGAGAGATTTTGTTCTCCCCGCTCATGCAGGGGGTAATAACTATTTATGGCCGCTCATGCAGGAGTAATAAAGGCCCAGTGGTGCTGGCAGGACCCTCATCACCCCTACTTCCCGCGGCTATGTTTGGTTGTCCATATTTGCAGAATTTGGAAGGGAAACAATCTCTCTAACTTGTCTATCAATATATGAATGTGGCCCTACGTCTCAGTTTGGCAACTCTTTAAGCCCAACGTTGTCTTTTTCTGACACTTACAAAACCACTGTACCTTTATCTCTGGCTCAGAATGTTTGCTTCTCGATTTCCTTTATTTTCTACATAATCACCACATTTTAGAGAAGATAGGAAAAGATTACATCAATTAAGTACTTTTTATTACATTTCAGTTTCCACTATACATTGAATCACAACATAAACACATTCAGAATATGATATATTTTGTAAAAATATATTTTCTACTGAAAACATTTCATTATACTGCAGCCCTTTAGGCAATACTGCAGTAACCAAAGGCTATATTTGACCAAACAAACATATTGCCTGCTGATGTGCAAAGGGATGCGAAACTGCAATGACACTTCCTATTTCGATAAGGTTACTAGATCTGCCAATGTAATTTTGGTTTGATAAAACAGGATGCAGATGGACAATTTCTTACACATCACCCCTGGTGAATAGAAATGAGAAAACAAATTGAATAAGATATCAAGAAGACTGTGGGAAGAGTTTACAGGAAATGCATCACAGTCTACCTGAAGTCTATAACATGGCATTATACATTTTATGGGTTATCAGGCCATACAGTAGCAAGTGCTGCATGTGTACACAAAATAAAATCCTGTTGTTTTTACGGTAACTGGCAGCCAGTTACATGTAAGTTACTGTAAAAAATAAGGTACAGTATGTTACTGTAAATTCCAAAGAAACTTTCGTTTAACAATACATTACTGTAAAGTGTATAGAACAGTAACACTGTCTGTCCGTGTTGGTCCTCTGTTTTCTGTCACAAAGCGCAAACCACTACATCATCCTCCACTCTGTTCTTTTCAAACAGGAAACTCACTGAGTCTGACTGAGCCTACTTTCCGATAGGCCAAGATTTTTTCTAATGTTAGCTTTCAAATGCACCTATATATTTTTTTTGTTAATAGTATTGCTGCATTCAATTATACTCATTTGAGTTTTAGAGTTTGAATGTTTTGAAAAGGTTGAAGGTCATCATAATGGTATGACCAATGTCATAGGCTACAATAAAGAACAATAAGTGGGCTTTTTTAGTTGAAAGAAAACAGCAATACTTTCATGAAAAGTAATATGTATTTGTATAGGCCTACAGTAAATTCATAGAAATACAAAAAATGCATGAAAAACTTGAGAAACTGCTAAATATCTATACCAAAATCTTCAAATGCATGAGATACTCGATAACCTGCTGAAGATCTATACCAAAATATAATAAAATCAAATAGCATTTACCAAATGTAAAAACACATAAGGTGAAAAGAATGAGTGAACATAAAATTAAAAACCTCTCACTAGACCATTCATTGCTTAGCTTATTTACCAAGGATGCACTGTTTACTTGCATGTGGTATCCTTGTTTTTAAAGTGTACCTGTGAATACTCACAATCTACCGTGTTGTCTATGTAATTTCTAGTCCCCAGCTCATCATATAGGTTCTCCATCTCCAGTGCCTTACTCATTCTGCATCTGCCTACATTTCCCAGCACACACCTCTCTTCCTCCAGGTAGGAACCGCAGACGTCTCCCTTCCCCCCTTCCCCATCCACGGACCCCACATTCTTCTTCTTCATCCACTTCTTCTTCTTCCAAATCACACTGGAATAAAACACGTCATCCCCCTCCTTCTTTGCAGTGCCTTCTCCTGGATCTGTAGCAGTGTCAGCGATGGGACTGAGCAGGCTGATTCGGTCGGTCTCAGAGATGGCTTTGGAGGATGGCAGGGGTTTGGGACCCGGATTGGGGGCCTCTAGGTCTTGTTTGTGTCCATGTCTCCTGGCCTGACTCGGTATCGTGCTGTTGGCGTAGATGTCTTCTTCTGGCGCAGCAGGATCCTGCAATAACATACTTTTGGTAATGTAGTGTATTTGGACACCTGCTCGTCGAACATCTCATTCAAAATCATGGGCATTAATATGGAGTTGGTTCCCCTTTTGCTGCTATAACAGTCTCCACTCTTCTGGGAAGGCTTTACACTACATGTTGGAACATTGCTGCAGGGACTTGCTTCCATTCAGCCACAAGAGCATTAGTGAGGTCGGGCACTGATGTTGGGCGATTAGGCCTGGCTCGCAGTCAGCGTTCAAATTCATCCCAAAGGTGTTTGATTGGGTTGAGGTCAGGGCTCTGAGCAGGCCAGTCAAGTTCTTCCACACTGATCTCAAAAAACAATTTCTGTATGGACCTCGCTTTGTGCACAGGGGCATTGTCATGCTGAAACAGGAAAGGACCTTCCCCAAACTGTTGCCACAAAGTTGGAAGCACAGAATCATCTAGAATGTCATTGTATGCTGTAGCGTTAAGATTTCCCTTCACTGGAACTAGGGGGCCTAGCCCGAACCATGAAAAACAGCCCCAGACCATTATTCCTCCTCCACCAAACGTTACAGTTGGCACTATGCATTGGGGCAGGGAGCATTCTCCTGGAATCCACCAAACCCAGATTCATCCGTCGGAGTGCCAGATGGTGAAGTATAATTAATCACTCAAGAGAACGCTGTTTCCTCTGTTCCAGAGGCCAATGGCGGTGAGCTTTACACCACTACAGCCGACGCTTGGCATTGTATATGGTGATCTTAGGCTTGTGTGTGGCTCCTCGGCCATGGAAACCCATTTCATGAAGCTCCCAACAAATAGTTATTGTGCAGACATTGCTTCCAGAGGCAGTTTGGAACTCGGTAGTGAGTGTTGCAACTGATGACAGACGATTTTTAAGCGCTACGCGTTTCAGCACTTGGTGGTCCCGTTCTGTGAGCTTGTGTGGCCTACCACTTGTTCCTAGACATTTTAACTTCACAATAACAGCAGTTACAGTTGACCAGGGCAGCTCTAGCAGGGCAGAAATTGGCCAATGGTGACTTTAAAACAGTTACAGAGTTTAATGGCTGTGAAAGGAGAAAACAGAGGATGGATCAACAACATTGTATTTACTCCGCAGTACTATCCTAAATGACAGAGAGAAAAGAAGGAAGCCTGTACAGAATACAAATATTCCAAAACATGCATCCTGTTTGCAATAAGGCACTAATGTAAAACTGCAAAAAATTTGGCAAAGAAATTAATTTTATGTCCTGAATAGGGGGTCCAGCCTATGCGTTATGCTTGGGGCAAATCCAACACAACACATCACTGAGTACCACTCTTCATATTTTCAAGCATGGTGGTGGCTGCATCATGTTATGGGTATGCTTGTCATCGGAAAGGACTAGGACGTTTTTTTTTATGTTAAAAAGAAACGGAAGCACAGGCAAAATCCTAGAGGAAAACCTGGTTCAGTCTGCTTTCCATCAGACAATGGGAGACAAATTCACAAGGCTGAATATACACTGGAATTGCTTACCAAGATGACATTGAATGTTCCTGAGAGGCCTAGTTCCAGTTTTGACTTAAATCGACTTGAAGATCTATGGCAGAGACTTGAAAATGGCTGTCTAGCAATGATCAACATCCAATTTGACAGAGCTTGAAGAATTTTAAATAGAATATGCTAATATTGTACAATCCAGATGTGCAAAGCTCTTTGAGACATACCCAGAAAGACTCACAGCTGTAATCGCTGCCATAGGTGCTTCTACAAAGTATTGACTCAGGAGTGTGAATAATTCTGTAAATGAGATATTTCTTTATTTCATTTTAACTATATTTGCCTACATTTCTAAAAACATATTTTTGCTTTGTCATTATGGGGTATCGTGTGTAGATGGGTGAGAAAAAACAACAATTTTGAATTCAGGCTGTATCACAACAAAATGTGGAATAAGTCAAGGGGTATGAATACTTTCTGAAGGCACTGTATGTATTGAAAAAAATAGCTACAGTATGATGATAGTTAACTTGGTAACACTTTACATTACAGTGCCCTTATTACTGTGTAATTATTCCTGTTAGTACAGTGTAATAAGTATTGTAATTACTCATTGTTACACTGTACTTACCCTATACTTACAGGAATAATTACCCTAATCCTAACCCTAAGTACAGGCTAAGTATAGTGTAACAATGAGAAATTACTATATTTGTTACACTACAGGAATAATTACACAGTAATAAGGGCGCTGTAATGTAAAGTGTAACCATTAATCAATGCAAAAAATGTCTCTATTCCCTCCAAATTACTGTCATAGCATTCATTACTATATTATATGTGCTATTAAGATTGAAGTAATGTGTCGTAGGTAGGTTAAAACCATTCAAAAAACTCAATTAATGTCTTTTTGGGGGGATACTTTCTGAAAAGGTATCTTTCAGATATCATGAACATTATACTTTTGATATACACTGAGTGTAGAAAACAGTAGAAACACCTTCCTAATATTGAGTTGCACCCCCTTTTGCCCTCAGAGCAGCCTCAATTAATTGGGATATGGACTCTATATTGTATATAAGGTGTCGAAAGCGTTCCACCGGGATGCTGGCCCATGTTGACTACAATGCTTCCCACAGTTGTGTCAAGATGGCTGGATGTCCTTTGGGTGGTGGACCATTCTTGATACACACGGGAAACTGTGAAGTGTGAAAAACCCAGCAGCGTTGCAGTTCTTGACACACTCAAACCGGTGTGCGTGGCACCTACTACCATACTCTGTTCAAAGGCACTTAAATATTTTGTCTTGCCCATTCACACAATCCAAGTCTCAATTGTCTCAAAGCTTACAAATCTTACTTTAACCTGTCTCCTCCCCTTATTTACACTGAAGTGGATTTAATAAGTGAAATCAATAAGGGCTCATAGCTTTCACCTGGATTCACCTAGTCTGTCTATGTCATGGAATGTTTTGTACACTCAGTGTATAATCTGTTTATTCAACCGTCATCATACAGTGAGGGAAAAAAGTATTTGATCCCCTGCTGATTTTGTACGTTTGCCAACTGACAAAGACACGATCAGTCTATAATTTTAATGGTAGGTTTATTTGAACAGTGAGAGACAGAATAACAACAACAAAATCCAGAAGAATGCATGTAAAAAATGTTATAAATTGATTTGCATTTTAATGAGGGAAATAAGTATTTGACCCTCTGCAAAACATGACTTAGTACTTGGTGGCAAAACCCTTGTTGGCGATCACAGAGGTCAGACGTTTCTTGTAGTTGGCCACTAGGTTTGCACACATCTCAGGAGGGATTATGTTCCACTCCTCTTTGCAGATCTTCTCCAAGTCATTAAGGTTTCGAGGCTGACGTTTGGCAACTCGAACCTTCAGCTCCCTCCACATAATTTCTATGGGATTAAGGTCTGGAGACTGGCTAGGCCACTCCAGGACCTTAATGTGCTTCTTCTTGAGCCACTCCTTTGTTGCCTTGGCCGTGTGTTTTGGGTCATTGTCATGCTGGAATACCCATCCACGACCCATTTTCAATGCCCTGGCTGAGGGAAGGAGGCTCTCACCCAAGATGTGACGGTACATGGCCCCGTCCATTGTCCCTTTGATGCGGTGAAGTTGTCCTGTCCCCTTAGCAGAAAAACACCCCCAAAGCATAATGTTTCCACCTCCATGTTTGACAGTGGGGATGGTGTTCTTGGGGTCATAGGCAGTATTCCTCCTCCTCCAAACACGGCGAGTTGAGTTGATGCCAAAGAGCTCCATTTTGGTCTCATCTGACCACAACACTTTCACCCAGTTCTCCTCTGAATCATTCAGATGTTCATTGGCAAACTTCAGACGGCCCTGTATATATGCTTTCTTGAGCAGGGGGACCTTGCGGGCGCTGCAGTATTTCAGTCCTTCATGGCGTAGTGTGTTACCAATTGTTTTCTTGGTGACTATGGTCCCAGCTGCCTTGAGATCATTGACAAGATCCTCCCATGTAGTCCTGGGCTGATTTCTCACCGTTCTCATGATCATTGCAACTCCACGAGGTGAGATCTTGCATGGAGCCCCAGGCCGAGGGACATTGACAGTTATTTTGTGTTTCTTCCATTTGCGAATAATCGCACCAACTGTTGTCACCTTCTCACCAAGCTGCTTGGCGATGGTCTTGTAGCCCATTCCAGCCTTGTGTAGGTCTACAATCTTGTCCCTGACATCCTTGGAGAGCTCTTGGCCATGGTGGAGAGTTTGGAATCTGATTGATTGCTTCTGTGGACAGGTGTCTTTTATACAGGTAACAAACTGAGATTAGGAGCACTCCCTTTAAGAGTGTGCTCCTAATCTCAGCTCGTTACCTGTATAAAAGACACCTGGGAGCCAGAAATCTTTCTGATTGAGAGGGGGTCAAATATTTATTTCCCTCATTAAAATGCAAATCAATTTATAACATTTTTGACATTACACTGAGCATACTGTACATCAAAATGATCCTTTTCATGATATCTGAAAGATACTTTTGTGCAAAGTATCTAAAACAAAATAACCCAGACATTAACAGCATTTGATTGCAATCAAGCATGTATTGGAATGTTGTTTCTGTTCTCCACGACACATTATTTCACACATCACTACTATGAGGATAATTGAGGGAAGGGAGACTTTTTTGTATTGCGTTAACTATAATCATACTGTAGCTATGTTTCTGTAACGCATAGTAATAAAGTACAGTGGGGTCTGAAATTAACACCCTGTCACGTCCTGGCTCTGGGGACTCTTAAATGTTGAGCCAGGGTGTGGACTTGTTATGTTTAGTTTTCTATGGGTTTTGTTCTAGATCGTTTATTTCTATGTTGGCCAGGGTGGTTCCCAATCAGAGACAGCTGTAGCTCGTTGTCTCTGATTGGTGACCATACTTAGGCAGCCTGTGTTCACTAGTTTATTGGGGGATCTTGTTCCGTTAAGGTTTTGTGTATAACCCAGGACTTCACGTATCGTTTGGTTTATTGTTTTGGTTCGTGTGTGTACTAATAAAGAATGTACGCTTATCACGCTGCGCCTTGGTCCGCATCTCATAACGATCTCAACGCTCGTGGCCTCCAGTACCCCTCCTCGGTCCCGGATATCCTGCGCCAGTGCCACGTGCTGTAGTGCCAGTACGAGTGCACAGCCCTGTACGTCCTGTGCTGATGCCTCACACAGATTGTGTGGAAATAGGCATTCAGCCAGGACGGGTTGTGTCAGCTCTTCGCTCCAGACCTCCAGTCCGTCTCCACAGTCCAGCCCGGCCTGTTCCTGTCCCTCGCACCAAACCAGTGGTGCGTGTCGCCAGCCCGGTCCGGCCCGTTCCTGCTCCCCGCACCAAGCCAGTGGTGCGCGTCGCCAGCCCGGTCCGGCCTGTTCCTGTCCCTCGCACCAAGCCTGTGGTGCGCGTCGCCAGCCCGGTCCGGCCTGTTCCGGTCCCTCGCACCAAGCCTGTGGTGCGCGTCGCCAGCCCGGTCCGGCCTGTTCCTGCTCCCCGCACCAAGCCAGTGGTGCGCATCGCCAGCCCGGTCCGGCCTGTTCCTGCTCCCCGCACCAAGCCTGTGGTGCGCGTCGCCAGCCCGGTCCGGCCTGTTCCTGTCCCTCGCACCAAGCCTGTGGTGCGCGTCGTCAGCCCAGTCCGGCCTGTTCCTGTCCCTCGCACCAAGCCTGTGGTGCGCGTCGTCAGCCCGGTCCGGCATGTTCCTGCTCCCCGCACCAAGCCTGTGGTGCGCGTCGCCAGCCCGGTCCGGCCTGTTCCTGCTCCCCGCACCAAGCCTGTGGTGCGCGTCGCCAGCCCGGTCCGGCCTGTTCCTGCTCCCCGCACCAAGCCTGTGGTGCGCATCGCCAGCCCGGTCCAGCCTGTTCCTGTCCCTCGCACCAAGCCTGTGGTGCGCGTCGCCAGCCCGGTCCGGCCTGTTCCTGCTCCCCGCACCAAGCCTGTGGTGCGCGTCGCCAGCCCGGTCCGGCCCGTTCCTGCTCCCCGCACCAAGCCAGTGGTGCGCTTCGTCAGCCCGGTCCGGCCCGTTCCTGCTCCCCGCACCAAGCCAGTGGTGCGCGTCGTCAGCCCGGTCCGGCCCGTTCCTGCTCCCGCACCAAGCCAGTGGTGCGCGTCGTCAGTCCGGCACGGTCCGTGCCTGTTCCACCAGTGCCTGGTCCGGCACCGGTCAGCTGCTCCACTCCGGAGCCAGAGCAATCCGCTCCACCGGTGTCCAGTCCAGCTCCGGCCAGCGGGGCCAGACCAGACCAGGGGCGCTACGGGGGGGTAGAGGGAGAGTGGTGGTCACGCCCGGAGCCGGATCCGCCTCCGAGGCGGAATGTCCACCCGGCCCCTCCCCTGTTGTGTTTGGTTGGCGCGGTCGCAGTCCGCGCCTTTGGGGGGGGGGGGGGTACTGTCACGCCCTGGCTCTGGGGACTCTTAAATGTTGAGCCAGGGTGTGGACTTGTTATGTTTAGTTTTCTATGGGTTTTGTTCTAGATCGTTTATTTCTATGTTGGCCAGGGTGGTTCCCAATCAGAGACAGCTGTAGCTCGTTGTCTCTGATTGGGGACCATACTTAGGCAGCCTGTGTTCACTAGTTTATTGTGGGATCTTGTTCCGAAAGGTTTGTGTTGTAACCTAGGACTTCACGTATCGTTTGTTTATTGTTTTGGTTCGTGTTGTGTACACAAATAAAGAATGTACGCTTATCACGCTGCGCCTTGGTCCGCTTCATCTAATAACGATCGTGACAATGTGTACTGCAAAAGTGCTGACTCTCTGGACAAGTTGCAAAACAACTAACACCTGGCAACAGTGAAGCGCCAAGGGGCTGGGACCAGCCTGAGCGCCAACGATAGGCTGGGTAAGTTTAAACCACGCCCAGCCTCTACTCTGATAGGCCTGCCTGGAGCGGGAACTATCTCTGTCAGAGTATTTAAAGAATAACTTATAACAATGGCTCAGTTCTCTGACTGCCCTGCGTGGTGTTTCAGTGGACCCGTATATACGAACATCATATTTACCATTCAAGTGTTTGCATTAATTAAAATACTAGTCTATTTTAGAAGACGTGTATTGACTTCTTTTTGTTCCTATACCAGATTTGAATTGACGCAACTTAACAGTAAGTTCCAGTTCCTTTTAACTAGTTCTGGCGCATGTTTCGCAATTAGTTTGGGGAAGGAGGAGGTGATAGGGAATTGGCAACAGCAGTCTCAAATCAATGTAGTCCATGCCAATATGGGGGATCACGGCACACCATGCAAGCAAACAAATAGTTCATGCAATTCAATTTCACACGCGAGAATGTCAGAAATAAGTAAAAGGCAATCGTTGTAAACACACCACACGCTATTAGAAGGCAGTCAAATAGGCATGATAATAAATAATAAGACCGGCTGATACGTAATATATACTGAACAAAAATATAAACGCAACATGCAACTATTTCAAAGATTTTACTGAGTTACAGTTCATATAAGGAAATCAGTCAAATGAAAGACAAAACTGCACATTTTAAAGTGGCCTTTTATTGTCCACAGCACAAGGTGCACCTGTGTAATGATCATGCTGTTTAATCATCTTATTGATATGCCACACCTGTCAGGTGGATGGATTATCTTGGCAAAGGAGAAACGCTCACTAACAGGGTGTCACGGAGACCGCCGAGGCTGCTCCTCCTCCTTGCTCGGGCAGGCTTCGGCGTTCGTCGTCCCCGGAGTACTAGCTACTACCGCTTGATGTTTTCGATGTTTGTTTGGTCATGTCTAGTTGGTGCACCTGTCTCGTATTCTGTCTTGATTATGTCTCCTATAAGTTCCCCTGTGTTATGTTTGCATTTTGTGTGTTATTGTTCGCTTGTCATATGCGTACTGGTTTGGAACCTTGGCTTCATTTGTTGTTTTACGCACCCCGCGTATCTTGTTCGCCTCTAGTGTTTCGAGGCCGTTTATTTTTGTGTATTATCGAGGTCATCAGTAAAGCCGTCTTGACTTATCCTCTGTGTCCTGCGCTTGACTTCACCACCGCATCCACATCAGCATCCCTGACAGAATAACACACCACCTATGGAGTCAGCAGGAGCAGCAGCGGCGGTGACCGAGTCACTGGAGGAGCGGGTCAGCAGCCAGGACGCCATGATCCAGCGACTCGGCACCGCCATGCAAGACGTCATGAACACCCTGCGCCGATGGGAGAGAGGAGGCTTGCCCACACCTCCTCCTACCGTACCACCACCATCGGCCAGCCCCATCATACCAGCTCCGGAGTCCAGTGGGATTCGGCTCTCGCTCCCGAGGGCATATGATGGCACCGCAGCCGGGTGTCAGGGGTTCCTCCTTCAGGTGGAACTCTACCTGGCAACCATACACCCGGCGCCCTCGGGATACGAGAGCGTTTCCGCCCTCATCTCCTGTCTCTCCGGCAAGGCTTTGGAGTGGGCCAATGCCGAATGGAGGGGAATAGACGCCGCCACCATCAGCTACGCGGAGTTCTCCCGCCGCTTCAGGGCTGTTTTCGATCATCCCCCAGAGGGTAAAGCGGCGGGGGAGCGTCTGTTCCACCTCCGACAGGGGAAGAGGAGCGCACAGGAGTTCGCCCTGGACTTCCGGACTCTAGCGGCGGATGCGGGGTGGAATGAGAGGGCCCTCATCGACCACTATCGGTGCAGCCTGCGAGAGGACGTTTGACGAGAGTTGGCCTGCAGGGACACCAATCTAACCTTCGACCAGTTGGTGGACATGTCAATCCGTCTGGATACCCTGCTGGCTACCCGCGGACGTCCGGAGTTGGGGCCGTCCATTCCATCCCCCAGCACCTCCGAGCCGAGCCCTATGGAGCTCGGGGGTGCTGACGCTAGAGAGAGGAGGAGAGAGATCCGGAGGGAGGCCGTCCCCTGCACCAACTGTGGCCGTAGAGGACACACTGCGGTTCGGTGCTGGGGAGGGTCTCCAGGGATCGAGGCAACAGGTCACGCACTGGGGAGTCATTCCAGGTGAGTAGGCGCACAACTCACCCAGAGCTCTCTGTTGGTCACATGTGTATACCTGTAGTATTCCCACAGGTTGCATCTCATTCCCAGCATAAGGCGCTAGTCGATTCAGGCGCAGCTGGGAATTTTATTGATCGTAATTTTTGTGTTAAGTTAGGGATTCCCCTCCGACCAGTAGATGTGCCTTTCCCTATTCATGCCTTAGATAGCCGTCCGTTGGGATCTGGGTTGAGTAGGGAGGTCACAGCGCCACTAAAGATGAAGGCGCAGGGGGGTCATGAGGAGATCATTCAGTTATATCTGATCGACTCTCCTGCCTATCCCGTGGTGCTGGGGCTTCCTTGGTTAATCTCCCATGACCCCACCATTTCGTGGCAACCGAGGGCTCTCAAGGAGTGGTCTGCCCAGTGTGTTGGGCGATGTCTAGGTGTTTCCGTAGGGGCGACCACGGTGGAGAGTCCGAACCAATTGCCTGCACTGCACATTCCTCCTGAGTATGATGATTTGGCACTAGTGTTCAGCAAGACTAGGGCGACGCGATTGCCACCTCATAGACAGGGGGATTGTGCGATAGACCTCCAGGCAGGTGCTGCACTTCCACATAGTCATGTGTATCCTCTGTCTCAAGAGGAGAAGGTGGCTATGGAGACATACAGTGGGGAAAAAAAGTATTTAGTCAGCCACCAATTGTGCAAGTTCTCCCACTTAAAAAGATGAGAGAGGCCTGCAATTTTCATCATAGGTACACGTCAACTATGACAGACAAAATGAGGAAAAAAAATCCAGAAAATCACATTGTAGGATTTTTTATGAATTTATTTGAAAATCATGGTGGAAAATAAGTATTTGGTCAATAACAAAAGTTTCTCAATACTTTGTTATATACCCTTTGTTGGCAATGACACAGGTCAAACGTTTTCTGTAAGTCTTCACAAGGTTTTCACACACTGATGCTGGTATTTTGGCCCATTCCTCCATGCAGATCTCCTCTAGAGCAGTGATGTTTTGGGGCTGTCGCTGGGCAACACGGACTTTCAACTCCCTCCAAAGATTTTCTATGGGGTTGAGATCTGGAGACTGGCTAAGCCACTCCAGGACCTTGAAATGCTTCTTACGAAGCCACTCCTTCGTTGTCCGGGCGGTGTGTTTGGGATCATTGTCATGCTGAAAGACCCAGCCACGTTTCATCTTCAATGCCCTTGCTGATGGAAGGAGGTTTTCACTCAAAATCTCACAATACATGGCCCCATTCATTCTTTCCTTTACACGGATCAGTCGTCCTGGTCCCTTTGCAGAAAAACAGCCCCAAAGCATGTTGTTTCCACCCCCATGCTTCACAGTAGGTATGGTGTTCTTTGGATGCAACTCAGCATTCTTTGTCCTCCAAACAAGACGAGTTGAGTTTTTACCAAAAAGTTATATTTTGACCATATGACATTCTCCCAATCCTCTTCTGGATCATCCAAATGCACTCTAGCAAACTTCAGACGGGCCTGGACATGTACTGGCTTAAGCAGGGGGACACATCTGGCAATGCAGGATTTGAGTCCCTGGCGGCGTAGTGTGTTACTGATGGTAGGCTTTGTTACTTTGGTCCCAGCTCTCTGCAGGTCATTCACTAGGTCCCCCCGTGTGGTTCTGGGATTTTTGCTCACCGTTCTTGTGATCATTTTGACCCCACGGGGTGAGATCTTGCGTTTCTTTGTTTCTGGTGTCCTTTGACAGCTCTTTGGTCTTGGCCATAGTGGAGTTTGGAGTGTGACTGTTTGAGGTTGTGGACAGGTGTCTTTTATACTGATAACAAGTTCAAACAGGTGCCATTAATACAGGTAATGAGTGGAGGACAGAGGAGCCTCTTAAATAAGAAGTTACAGGTCTGTGAGAGCCAGAAATCTTGCTTGTTTGTAGGTGACCAAATACTTATTTTCCACCATAATTTGCAAATAAATTCATTAAAAGTCCTACAATGTGATTTTCTGGAATTTTTTTCTCTCAATTTGTCTGTCATAGTTGACGTGTACCTATGATGAAAATTACAGGCCTCTCTCATCTTTTTAAGTGGGAGAACATGCACAATTGGTGGCTGACTAAATACTTTTTTCCCCCACTGTACATAGCCGAGTCTCTGAGACAGGGATACATACGGCCCTCCACTTCCCCTGCGTCCTCGAGTTTCTTTTTTGTGAAGAAGAAGGATGGAGGGTTGCGCCCGTGTGTTGATTACCGTAGTCTCAATCAGATCACTGTGAAATACAGTTATCCACTCCCTCTGATTGCGAGTATGACGGAATCATTACACGGAGCGTGTTTCTTCACAAAACTGGATCTCAGGAGCGCCTACAACTTGGTGCGCATTAGGGAGGGAGATGAATGGAAGACAGCATTTAGTACCACCTCGGGTCACTACGAGTATCTCATCATGCCATACGGGTTAATGAATGCTCCTTCAGTCTTCCAATCCTTTGTGGACGAGATCTTCCGGGATTTGCATGGGCAGGGTGTAGTAGTGTATATTGACGACATACTAGTTTACTCTTCTACACGAGCCGAGCATGTAGCCCTGGTGCGTCGAGTGTTGGGTAGGCTGTTGGAGCATGACTTGTATGTCAAGGCAGAGAAATGTCTGTTTTTCCAGGAGTCCATCTCCTTCCTGGGCCATCGATTGTCCGCGTCAGGGGTGGAGATGGAGATTGACCGCGTTTCAGCCGTGCGTAATTGGCAGACTCCAACCACGGTTAAGGAAGTGCAGCGGTTTTTGGGTTTTGCCAATTACTACCGGAGGTTTATCCGGGGTTTTGGACAGGTGGCAGCTCCCATCACCTCCCTGCTGAAGGGGGGCCCGGTGCGTTTGCAGTGGTCAGCTGAGGCGGACAGGGCGTTTGGTAAACTGAAGGACCTGTTCACCTCTGCTCCGGTGCTGGCGCATCCGGATCCCACTTTAGCGTTCCAGGTGGAGGTGGACGCGTCAGAGGCCGGTATTGGGGCTGTACTGTCTCAACGCTCAGGCACGCCCCCTAAACTCCGGCCCTGCGCTTTTTACTCTAAGAAGCTCAGTCTCGGCGGAACGTAATTATGACGTGGGGGACAGGGAGCTGCTCGCCGTGGTTCAAGCCCTAAAGGTGTGGAGGCATTGGCTTGAGGGGGCTCAACACCCTTTTCTCATTCTGACTGACCATCGTAACCTGGAGTACATCCGGGCAGCTAGGAGACTGAACCCTCGTCAGGCTAGGTGGACCATGTTTCTGGCCCGGTTTGTGTTTAAGCTCACTTACATCCCAGGGTCCCAGAACGGTAAGGCAGACGCCCTGTCCCGGCGATATGACGCAGAGGAGAGGTCCATTGAGCCCACGCCCATACTGCCGGAGTCTTGTCTGGTGGCACCGGTGGTGTGGGAGGTCGATGCGGAGATCGAGCGGGCGTAACGCACCGACCCTACTCCTCCAGAGTGTCCGGTGGGGCGGACGTACGTTCCGCTCGAGATTCGTGATCGTCTCATATATTGGGCTCATACGTCACCCTCCTCTGGACACCCTGGTATCGGCCGGACAGTGCACTGCCTTAGTGAAAAGTACTGGTGGCCAACATTGGCTAAGGACGTGAGGGTTTAGGTCTCCTCCTGCTCGGTGTGCGCTCAGTGTAAGGCGCCTAGACACCTGCCCAGGGGGAAGTTACAACCCCTACCCGTTCCACAACGGCCGTGGTCTCACCTCTCGGTAGACTTTGTCACGGACCTTCCCCCCTCCCAGGGGAATACCACCATTCTGGTCGTTGTGGATCGGTTCTCTAAAGCCTGTCGTCTCATCCCAATGCCGGGTCTCCCTACTGCCCTACAGACTGCTGAGGCTTTGTTTACCCACGTCTTCCGGCACTACGGGTTACCCGAGGATATAGTGTCTGATCGGGGTCCCCAATTCACCTCTAGAGTCTGGAGGGCGTTCATGGAACGCTTGGGGGTCTCGGTTAGCCTTACCTCGGGTTTCCACCCTGAGAGTAATGGGCAGGTGGAGAGAGTGAACCAGGATGTGGGTAGGTTTCTGAGATCATATTGCCAGGACCGGCAGGAGGAGTGGTCGGGGTAAATCCCCTGGGCGGAGATTGCCCAGAACTCTCTTCGCCATTCCTCTACTAATCTGACCCCTTTCCAGTGTGTGTTGGGGTATCAGCCGGTTCTGGCACCATGGCATCAGAGCCAGATCGAGGCTCCTGCGGTGGATGAGTGGTTTCGGCGCTCGGAGGAGACGTGGAACGCTGCGCATGTACATCTGCAGCGGGCTATCCGTAGGCAGAAGGCGAGCGCCGATCTCTACCGCAGTGAGTGTCCAGTGTACGCACCTGGAGATCGAGTCTGGTTCTCGACTCGAAACCTGCTCCTTTGCCTGCCCTGCCGTAAGCTGGGTCGGCGGTTTGTGGGCCCATTTAAAGTCCTGAGGAGATTGAACAAGGTTTGTTACAGGTTACAACTGCCTAATGATTATCGCATTTACCCCTCATTCCATGTGTCTCTCCTCAGGCCGGTGGTAGCTGGTCCACTCCAGGACAGTGAGATACGGGAGACTCCTCCGCCCCCACTGGACATCGAGGGGGCTCCGGCGTACTCAGTCCGGTCCATCGTGGATTCGAGACGTCGGGTGGGGGGTCTGCAGTATCTCGTGGAGTGGGAGGGGTACGGACCGGAGGAACGGTGCTGGGTGCCTAGGAGGGACATTTTAGATCCCTCCCTCCTGACGGAGTTCCACCGGAGTCATCCTACGCGCCCTGCTCCGCGTCCTCCTGGCCGTCCCCGAGGGGGGGGTACTGTCACGGAGACCGCCGAGGCTGCTCCTCCTCCTTGCTCGGGCAGGCTTCGGCGTTCGTCGTCCCCGGAGTACTAGCTACTACCGCTTGATGTTTTCGATGTTTGTTTGGTCATGTCTAGTTGGTGCACCTGTCTCGTATTCTGTCTTGATTATGTCTCCTATAAGTTCCCCTTGTGTGTTATTGTCCGCTTGTCACATGCGTACTGGTTTGGAACCTTGGCTTCATTTGTTGTTTTACGCACCCCGCGTATCTTGTTCGCCTCTAGTGTTTCGAGGCCGTTTATTTTTGTGTATTATCGAGTTCATCAGTAAAGTCGTCTTGACTTATCCTCTGTGTCCTGCGCTTGACTTCACCACCGCATCCACATCAGCATCCCTGACACAGGAATGTAAACAAATTTGTGCACAAAATTTGAGCGAAATAAGCTTTTTGTGCTAATGGAAAATGTACACTTTACATATTGCATTTATATTTTTGTTCAGTGTAAAAATAATGGCAGTCTAGTTTAGTAAGAGTCAGTGTCACTTGTGACATTTATTCTGAAAATACAGAAGCAAGTGAACAAATGGTAGTAACATTATATCAACTGAGATTCTCAATGAAATTAACTGTGATTATAATGAATCTACTACCTTTTAACAGAGATTCTGAATATCTACATTATGATTGGCTGGGATTTTTTGAAATTACAGCCATCTCAGTTTGTGGATAATCTATGCTCCTCACAGAGCAAAAGGGTAAGTGAAGTCATCTCACTCCAGCCAGGTGAATGGGGGCGTTCAAAAGCTCCAGGATCTTGGTCTCCAATTCCAGGGCTTTGGCTGTGTTCTCTCCTTCCCCTCCCTCCCCATTCTCCCCACCTGCTCCCACCCTCAGCCCCTTCAAGACGGACTGTAGGGCATCTGCGTTCTTCACTGAGTCCATCTGGTCCCGGTCATCCCGTATCTCCTCTACCCAATCCAGGTAGGCCTTTAGCAGTCCTAGGTCGTCCACAAAGTTCCCAATGATCCGGAGCCCCGGCCGTCGATGCTCCAGCTCCCTCAGCCTCCTCTTCCCCACCTCCCCAATGTCATTTCCCACGATGCTGGGAAGGAGAAAATAATAATAATAACAGGTCAGACAGGATATTATCATAGCAACAACTGCGAAATACACTAGATGGCAGTATGTCAACGCCCATTGTAACTTCAGAGAAAACTGTCAACATCAGATCAAAGTGAATTTGTCCCGTGCACAGTATACAGCAGATGTAAACAGTACAGTGAAATACTTACTTGCAAGCTTTTCCTCAACAATGCGGTAATACTAAGTCAGATAAAATAAATAATTAAAAAAAGATAATACATCTCCCTCTCGTCTTTCTCTTACGTCAGCGTTTTCAGAGAGGTGTTCTTGCTGAGGCAGTTGACAATGTTCTCTGTTCCTCTCTCTGTGATGCCAGTGATGTCCAAGTAGAGTTCCTCCAGTGTAGTGTTCTGCTCCAGGGCATTCCACAGCTCCAGAACCCCTTCCGGACCCAAATTGTTACCACACATACTGTACAAAGTAGAGGAATCAAGAGTTTAGTGTGAGAAAGAGGCATATGAAACAGTGTTAGAGATGCATTTATGTTATTTTCAGAGTCACTTACAACAGCTTCTTCACCTGACAGTCATTTGATTTCAACACTGCAGATTGCAGGATGGCTGCCTCCCTTTCCAGACAGTTATACCGCAGACTGAGAAAAAATACAAATTATAGTTACCTACATTAATGAGTTAATTGCTATACTTCTCCTCAGCTAGTCCCTGTGAATGATCAAACATTTGCAACAGGTGGTGCAGAGCTGTGTCCCACAAGAAAAATGCTATGAATACTCACTAAAGAGATTCACAGCGGTGCAATATTGGAACTAGCCTGCTAAGACCTCTGTTTCCAATGTTGGAGTATCCCAGGTTGAGCTCTTCGAGCCTATGTGGGGAGAACTGCAACACATAGTGTAACGCTGCACAGTCCACCACACTCAGCTTCATCTTGAACAGGTTCAGACGCCGGATCTCTGGTGCCGCCCTGCTGGTGACTTCCTTCATGTGCAGCTCCATCAGACAGTGGAGCAGGTTCAGCGCCGTCTGGTTGGCTAGCTGCCTACCCTTAAACTGGTTCTGGAACCAGATACCCAGCCTGGTGGGGATATCCTCCCCCTCCATGCCCACCTCCAGAGGGGCCAGCACCAGCCCATCCAACTGCCCCTCCAGCCTGGTCCGGAGAAGCCCCATGAAGAAGCGAGTGAACATCTGCAGGTTCTCCACCCTAGTCTGGTCAAGGTGGAGGTCTTGGCTCAGTAGGGGAGTTGGGGAGGTGGAAGGTGGGGGGATCTCACCAAAGCACCAGAAGTCCAGAGCCTGGATGATGTGTCCCTGCTTTGAGAGGTTGATCGCACAGTACAGGGCGGCCAGATGCTCCTGGACGGTCAAGTGGAAGAAGGAAAACATCTCCACCCTCTCCTCGTTCAGAGGCACCAGGATCTGACTGAGGAAGGTGCTCTGTATATCTACTGGCGTGAGACCATAACATTCCAGGTCCTGTATGTCGAACATTATCTTACTCTTTAGAAGGTTTTCGTAAGCTAATCTCCCCAGGTTTGTCAGCTGCTGCCTAACTAGAGAAAGTACCTCCGATCTGGGGGTGTTCCTCTCCGCCTTCCTTTTCAGCGCATGGTGCTTGATGGCTGTAAACAGGTAGCAGTAGTAAACCTCGCTGACTGTCCTAGGTGGGTTCAACTCTAGAGACCGTGAGTCACCATCTTCCTGACTGGAGAAGAACTCTGCCAAGGCGGTGCAGATGATATAGCAATAGAGAGGGATGAAGGAGAGCACAAAGAGGTTGTCATTGTCCAGGATGTAGTTGTACACCTTCTCAGACACCTTGGGGTCCTTGTAGAACTTGAAGGTGTACTTCTTCACTTGGTCCTCCTCGAAGCCCAGGACCACGCAGCAACGCTGGAAGAACCGCTTAGGAGCCTCCGTGGAAGGCCTGGATGTCAGGATGACCGAGGATTCTGGGAGTAGACTCCCCTTGATCAACGCCACTATCAGCTCTGACACGGGCACCTTGGAGTCCACGCTGATGTCCCTGTCAGGAGCGTTCCAGTCCAGTTGGTATTTAAACTCGTCCAGCCCATCCAGAATGAAGAGCAAGGAACCTGGCGAGGCCAGAAGCTCTGGCAGAACCGTCTTAAAGTAGCGGAAGCGGTCTCCAAGCAGGTCCAGTAAGCTCACCGGGGCTTTGATCAGGTTCAGCTCGCGGAAGCGGAGGTCGAACACACAGGTGAACTCACGCATGTGCTTCCCCAGCGCCCACTCATAGACCAGCCTCTGCACTGCCACGCTCTTGCCGATGCCAGCGATGCCCTTCACCTTTACCCGCTTCGGGGCGCGCCCTGTGGTGCCTTGGGGGCTCAGGAGGTGGCTAGGGCAGATGCGTTGGCAGGCCTGGTGGGCGTAGATGCGTGCCCGTCGACTGGCCAAGGTGAAGTACTCATGCTGGCTGCTGTCAAATGACTCGTTGTCCTCGGTCACGAAGAGATCAGTGTATCGGATCTCAATGTGAGAAGCAGAGTTGGAGGCCTGCCCTCCCCCTTCTGCGTAAGATGTAAGTCGTTCCGTACGTTCCAGAAGGGTATTTTTGTGAGCTGAAAGGGGAACTGCAATAAAAGAGAGGCAAGTAAATTACACGCAACATGGACATACATACCTAACACATTACAATAAGATACTCAAGTCATATCTAGGGGAAATGTTGCTGCAATTTGTGTATCATAATGTCTTTATAATCAAATATTGATTCAACAATTAATTCAAGTTCAGTGCTACACAGTTTGGCCCAACTCTTAACGTTATCAACCTACCTCTGAGATGAGAAGATTTTACACTCCGCCGAGGCTTCAACTCTTCCTCAACTAAATTATCAAGACAACAATTTGAATTATACATTTGAAAGATACATTTTTTCCCACCTGGGGATTGAATACATTTAATTGTGTGATATTACTGATGTGTCAGTTGGGCACACTAGAAAGCATGTTAGTGATAATTGATTAATATCTTTAATATTGATGGAATTCATTACCTTTGACCTCAGTGGTCACAGTGAATTTGCTCTTGCCTTTGAACAGTTTTGAAATGGGGCTTTTTGGCTTCTTCTCTATAGAGATGAGAGAGAAAAAAATGCATAGATGCAAACTAGAAAAACATCAGGTTAGATGTTGTCCCAGACTTTGTTGATAATAACAGGGAAAGGTCTTTGACACTATCTGCACTTCCACCTAAGACTTACCGCACACCAGTGTGTCGCCAGTGTTTTATGCTAATGTAAGCTCGAGTGTAATTGTGTTTCCATCAGGAGTGTGACTCTAAAGACTTGGGGCGAGCAGAATCAACATCCTCTGCATCATCAAGACAGTTGCTTTGTGAGAAGAAGTTAAAGTTCACAGTTAGCCATTGTTATGTAAATGCAAGCTGGAAAGTACCAGTGGCCTAACATTGGCCCAAAGTCAGAGCATGTCCGCCAGAGCCATGGCCCAGTGAGACATGGGTGCCGGTCTGCGTAGATGGAAACAGAACATTTTGAGCCTTTTGGGTAAAACACCAGGGTAAATCTCAGATGGAAACTCGACAGAATGTCTTATCACATTGATAGAGTATTTTATTGACTACTATATACAGGCTAAATGAATTACTTTTCTATCGCTGTTCAAGGACAAGCATGTATGCAAACCGCTTGCCAGTCCAATCTGCAGTAGTTAAGACCTTGGCAAGACATTAGAGGATTTGCCACAGTCCAGAGAATTGCACTTCAGGTGAATACTACAAGCCTGAATTGACTCTGTTAATCATTTCCCCATAATGTTCAATAAGTCAATCTGACATATTTCTTCTTTATCAGCTCTTTCACTTCGCATTCAGTCACAATTAATTCATGAATTTGCCCGTTTTTCAGCATCAGGTTTGGCTCACACTGCCAATATCCTATTTTTGAATCAAACATAATCGGCAGCCTGCCTTTGGCTAAACCTCAATGACAACACTGTTACAACCACCAGTAGTTTTTTTTACAGATATCACAACTGCTCTGCCGCCTGGCCTGGTCATTGATCTGTTTGTGCTCTGCCAACCAATGATAATAGGAGTTGGCAGACAGCACAAGCAGATATGGGACCAGGCTACAAATCCCCTGCAGCCAGGCTCACCCTCCACTCTAACCGGTGTGGCCTCCTGTGTCCCTTCCGTCCTCTCCCTGCAGTGTCTCTCCACCCAGACCTGCAGCTCATCACAGTAGTAGTCCTGCACCTTGTATTGATAAAGAGACAGTCACAGGACACCATTATGTTAGATGCAGGAACATAATTACAAAGATAACCTAATATGTTACTTACATTAAGCAGGGCATTATAAGTACTGTAGTTCATCAACATACACACCTCCCTCAGGACCTGCAGGAAGCCGCGGCTGCTCTCCTCGCTTGCGCACACCGTCTCCAGGGCCTGCGCAACAGCATTGGAGGGTGAACGCTCCAGCAGGGACAGGTAGTGGGCGTGGGAAAGTACCCCGGCGTCACATAGCCAGCGTAGTAGGGGGGCCGGGTGGACATGGGTCCACTCCAGGAGCACATCCCGCTGGGAGCGCAGGAGCTGCTGGGCTGCAGAGCTCATGAGCTATGGAGGTGTGGTGCTGCTGGTGCTGCAGATATGTTAGTGTATGGTTATGAATTAATGATGATTATGAATTGCATTTATTTACTGTATATTGCACCATTCATTAGGTTGCAAAGTACTTTATTTTGTACTAATAAGAAGACCAGGGAGAACAACTGCCCCCTCTCATTGAAGCCTAGGAAGTTCAATCCTGACAGCGATACTGCAGGCATTGGTTGCAGAAAACAGGATCACCCACTATAGTTAATGGAAAAATGGCAATATTTGTTGTCAATAAATGTTTTGAAGACCATCATGGTATCAATAATTGCATCTAATACACCAGATGTATGTCCTTGAACAGATTTTTTGTTTTTAAATGCACACAGAAGAAGTTGCTAATGGCAGCCTGCAGTACCTCGGTCGGCCTTGAAATTAAGTTATTCTATGAGACGGGGAAGCAGTGACCTAGCCTGCAACATCACTTCCTGGAGTAGCTCAAACTGCGCATGTTATGTCTCCATGAGACTCCATCCTAACCTACTTCTTTGGCTTCAATGCGCTATTGAGTCTTCACATAGGAATGAATGGTGTCATGTGATCGATTTGTTTTGTCCATCCATATACTGTATACAATCATTGAAGAAGACCAGCTAGTTAGCGCTACAGCACATCCTATATGAAAATAATCCCAAGTAAGAGAGAATTCAGAGTTTATATGGATCCTTATACAGTACATTCTAATTGCATAGCAAAAAAGTGGGTTATTGACTTTGTAGGACAAAACATCCACACCCAGTATACAAAGCCAAAAATTGTGAGGTACAAAAAACAGCAAGAGACTTGGTACAAACACTCTTTAAGCATTACGAAAGAACCCTTACCTGAACAGAAGATATTCTTACATTCACTAATGCAACCTTCAATCTTGCACACTCTTTTGACCAAATATTGTTGACTGAATGCAGGGATTGTATGGATACTCTATCTTACCTGTTGGATGGCAGGAATGGGAGTGCCATGCTCAGAACTACGATAACAGAGCAGCTCAGGGAGTCCATAGTCCACAGTTCAATCATGTGTCTAGGAACCTGTTTTATCACTGTATTATTGGGTCAAATAGACTGCTTCTCAAGGCTATGATAACACTACCCATATGGAAACGATATAGAAGTATTTAACAAGATTCTTATAAGTTCTACCTGGAACTTGTGAGTAACACATATGGCAGCAAATACACTTACATGATTCATAGAAGATTCTTGTAATATATGACTTATACGGGTGGTTTGCATTTAGACAACAGAAATGGTGCATGTATTATATAAAAAACATAGAAGAGACATGTAAGCTAAGCCTTCTAAGGTCTCACATACATGGGACACACATGTCAAAGCACTTGTATACCACTGCCTGACATCATTCACACATGCAGGAGGAGAGGAAGAGAGGAGAGGAGGAGGAGGAGGAGAGGAGGAAGACAGGAGAGGGGAGGAGGACAGGGGAAAGGAAGACGAGGAGGAGAACAGGAGGAGGGGGAGGAGGAGGAGATGGACAGGAGGAGAGGAGGGGTAGGAGGACATTAAGAGGGGAGGAGGAGGAGGAGGAGGAGAAGGAATGACTTTGATAGCAGCAGTGAATCTATTTAGTTATTAAGTCTCTCAACAATCATTCGCACGATAGCACATTGGTAGTAGTCAGTGACAAATATGGGCATGGTGAAATGGGCATGGTGAAAACCCTCAATGGAAGAACAAAAGGCATAGTTGAAGATAAATCAACTGTCTAGTAGGAGGTGCTGCCCAGCGTTTAAATGAAAATGTATATATACAAATACTGTATTTTTCTTATAGTATTTGTTATGGTTTTTTACATGTTTCCCAGAATATACACTTTCTTATAATATTCATAAATGACTCATATAATTCATATACTTTGTAGGAAATTCACCGAAATCATGATTTTAATTGTGTTTGTCATATAAGACATATACTTTAAGTCAACACATATACACCACTGACATATAAGGGAAAACATACAAAAACTTACCAGATCCTTATGGATTTCTTAAATTTATATCCAGAGCAACTTACAGTTAGTGAGTGCATACATTATTTTTTTCATACTGGCCCGCCGTGGGAAACAAACCCACAACCCTGGCGTTGCAAACGCCATGCTCTACCAACATCCCTGCCGGCCATTCCCTCCCCTACCCTGGACCAATTGTGCACCGCCCCATGGGTCTCCCAGTCATGGCAGGCTACGACAGAGCCTGGATTCGAACCAGGATCTCTAGTGGCACAGCTATGCAGTGCCTTAGACCACTGCCCCACTCGGGAGTACAAGAGTCTTCTTTGATCTTCATGATTTTTTTCCATATGGGTAAGCTGAGACAACAGCACCCAGAACACTGAAAAGTACAGTAACAACAAACCATAGGTACCAAGGTAAATTCATACGTAGAATATAAGGGATATACAGAATATCCATGAGTCGACTTTGTGATTGTGAAAACCTCCTCTGATTTTGGCCCCTTTCCCAAAACGTATTGTATTGTGCTTAGAGTGATACCATGTGCTCCAGTCTACAATCTCACTCTATATGCACAATAAAGATAAACAAATAAAATAGTGATATTTTCCTTTATTTTGGTTTTGTCTGCAGTCTGGCTTCTGTTTACCTTTCCAATACAACATTGAACCGTTTTTGCTCCTGTATTAGGAGCTTGAATTGCTTTATTTTTTATATATATATATATATTTTATTTTTTTTATCTCCAAGTAACTGCTATTTTGCATCTTTAACACGGGTTGAACCCTCTCCCTCTTGATCTTTAGTCATGAAGAGTCTTTCTGACATTTATTCATTTTATTCACCTTGATCTTGACCTCTCAACACATTGTTTTTCATAGTTCTTTTCAGAACTACAGCTTCACATGAAAAACATTCCATGCAATGTTGTTTGTCCTGGCTTGTGCACTGACATCATTCAGTATATTTCTTTAAAACTAGTAATAGGAACTTTGTTGGAAGGTTCAAAATAATTGTCTGTAGCCCACTTCTGAAACGTCAATGGATAAAGTTCAGGTCACACTATTTATTTATCTTATTAATTATTAACTTTGTATTGAATTTTACAATCTACATTATCAACCTCCATTTATGCCAATATAAGATTGTTTTCCCTGCATGAATACAACGGCCTACAGCTAAAAATGAGTCGGAGTCAATGAGAAGAGATTTAGTGGTGTGAGGAAGCGGCTAACAGCATGAGTGTGAGTCACACGTCCTCATGCATCTCCTCACACAGATAACTGCTGATGTCTCTCTTTCCTTTATCTGTCACTTAGGCAATGGAATCCTCCATCTCAGGGGTTATGGGCCTCTTTTAAAATGGCTGATTGTATTAACAGTTATTCTTCTCATACGAGTGTAGGATCATCATTTACTGTATTTTCACCTTGCACTGCGCAGACACACAATGTATCATAAGCCAATAGCAAGTGGTGTGCCAGTGTGTATTATAGGCCTATGTATTACAATAATGTCATTACAAATTATGATATTATATGAGATGTATTTGAAATGCGTTAGCTTAACTATTTAGTATTGTAAACCATTGGGGAAATCATTAGGGGTCATAAAATAAATTAATGTCACCATGACATTATGAAACCAAAACAACTTCCTCCTCTCCTCTTCTTCCATCACACCATCCTTCCCTCTGCTGTGTCTGTTGAGCATGCTTCTAGTCATGTGTCCAGACAGAATGCTCCTGCTGTGTACTGTGATCTTTGGTGAGTTGCTTATGATGTTATATTTAAATACTAACTGCCATTTTTTTTTTTATGTGAAGAGCCTTATCACTAGGATAATAGGGATAGTAAAAAATGTTATCTTAACAACACCCCAACTAACTGTAAAATGGTCACCTGCTTACGTTGACGTAACATTACATATAATGCAACATTGAGATTTTACCAGTGATCCTGTTTGGTCTTGTGGCATTTTAACATAAAGTGAGGGATATTTTCATAAATATATATTTTTTAGATATGACGAAAATGAAACTGTTTAAACTGAGCTGTAGAGCAGTTTGCCCCATGCATTGAGGCACAGGCCTACTATAAAAAGAGGGGAAATGATTACTGTACAATTCTATCCATTAATTGATGCAATTGTGTGTTCAACAATATAAGGGGTGAGAAAATAAGTCAGTAAATCACAGAGACCATGTTAGTGCAGTAGGATGATAATGCTAGCAAAGCAAAGCATGCCCCTTCCCCCTTTCTTAATTTAACTCTATTGTGAAATGTCCCACCATGTCACATTGTGCCAGTCTGCCCGGCAACAAACAGCTGGACAGAGAGTAATTATGATTATAATTTAAAAAAGTATTTTATTTTATTTAATTTCATTGATAATTGAATGTACTGTGAACACAATGTTATTCCTCCATAGCATTACTTTAGGATGTAGTTTTAACCAGGAGTGGTTATCTGTTGGATGCTATGTGTTACTTGTGTTCTGTTATAGTGTGGTGCTACTATTTTTACTTGTACAATATCTTCTTCACATCTACCAGACAGTGACATAGTTGCACAGTCACATTGTTGTACTACAGGGCTTTAACTTTTGATATAGCTCATGTCTTCTCTACTACTTCATCCCAACAGGCTTGTGGAGGGACACCCATGCTGTGTCGCCCGTGCCCTCTGTCCCAAACAGTGTCCCTGCCTTGGCAGGCTCCTGCGTGGCCATCCCCTGCTCCTTCACTCCTCCAGCCTCTCACTCCGTCCTGGGCAGGCAGGGAAAGAAGGTGGGCGTGAGGCTGCGCTACAGGACTAGTCACTACCTCCCCCTGCGGAGAACAGCTTTCAGTACAGATGACAAATCCAAAGTCAGCAAGGAGTTCCTGGGCCGGACATCCTTACGGGGAAACACGGACGATGGAGACTGCTCTGTAATGATTGACAGGGTCCACCTGGCTGACTCCTATGTCTATGAGCTGTCGCTGAAGGGCCGTGGACAGAAAGACTGGGGGGAGGCGAGGAGTGTCGAACTCGTTATGTCAGGTGAGAGGGATCCCATCTCACAGAATTACATACACTTGAGTATACCAAACATTTGGAACACCTTCCTAATATTGAGTTGCACCCTTCCTTTTGCCCTCAGAACAGTCTCAATTCGTCGGGGCATGGACTCTACAAGGTGTCGAAAGCGTTCCACAGGGATGCTGGCCCATGTTGATTCCAATGCTTCCCACAGTTGTGTCAAGTTGGCTGGATGTCCTTTGGGTGGTGGACCATTCTTGATTCACATGGGAAACTGTTGAGCGTGAAAAACCCAGCAGCGTTGCAGTTCTTCACACAAACTGCCTGGCACCTACTACAATACCCAGTTCAAAGGCACTTAAAGCTTGTGTCTTGCCCATTCACCCTCTGAATGGTACACATACACAATCCATGTCTCAATTGTCTCAAGGCTAAACATCTATTTTTAACCTGTCTCCTCCCCTTCATCTACACTGATTAAAGTGGATTTAACAGGCGATATCAATAAGGGGATCATAGCTTTCGCCTGGATTCACCTGGTCAGTCTATGTCATGAAAGAGCAGTTGCTTAATGTTTTGTATCCTCAGTGTATTTATTGTTATTTAACAGGATCTCTGTGTCTCATCTCTTATTATATAGTAGAGATAAAGTAACTGCTATCCTTTTCGTTGTTATATAAGATAGTTATTTTATATGGCTCATGTTAAAACACCAATCTACCAATTTTTACACAACCTGAGTTGAATTATCCCTAATGCTAATGGACTAAATCAAACAAAATATTTACTTTATCCTCATTTAGACTATGTTCATCAGGTCAGTTCTTATCTCTCTTTGTCCCCCTCACTGACAGACTCCCCAGAACTCCCAGTGATCAGCGGTGTGGGGGCAGCGGCAGAAGGACAGGTGGTTTCACTAAACTGCAGCATCAGTTACTCCTGTCCCTCCCAGGCCCCCACCCTCCAGTGGCGGTGGGAGAGAGGAGCCCAGGAGAACAACATCGAGTACGGGGAGCCGCAGGTACTCCGGCCCCAGGGCCAGAGGCCTACACTATGGGCCTCTCTCACCTTTACAGCATCGTACCGTATCAAACCCAGAATGAGGTGTGAGGCAGTATATCCAGGAGAAAGAAGAGTATACACCGTAAAGGAGCTCCATGTGACATGTAAGTACTTTTCTATATAAAGTTACGATTGTGTGCAATGCTAAGCCATTGATATTGAAACCATGGCCCATTTTCACAGTGTTTCAGAGTGCTGATCTAGGATCAGTTTTTACTTATAGATTGTAATGAATAAGATTATATAGACTGGGGGGGGGGGCTGATCAGCACTCCAACTCAGCGATGCTTTATGAATACTGGCCTTGATTGCTATTGTATCTCTCCTCCAGTCCCTCCAAAAGATGTCACAGTCCAGGTCCAAACCTTGACTGTCCAGGAGGGGGTGAACGTGTTGCTGGCCTGCGCCTGTAAAGCTGACCCGCCTGTGTCCGTGTACAGGTGGTCATACACCCAACATGGGCTAACTGTAAACCTTCACCAGCGCACACACATGGTCAGGGTGTACAACGTGACCCGAGACCTGAGGGTCCGCTGCACAGCCCAGAACCTAATTGGACAGGCAGAGTCCAAACCGACTTCCTTAAACATTCAATGTAAGCATTCTGTAGAGTCAATGTTTGATAGGTTATTTGCTTCCAATTCCTGGGTATGGATTTAAACTGCTGCTATTTGTACAGTTGTACACTTTACATTGTGATACAATAACAATATTTTGAATTGAGAAGTTCTTGAAATATGGTGTCATAACCTCTAAGGTAAGACCCCTTTACAGTAGGTCCCAGGGACTCTAACATCCCTGATCCTTCTATGATGCTGCCTCTTTCTCTCTTTCGCTTTCTCTCTCTCTCTCTCTCTCTCTCTCTCTCTCTCTCTCTCTCTCTCTCTCTCTCTCTCTCTCTCTCTCTCTCTATCTCTCTCTCTCTCACCCTCCCTTCTTCTATCCCCCAGACAAGCCTGTCATCCTCCATCTCTCCTCCTCCTGTGTTGTGGAGAGGTTGGAGGTTCTGTGTCGCTGTTCTGTGGACTCCAACCCCCGGCCTGCCGTAACCTGGAGTGTCAACGGTAGTGTTCCACCATACAGTTACAACACATCAGTAAGCTCAGAGAACGGTACACTAACAGCCATGCTGAGGGGCCACATGGACACTCCACTGATGGTAGTCTGCTTTGCCATTAATGCACTGGGCAACGACTCCCACACACTGCTTCAGGCAGAGGACGGTAAGCATCGGGGCACCACACCACACAAGTTAAATACAATGGTGCATCTCAATTGTATTTTCTTGACTCCTCGCTTCCTCTCTCCTCGCTTCCTTCTCTAAACGCATTGGAAGAGAAGGTCAGAGGAAAGGAACCTCTGACCTTCTCCTCCCATGCATTTTGAGAAGAAGGCGAGGATCGAGGACATGTGGAAACAGGGAAACACAATTGAGATGCACACACATTATACATTGTGTGTTGTAGGCAGCATCTGCACTATGAGTAAAACATGAGGATGAAATACTAAGCATGAATCATTCATGGTCACTTAGGCCTATACTTTCAGATGATTCTTCATGAATTCATTAATGGTTCCTGTAATGTCACTGGTTGGTTGACCTGTTCCAATAGTATACTATAATAATACAGTATAATATAAGATAATAAAATAATCTGTTGAAGGTTGAAGAGCTAAAAAAGTGTTCTCCTGTTTTTACATTGTTTTTGTTGTTGACTGACAGGTTCTCTGCTGTGGAAAGTGATACCTGCAGTATGCATCTCTTTGGCCACCTTCCTCCTCTCTCTACTCCTCCTGTTCTGCTGTCGAAAGAGGTCCGAAAAGTAAGAAACACATTTTCTGAGACTTAGTTGTCTCTGTCTTCTCTAACGTCTGCCAACATTGTGCCTCAGTTACTTCAGGTGGCTTACAAACTTGGAATAGCCAAATGATATACCAGTACATCAAACATATGTTGTTTCATTTAAGATACCATTGAATAGAATTATGAAAGAGGAACTATTCATTCACATGTAAAACCGTTCTAAGAGGATAAATATTTAATCTTAAAAGTAGATGTTTCATTATGATGTCCTCTCTAATCCAAACTCTTGTCTTTGTCTTCTTTCCTTAAAGTCGTGTGCTGACCAGTAGACCTCCTATGTATCCTGGGGACATGGGGATCTACCAGGATCGGATGCCCCTCTACATCAACTGCACTGAGGTCACCAACATCTACACCAATGGCAGCTACCAGCTGGTTTACCAGAACTGCACCCCTCTTTTTGTCCGGACCAAACAGGTACACCTGCTGTTCTGTGCCAAAAATATAATTTTGCTTGTAAATGGGTATGTTACAATACAATACAATACAATGCAATACAATAGCTCTATTATCCATTGAAACATAAATGTCCAATGAAATGGTGTGATTAACCACATGATGTTGTGTCCCAGACACATCCGATGGGGAGGCGAGGTGGGGAGAGACGAGGTGGCGAGAGGAGAGGGGGAGAGAGAAGAGGAGGTGAGAGACGAGGATGGGAGAGAAGAGGAGGAGAGAGGCAAGGGGGCATGGTGGACAGAGGAACAAGAGACAGACAAAGCCCTGCCTCCACTGACACTAATACTGAAACAGCTATCTACCTGGAGATCATCTGAGTTCATGTCTCAGTGAGGTACGTCATGGATAGCTCTGGTCCAGATCGTTAGCAATAACGGCTTGGACCAGAGCTATGTCATGGAGTGTAAGAGAGCTCTTACAGTGTATAACAAGACAAAATGCAGCATGCACTTACTGCTTGACTGGTGAAGATAATGGCACAATGATATCATATTCACTTGATATAATTTTGCATGATCATACATACAGTACCAAGTAGTTATGCAAAATTATACCAAATGGGTTAAGTGGCATGATTTGATATGATGATTTGTACATGTGCTCCATGAAATACTACTGTACATTTATATTATCATTCGCTCATTTTGATATTTTATATATTTTATAACTTTGTGTACATAATTGTAGGTTTAGCAGTCCTAGCTACTTCATCAGTGCACATACTTTGTGGCTAATGAAGATAATGGTGCACACATGATATTCACCTATTTCATACAGTCCATTTTTCATCATTACATGTATAATGTCTGTATAATGATATTCTAGATGGGATGAACATGATTGTATGATGTGATGATGATAAAGGTTTTAGACAAACTTCTCTTATAAAACAATCACTTTAGTATATGCTTTATATAAAGGTGCCTCCCAACCTGACCCTGTACTCAAGAGGATTGATGGTCACTAAAGCAAAAAAGCCATTCGTAGCTACACTAACAAACTATTTCATATGCTTCCATATGTATGTTCTGGTTCTACATTCATGTGACAAAATAAAGCTTTTTTCTGTGCTTTTAATGTTGATAAGAATGTGTGCAGAAGGGCATGGGACAAAGGAGTGTGTAGTTTCGGTGGAAAAAGTGGAGTGTTTCAATTGTGGGGGTGGCCATGTTGCTGGGGATCAGAAATGTCCTGTGCGAGTGAGACAGGTTGAAGTTTCCAGGGTGCAAGCAGTGCAGAACGTGTCATATGCTGAGGCAGTGAAGAAAGCAGAGGATGGTGGGCAAAGGGCGAGGAAGCCTGAGAGGATCCCTGTGAGTAGTAGGCCAGTACAGAGTGACCCGAACAGTTTGTGCTTTAGTAAGGTTGACTTCTTGGCGTTTATTGCTATGGTCATTAATTGTACCGCACAGATGGAAAGGAAATCCCAGAAGATTGAATTGGTAGCAGCAGCAGATACGTTTTTTGGAGTCAGAGATTTTAGCGCAGAAGAACTACAGGGGGGTTTGAGAGAAGGGGTTCCAGCCTCCCAGGTCAATGGCCTGGTGTAGGATCTGTTGGGGCCAAAGTAGTGGGAAGGGGTGGTGGAGTGTGTTGGGGATAGTGGTATATACTGTATATGTATAGGGTTAGATGGTGGTGCAATTTCCTTTTTTCCCCATTTCCCTTTTTTTGTAAACAATGTGCAATGCAATTTTCGAACTGTGAATGGCAGCAATACGCAACAAAGCGTCTAGTCTGCCGGAAAACCACACAAAGAAGAAGAAGAAGAAGTAGAAGAAGAAGAAGTAGAAGAAGAAGAAGAAGAAGAATCAACTGTTTTGATAGGCTAAATAAAATGTAAACCGGAAGTTACGTCAGAGGTTGTGAATCGAGAGGGATTTTGGTACGAAATTCAGTGGTCACGGTTCAACCTCAAAATACGTTTTGGCTGTTATTGTCTGCCTTTACATTAGAATCAAATTCACAGGGAAGTTAAATACAATGCAGAGAACACAGAAAATGTCAAACAGTGTACTTCTATGGAGTATTTAGAGCCGTTTTGCTTTCTATAAACTAGCTATGAACGTGTTCCATTGTTTGCTACCCAGTCAATTACTAACTAGCCACCAAGCGTATAGCTTTTGATAGCTGAAAAAACACAAATAAAGAGGCACCACAAGTCAAGTGACTAACGCAAAATGCCGGAGATAAAACTCAAGCACGTCGTGTCTTGCAGCACCGAAGACAATGTAAGTTGTCCAACTACTAGCTAGGCTAATTAGCTAGTACATTAGCCTGCTTGATAGCTTCCTGACGTGTTAGCTAGCTAGGTTTGCTTGCTGTCTGATTGAAAGATAATGTTTACTGTTTAGCCCTCAATATGAGCAGTCTGCACATGGCTTTTTTGCAGCCCACCAGAACAGAAATAATCATTGTGACCGTACTGTACAGTATTTGCATGCACCCTTCGAAGTAGTTAGTTAACTACACTTCCCAGTAATTTGTTGTTAAAAATGTATCTTCTTGAATGTAAACAGTAACTCCTATTTCCAGTGGTAACAACACCAGTTGGCAATTGCAGTTCATAGGGTCCTAGCTATTCTTGTTGTTTTCTTGCAGACTCACAAGGCTGACAACCTGCTGAGCTCTGACACATACAGGAAATGGAAAGCAGCAAGGCCAGGGGAGAAACAAACCTCAGTCATTATACAGGTAAGTGGCTACTTCTCCTCCGCTCTGTGTTTTCATGGGATTGTGCAACAATTCACTGACTCCAATTCACACAGCAAATTTGTGGGTGTTAAATCTCAGTGTTGAGGTCAAAAATGTTGTGAGTGTTATATCTTAGTGTTGATTCTAGTGGTGTTAACACCAGTGGGATTTAAATTGACGCAACCTGCAATGAATAAATGAAGTGTTATTTGAATCACAGTGGAATCAACACTGCATGTCATTACTCGACTGTGAGTTAATTTCCTTTAACTCATATTTCCCAGCATGCTTTGTTGCGGGTTGACTTTCAGAATGGTTTGTTTTAATATATACTGTATGTTTCTGCATGCACATTCATTAATTGACCTAAGATAAATAACCTACATTTTCCTAAAATATTCCAATCTGTCTGGTTGGACTTATTGCACCCGTTACTGAGATGGTTTTTCCAGTTTAGATGTTTTAGGTAGTCTTGTTTGACGAGTTCTTCACCATAGCAGTCATTCTGAATGCAGATTGTGGGTGATAAATTGTTGAATATCCTCCCTATTAGGGGTGTGAACGTTAAAACGTTTAAACAAAATTTGGATCCTCAACCTTAAGAAACTAACCCTAACTGAATAACTACCACAAACAGGTCCCAATCATCATCATAAAGGGAAAATAACAATTAAATAAATACCTAACGCAACAATGTAACGTTAGGAGGAAAAAAAGCAGAGCAGCAGCTCAAATATGAGTGACAAGGGGAGCAAAGGGTGGGAGAGGGTTGGCAACCAAGTCGACTCGCGCTGGTAGACTACTTATTGCATCTGATTACATCAGGGCTCTCCAACCCTGTTCCTGGAGAGCTACCCTACTGTAGGTTTTTTGCTCCAACCCCAGTTGTAACTAACCTGATTCAGCTAATCAACCAGCTAATTATTATAATTAGGTGCGCTAGATTAGGATTGGATTGAAAACCTACAGGACAGTTGCTCTCCAGGAACAGGGTTGGAGAGCCCTGGATTACATAGTACCTGTTTTGACTGCATCAAACCAAGAGAAGCTAGTTAAGCTAGCTAGGCAGCTAGCTAGCTAGCTAACGTTAACTAGGCTAATTGAACTACTTAACTTTAACTATGCGCTTTCTCCCTTTCTAAATCCTACAGTAAATAACAACTCCATTCAGATTATTAAGTAGCAGCCTACCTGTTGGGTCTTGGTGTTGTAGCCTGTCCTTCTCATTTAACTTTTAGTTTGTCATTTTAATTTAATCTTCCATTGATTAGCCGAGATATCTCCTAATAACTTAACACAGGCTCTAGCTGTATGACTGTAGCCTAGTGCCGGTTTGATGACTTGTGATTGGATGACAAAAACAACAAGCTACACGCGCCACACGTGAAAAGCAAGAGCAGCAGCAGCAATACAGTTTTCTCTCTCTGCAGGAAGCATGATGTAGACCATCTGCATTGTGAATTCAAATGGAATTTTATTAAACGTTCTTATAGTTTTAACGGAAAATCGATACAAATTATCTGTTTAAATGACAAGAAAAAATGTCAAATTGTCACATCCCTAGTCCCTGTGACTGGATTCCAATAGAAATGACAAATTACTTCACAAGCCAGCATATTGTGACTTGCAGGTCTGATATGGCCCATGAGCCAGGTTTTTCAGACCACAGTGTTGGGGGGAAACTAGGCCATAACTAAATGCCTTATGAAATGAATAATGAATGGTCATAAAGGGTTTACTTTTAATTTTAACATGAAAATTAATTTAGCAAAATCCTAGAGGGAAACCTGGTTCAGTCTGCTTTCCATCAGACACTGGGAAATGAATTCACTTTTCAGCAGGATAATAACCTAAAACACAAGGCCAAATCTACACTGGAGTTGCTTACCAAGAAGTCGGTGAATATTCCTGAGTGGCCGAGTTACGGTTTGGATTTAAATCTACTTGAAAATCTATGGCAAGACCTGACAAATGGTTGTCTAGCAATGATCTTCAACCAATTTGACAGAGCTTGAAGAAATGTTTAAAGAATAATGGGCAAATGTTGCACAATCCAGGTGTGGAAAGCTCTTAGACATTCCCAGAAAGACACAGCTGTAATCGCTGCCAAAGGTGCTTCTACAAAGTATTGACTCAGGGGTGTGAATACTTATTTAAATGAGCTATTTCTGTATTTCATTTTTTTTTTAATTAAAAAATGTCTAAAAACATGTTTTCTATTTGTCATTATGGAGTATTGTGTGTAGATGGGTGTGAAAATAACAAAACAATTTAATCAATTTTGAATTCAGGCTGTAAGTTACTGTAACACAACAAAATGTGGAATAAATCAAGGGGTATGAATACTTTCTGAAGGCACTATGTATTGTAACACTTCCCATTGCCCTGTTTTGTTTTTTCTTAGTTTGTACTAAATAACCCATGCTGTTTCCCCCATCGTTTCAGTTTGAGAAAGAAGAGCAGGTGCACAGCATAGACATAGGAAATGAAGGGTCTGCTTTTATCGAGGTGCTGGTGGGACACTCAACCTCTGTCAAAGACCAGGACTATGAGGTATGCCACCCCCTTACTGTATATAATATAATATAATATAATAATATAATATAATATAATAATAATAATAATATGCCATTTAGCAGACGCTTTTATCCAAAGCGACTTACAGTCATGCGTGCATACATTTTTGTGTATGGGTGGTCCCGGGGATCGAACCCACTACCTTGGCGTTACAAGCGCCGTGCTCTACCAGCTGAGCTACAGAGGACCACTGTACATTGTAGTACCGCTATACCTCGCTGATGTCTACCACACTGAATGCACTGAGTGAAGATACTAGTCTCTGCCTCTTATTATGGACAATACTACCATTACTTATAGTGTGCTGCTTAATTCCTAAGAGAACCTCTCACTCGCTCTCCCAGGTTCTGCTGGTCACGTCCTCCTTCATGTCCCCCACGGAGAGCCGTAACGGCACCAACACCAACCGGGTGCGCTTCTTTGGCCCTAACCAGCTGGTGAAGGCTCAAGCCCAGGAGAAGTGGGACCGCGTGAAGATTGTGTGTAGCCAGCCGTACAACAAGGTGAGCTGCCCAGCACTAAGAGAGAACATTAGTGGACAGAGAGCATTGTGTGTGTATGTCATGCCACCTAAATCAATGTAAACCAGGGTCGTATTCATTAGGCAGCAAATGGACTGAAACAGGGAGGGACTACCTACACTTGTCCAATAAGAAATGTCAATTTTCGTATTCCGTTGCGAAACGTTTACAACCCTGGCGATGCGTTATTTATTAGTCAAGTTATGTGAAAAGTTCAGTTAAGGCTGCGACGGTCTTGGAATTTGAGGTTACAGTAATTGGCCTGGCCAATGTACACGGTCACCGACATAACGAGGGGGTATGCTTCTTAATAAAACCTATTTGAAACAAGCCATTACACTTCGTTATTATCATGGCATTTTATTATTATTATTCTTGTTATTACTTATTAACGGAGTCAAAATAAAGATTTATGCCTGCCCTGAATATGTTTTTTTTATACAGATCCTATTTCAACACACAACCATTGAAATGAAGTCGGATGGGTTTTCTACCACTTTCCCCGAAATATTCGTATAACGTCACAATCCCTGCGGCTGTCATTCGATGGCATTGGCATATGTTCTTCGAAGAGAGAAATAATGTAGCCTAAGCTACTGAAAATAGGCCTTTTACAAGATTAGATCATGACAGGAGCGTTTGATTTTTATTAAAGAGATTGAGTCCAGGCAGGCTACTTTAGGTATCTTTCTGAATGGACATACAGGCCTATAGAGCCCCACAGTGGAGGTGTCATAATACCCATAAAACCTAGTGGTCAAACAGGGAAATGGTTCCAATTGTTTTTCCACCATTCATTTTTTCCATAGTTTTTTTTTTAGAAACACTTTAAAATAAGGCTTACCCTGGCGTGACGTTTAGATAACCATGTAAATCTCTCTGGGACAAAGTGACTTTTATCAATATATTCGGCTCTATTTACACTCTAATTTCAAAGTAGACATTATGCAAAACTACAAATCCCTACGTCATCTCTAGCTGACACCTTTGCTAACATGTAAACTTGCCCAAGACAGTTCACAGAATTGTACATTTAAAGAAATGTAGCCAATTTTTTTCATTACTACATTTAGCTAACATTAGATAGTTAATCCAGAGATTCTTACCTTTGCCTCGATTTGTCAGTCTCGTCCAGATCATCATGGCATTTGTAGTTCTTTATGATAGCCCCATTAGCAGCTAATTAGCATTTCATTTTTGGGGGGTAAATGCAGGCAAATATATTTATAAAAGTCACCTTGTCCTAGAGAGATTTACACAGTTATCAAAACGTCACGCCAGGGTAAGCCTACACGAAACACAGCCCTTATTTGAAGTGTTTCTAAAATGAATGGTGGAAAAAACGATTGGAACCATTTCCTTGTTTGACCGCTAAGTTTTATGGGTATTATGACTCATTCTGTGGTACTCTATTGAGAGAATCAGCTAACCCACACACGCACACCCCCGTAAAAGCACCCGTCAATCAAAGCCACCAGCGTATGTCAGACCCAAGCAAATATTGATCCTTTCCTTAAAACGTATAAAAAAACGTAGACCTATCTTAGGCTTTCCGAAAGTAGGCTATATTATAATGAATGAAAGTATGAAGGGGACAGCTATGCTATAATATGAAGATTAAATTGACAATCCTTAAAATATGAACAAATACACCCAACAGCCTATTTATCAAGGGGGAGAGTGTTGGAAAGATTTCTCAAATATTGCGAGGAACTATTATAATTTGAATGGATGAAAAAAATTAAACTGACTTCGTTGACTTCCTAATGTGAGGTGAAGAAAAAATGACTGAAGCCCAGCTGGACACTTTTCTACATTTAACATTTACAAGAAGCAGGACAGGTATACTATATATACAAAAGTATGTGGACACTGATAGATTAATTATTAATGACTAATTATTACACCCTGAAACTGTGTATAATGTGGTAGAAATGTGTGAGTGTAGGACCAGTAAAGGCTGGCATTGAGCCACTATTTAGCAATGTGAGTAAGAGTTAGGCCAGACAACAAAGACAACTGAGAAACTAAGATAAAGAGGCCTCCCAATTTAGGGAGGGGAGAAACTGTTATGAAAACATGGTGCAGAATATTGTGAGAACGGCAATAACTGAGTAATGCAGGGAGTAGGATATGTGTGTGTGTGTGTGTGTGTGTGTGTGTGTATGTATGTGTGTATGCATGTGTGTATGCGTGTGTGTGTGTGTGTGTGTGTGTGAACTGAAGGTCAGTAGAACAGTTTTAGAGTGGAAAACTACAGCCCGCCTACAGAGGGGAGGGATTTCTTTTTGTATGACGTATGAGTACAAAAGATGGACTCTGAAATTGTGATGGCAGAATTCTCAATGAATAAATATCTCTGACTATGCAGACCGGGACTCTGGCCGTTACTTAAATCCCAAAAGACTTACAACCTTTTGGGAGATGCACAGAGACACTAAAATAGTTTGTTAAATAATTCACATAACAGACACCCCTTCAAATTAGTGGATTCGGCTATTTCAGCCACACCCGTTGCTGACAGGTGTATAAAATTGAGCACACAGCCATGCAATCTCCATAGACAAACATTGGCAGAAGAACGGCCTTACTGAACAGCTCAGTGACTTTCAACGTGGCACCGTAATAGCATACCACCTTTCCAAAAAGTCAGTTCATAACATTTCTGCCCTGCTAGAGCTGCCCCAGTCAACTGTAAGTGCTGTTATTGTGAAGTGGAAACGTCTAGGAGCAAAACGGCTCAGCCGCAAAGTGGTAGGCCACACAAGCTCACAGAATGGGACCTTCGAGTGCTGAAGCGCGTAGCGTGTAAAAATCATCTGTTCTCAGTTGCAACACTCACTACTGAGTTCCAAACTGCCTCTGGAAGCAATGTCAGCACAATAACTGTTTGTCGGGAGCTTCATGAAATGGGTTTCAATGGCCGAGTAGCCGCACACAAGCCTAAGATCACCATGCGCAATGCCAAGTGTCAGCTGGAGTGGTGTAAAGCTCGCCGCCATTGGACTCTAGAGCAGTGGAAACGCGTTCTCTGGAGTGATAAATCTCGCTTCACCGTCTTGCAGTCCGACGGACCAATCTGGGTTTGGCGGATGCCAGGAGAACGCTCCCTGCCCCAATGCATAGTGTCAACTGTAAAGTTTGGTGGAGGAGGAATAATGGTCTGGGGCTGTTTTTCATGGTTCGGGCTAGGCCCTTTAGTTCCAATGAAGGGATATCTTAACGCTACAGCATACAATGACATTCTAGACGATTCTGTGCTTCCAACTTTGTGGCAACAGTTTGGGGAAGGCCCTTTCCTGTCTCATCATGACAATGCTCCTGTGAAAGCAAGGTCCATACAGAAATGGTTTGTTGAGATCGATGTGGAAGAACTTGATTGGCCTGCACAGAACCCTGACCTCAGCCCCATCGAACACCTTTGGGATGAATTGGAACGCCGACTGCAAGCCAGGTCTAATCTCCCAACATCAGCGCCCGACCTCACTAATGCTCATGTGGCTGAATGGACGGTAGGCTACCACATGGGCATTCATAAAAGTGCATTGCGGGCGACACTGTTTATATAGCTTAGGCTGCTATTATACTTTGTGGGGGTAGGCCATGTTTTTGGTCTCACCTAGAGCGGCATATCGGCCAGGACCGGGCCTGATCAGAGTTGATTAGTCTATAAATTAAGAAAATATTCGGTGTCAAATTATACCATGGCAAGTTGGAGAGGATTGGCGCATTGTTCATTTGACACATTAGTGCATTATAGGCCTCATATCCAGAACAACGTTGTCGACTGCTGTTGAATAATTAATGAATAGTCCGACACATCCAACCTTTTTTAAAATAACCATTTATTTATTTACTAGCAAGCAATGAAAGCGTGCATTGTATAAAATAAAGTCCACACATCAAAGATTTTTTTTTACTGAAGTGCCATAGCCTATAGCGCTCTACACAGTCGCGCATCTAGGGATTAGCTGCTCAAACATCAAAGGACAGTTGGAAAGAGGAGGAGATGTAGAACATTTAGTAGACAGACTGTTAGCAAAACATTTGCTTATAATCATTAGTAAACTCCTGCTATTAGGTAAAGTGTATCTACATTTTTTAAATCCTATAATGAATGTAGGCCTATTTAAATGGCTTTGACGGTTATTTTAATGACCGTCTTCTTCCATAACCGTCAGTTACACGGTTATTCAGTTACTGTCACAGCCCTAGTCTCAGCACAGTTCCTATTGAATACACTTAGGAAAATGATTCAGATTGGAATGACATGACAACAATTGGCATTTTCCACCCTCAGAGCATAGCATACGGAGTGGCCTTTGTGAAGTTCCATTCACCACCAGACAAAAGTGATCCACCAACCACAACACCCCCGGTAAGAGAAGCTCAGCCGCCATCTTTAACCTTCTTCTACATAACCCTCTCTCCACTGAGACTGACTCAATAGACTCATTCACTATATAATTATATTATAAAATCTAAATGCTTGCGGAGTTTAACTGAAGTTGAATTATACATTTTCTGACCTTTTAAAGTGCTCTTACATATACAGTGCATTCGGAAAGTATTCAGACCCCTTCCCTTTTTCCACATTTTGTTACGTTACAGCCTTGTTCTAAAATGGATTACATTAAATGTTTTCCTCATCAATCTACACACAATACCCCATAATAACAAAGCGAAAACAGGTTTTTAGAAATTTTTGCAAATGTATTAAAAATCAAAAACAGAAATACCTTATTTACATAAGTATTCAAACCCTTTGCTATAAGGTCCCACAGTTGACAGTGCATGTCAGTGCAAAAACCAAGCCATGAGGTCGAAATAATTGTCCGTAGAGCTCCACGACAGGATTGTGTCGAGGCACAGATCTGGGTGAAGGGTACCAGCATTGAATGTACCCCAAAACAAAGTGGCCTCCATCACTCTTAAATGGAAGAAGTTTGGAACCACCAAGACTCTTCCTAGAGCTGGCCATCCGGCCAAACTGAGCAATCGGGGGAGAAGGGCCTTGGTCAGGGAGGTGGCCAAGAACGCGATAGTCACTCTGAAAGATCTCCAGAGTTCCTCTGTGGAGATGGGAGAACCTTCTAGAAGGACAACCACCTCTGCAGCACTCCACCAATCAGGCCATTATGGTAGAGTGGCCAGACAGAAGCCACTCAGTAAAAGGCACATGACAGCCCGCTTGGAGTTTGCCAAAAGGCACCTAAAGGACTCTCAGACCATGAGAAACAAGATTCTCTGGTCTGATGAAACCAAGATTTAACTATTTGGCCTGAATGCCAAGCATCACGTCTAGATTAAACCTGGCACCATCCCTACGGTGAAGCATGGTGGTGGCAGCATCATGCTGTGGGGATGTTTTTCAGCGGGCAGGGACTGGGAGACTAGTCAGGATCGAGGGACAGATGAATGGAGCAAAGTACAGAGAGATCCTTGATGAAAACCTGCTCTAGAGCACTCAGGACTTCAGACTCGGGCGACGGTCTAGCTTCCAACAGAACAACAACCCTAAGCACACAGCCAAGACAACGCATGCGTGGCTTCGTGACAAGTCTGTGAATGTCCTTGAGTGGCCCAGCCAGAGACGGACTTGAACCCGAGCGAACATCTCTGGAGAGACCTAAAAATAGCTGTGCAGCGACGCTCCCCATCCAACCTTACAGAGCTTGAGAGGATCTGCAGAGAAGAATGAGAGAAACTCCAAGTACAGGTGTGCCAAGCTTGTAGCATCATACCCAAGAAGACTCAAGGCTGTAATTGCTGCTAAAGGTGCTTCAACAAAGTACTGTGTAAAGGGACTGAATACTTATGCAAACGTGATATTTCAGTTTTATACATTAGCAAAAATATCTGAACCTATTTTTGCTTTGTTATTGTGGGGTATTGTGTGTAGATTGATGAGTAAAATAAACAATTTAATCAATTTTAGAATAAGGCTGTAATGTAACAAAATGTGAAAAAAGTCAAGGGGTCTGAATACTTTCCGAATGCACTGTATGTCCTTATGCCACCATCTGTTGCACAGATCCAGTAATATGCTTCAACCCCAAATGAATGGGCACTGTTTTATTTCTTCATTAGATGGTGCTTGTCTTTCCCATTAATTTGGGATTTAGGCATATAACTGGATCCACACAACAGATGGGCTAGGCTGTGGACTCATCTAGAGAGTAGACAACTTTTTTGCAGAACTTTCTTTGATTTGAGTGAACGAACTTGAATTCATACCATCAAAAATTATATTTATGTGCACTGTCCTGTGCTTTCCTAACATGACTCACTGGTCAGACTCACTCTCTCCCAACACTAACTTCTCTCTTGCCCCCTGACAGAAGTTGACCAAGCTGGGCCAGTTTCGGATGAAGGATGAGTCCCCCTTGGCTGGCCCCAGTCTACAGCCAGGCAGCCTCTTCTTCAACAGAGAGAGCACCTCCAAACCCAGCCCAGCGCTCAAGAGTAAGCCTGCGGTACTACTACTGTACTCAACCTAAAGGCCTAGGAACAGCTCATTACAGATTGCAGGTTTATTAGCGCTTATTGATGTGGCGTGAGTGAGCGTTAAGCACCATAAGGTCTGCTGGTGGGGTGAGAAATGTGAAACAATATTTCCCGACTTCTTCTCTCACATTCTCCGTCACCTCTTCTCCCCCCACAGTTTCGCCACAGACTGAGAAGCTCAGCTATGCAGCTGCCACCCTGCAGTCTGGGTCTGGGTCTGGTCACTCAACAGCCCCACCGTCCTCCAACTCTCCCCCACCACAGGTAAGGACCAAGGCTTGGTGTGCGTCCCAAATGGCACCGTAATCCCTATATAGTGCACTACTTTTTGAGTCCATAGGGTTGCATCATTGGCTTCTCTATGACCAGAACTGATGGTGAATCATTCATTAAGTCCTTCCAGGCTAGTGCGAACTGACCTGAATCTCCAGGCTATGATACTAGTTATGTCCCAAATGGCACCTTATTCTATTCCTATATAGTGCAGTAGTTGTCACAAGTGCCCTATGGGTCTTGGTCAAAAGTAATGCACTATATAGGGAATAGGGTGCCATTTGAGAGGCAGACACAATATTGATTTCTTTAAAGAGGTACAACAAGGTGATAGTTTTTTTTCTTCCCTGCAGCTGTGTTTGCTAGACTGCACCCTCATAGCTAATGTAGTATAGATTTAATATAAACATTGTAAATCATGAATAGTGAAAAGAGATGACACAGTATGGAGGCATATGTTTTGCTTCTGGTACATTTTTCTAGTGGCTCAGAGATGGATCATTCTTTCAAGCAAGAGGCGATGTTACTCACTTATAAATGTGTTCACATAAGTGTAAGCATAATTAGGTTTGCTTGTTTATTTTCTCTGCTCATTTTTGTCGGTTATCCCACTTATAGACATGATAAGCAGTTTTTTTTCTAAGTTGTTTCTTCTTTTCTTAATTGAAAAGTGAGTGTTCTCAACTGCTTTGCTCTTTGAGTGCACATTTCTCTCATGGTTTTACCATAAGGACAAATCGCTTTATCCATCCTCTCCTTTCTCCTAGGCACCAGTGAAGAGGAAGTTTGAGTTCAGTAAAGAGCGCCAGTCTGCCCCCACTCCGCCCCCCTCAAAGAAACCCAGCCCCATGGGCTCCCCTGAACGGGGCACTACCACCCCCAAACCCAAGGCCAAATCCAGCACAGCCACTACTCCCAGCCCCAGCACTGCCAAAGGTAAAGACACCCTACGAGGCAATCGTCACAGTCAGCCAGCCAGTCACTCACTCACTCTACACCTTTTTCACCTATGCTTGTGTGAATAAAGTACATTTAATAAATCGATGCAAATACCCTGATAGTTATATATTCGATTTACCTCTCTCTTCACCTCTGTCATTCTTCTCACCCAGCCTCCCCTGCCCAGAAAACCCCAGACATCAAGAAGGAGAGCCTGTCCAAGCCAGAAGCCAAGACCAGACCCAAGCCCTCCAAAGCCCAGTCCAGCTCCTCCGAGGCCCCCGTCTCCCTCAACAAGATCATGGAGGGGGTGGTGTTTGTTCTGAGCGGCTTCCAGAACCCCTTCCGGGGGGACCTGAGGGACAAGGCCTTGGCCATGGGGGCCAAGTACCGCTCCGACTGGACCCCCGACGCCACACACCTCATGTGAGTGGAGGAGATGGAGATAAATGGTGCTGGGACTGGGAGGTGGTAGTTTAAGTACTCTTTAGTTGGGTCCTCATTGTAATCTGAATTCATAGTGGTAAATTAAAGATGCATGAAAATGGGAATAGAGTGAGGTAAGAACATATTGCATTGGAAACAGGTCAACAAGAATTATGTGGAATACAACCAACAATGGGGCTGGTATTATAGTAGTGGTAGTAATATTTGTAGGAGTAATATTATAATGTATATTCTCCATCTCCTATACAGCCAAGACTAGTGTAACTACAAGAGAATCACAATAACAGCATGGAAAGCAAAGCAGAACATGTGACCCATATCGCCCTCATGCTCTGCCATAGTAGCAGTGGAGTGTCCCTGGCTTCCCTCCAGTGCCTGCATCCCATATGGCACTCTATTTATTGCACTACACTATACAGGGAATTGGGTGCCATTTGGGATGTAGCCACGGTCCCTTTGGACCCTGGTCGAAAGTAGTGCACGATATAGGGAATAGGGTGCCATTTGGGACGCAACCGTGCTAACCAAGTGTTTATCTGCTTCATCCAGCTGTGCCTTCTCCAACACCCCCAAGTACAGCCAGGTGAAGTCAGCAGGGGGCATCATCGTCCGGAAGGAGTGGGTGCTAGACTGCCACAAGAGGAAGCAGAAGATCTCCTTCAAACGGTAAGGGGAGGGAGGGAGAGACGGGGGGAGGGAGGCAGAGAGAGAGGGGAGGATGGTATAAAAACTGAAAGAGAAGATAGACAGACTGTTGTTGAAAAGTGTGCTTCTAATAAATGGGTTCTCGGACTCTGTGCCACCCATTCTCTATCAGAAAGCAGCCATTATAACCGTCTTTGAATTCAGCAAATTAAGTGAAGTTGGCAGTTAATGGTGTTTATAAGCACCTATTGCCAAGGCTTTACCTGTATCTATGCAGCTCACTGAATAGTTTTACCTTGAATAGTTGAAGCCTGCTGTGATGTATTCAGTCTCTAACTTCTACCAATGATTCTTGTCATAACAAGCTGAAACAATGTATTGAAGAATACATCGCTGGATCTCGAGTTAGTCAAAGCAAGGCCTCAGATAATAAGAAAAGGTTATTTGAGGGTTTCTTACCACACCTCTCTTCAAGGTGAAAATGTATCTCACATAAGGTGTTCACTGCTTCCACGGGTAGTTACCAGACCTGGGTTCAAATACTATTTGTATTTCAATAAGACCTCATTTCAAATACATTTCGAACGAAGTATTTAGTCAAACATTATTTGAAAATACAAGTTGAATATTGGAATGTATTTGTAAATACATTTGGAAAGTATTGACATGCATTTACAACTACTTATATTTAAAGTAGTTGTTTTGGGCTGTGTATTTCAAACTACTCAAATACACATAAAAGTGTATTTTCAAATACTTATACTGAACAAAAATATAAATGCAACATGCAACAATTTCAAAGATTTTACTGAGTTCCAGTTCATATAAAGAAATCAGTCAATTGAGATAAAGTCATTAGGATTTCACGACTGGGCAGGGGTGCAGCCATGGGTGTGCCTGGGAGGGCATAGGCCGACCCACTTGGGAGCTTATCCAGAGCGACTTACAGTTAGTGCATACATTTAAAAGAATTCATATCCCCTGTGGGAATCGAACCCACAACCCTGGCGTTGCAAACGCCATGCTCTATCAACTGAGCTACATCCCTGCCGGCCATTCCCTCCCCTACCCTGGACGACGCTGGGCCAATTGCGCGCCGCCCCATGGGTCTCCCGGTCGCGGCCGGCTACGACAGAGCCTGGATTCGAACCAGGATCTCTAGTGGCATAGCTAGCACTGCAATGCAGTGCCTTAGACCACTGCACCATCCCCACATCCCAACACCATCCCCACAGTGAAGCATGGTGGGGGCAGCATTATGCTGTGGGGATGTTTTTCATTGGCAGGGACTGGGAAACTGGTCAGAATTTAAGGAATGATGGATGGCGCTAAATACAGGGAAATTCTTGAGGGATACCTGTTTCAGTCTTCCAGAGATTTGAGACTGGGACGGAGGTTCACCTTCCAACAGGACAATGACCCTAAGCATACTGCTAAAGCAACACTCAAGTGGTTTAAGGGGAAACATTTAAATGTCTTGGAATGGCCTAGTCAAAGCCCAGACCTCAATCCAATTGAGAATCTGTGGTATGACTTAAAGATTGCAGTACACCAGCGGAACCCATCCAACTTGAAGGAGCTGGAACAGTTTTGCCTTGAAGAATGGGCAAAAATCGTTATGCATGCTCAAGTTTTCTGTTTTTTTGTCTTATTTCTTGTTTGTTTCACAATAAAACAATATTTTGCATCTTCAAAGTGGTAGGCATGTTGTGTAAATGACTTTTCGGAGTTAGTGCTACAGGATGCACATTTCTGTTTGAAAAAGCTAGCCTTTGCTTTCCTAACTGATTGTGTATATTTGTTCCTGACTTCCCTGAAAAGTTGCATATCGCGGGGGCTGTTTGATGCTAATACAGTACACCACAGGATGTTTTTGTGCTGGTCAAGGGCAGTCAAGTCTGGGGTGAACCAGGGGCTATGTCTTTTCTTAGTTCTGAATTTTTTGAAATGTACATGCTTATTTAAGATGGAGAGGAAAGCACTTTTAAAGAACAACCAGGCATCCTCTACTGACGGAATGAGGTCAATATCCATCCAGGATACCCGGGCCAGGTCAATTAGAAAGGCCTGCTCGCTGAAGTGTTTTAGGGAGCATTTGACAGTGATGAGGGGTGGTCGTTTGACCGCCGACCCATTACGGACGCAGGCAATGAGGCAGTGATCACTGAGATCCTGGTTGAAGACAGCGGAGGTGTATTTAGAGGGTAAATTAGTCAGGATGATATCTATGAGGGTACCCATGTTTACGGATTTACGGTTGTACCTGGTATGTTCCTTGATCATTTGTGTGAGCTTGAGGGCATCTAGTTTAGATTGTAGAACGGCCGGGGTGTTAAGCATATCCCAGTTTAGGTCACCAAGCAGTACGATCTCATGAGGATAGATGGGGGGCAATCAATTCACATATGGTGTCCAGGACACAGCTGGGGGCTGAGGGGGGTCTGTAGCAAGCTGTAACAGTGAGAGACTTATTTCTGGAAAGGTGGATTTTTAGAAGTAGAAGCTCAAACTGTTTGGGCACAGACCTGGATAGTATGATAGAGCTCTGCAGGCTATCTCTACAGTAGATTGCAACTCCGCCCCCTTTGGCAGTTCTATCTAGACTGAAAATGTTGTAGTTGGGGATGGACATTTCAGAGTTTTTGGTGGCCTTCCTAAGCCAGGATTCAGACACTGCTAGAACAGTAGGGTTGGCGTAGTGTGCTAACGCAGTGAATAACTCAAACTTAGGGAGGAGGCTTCTGATGTTAACATGCAGGAAACCAAGGCTTTTATGGTTACAGAAGTCAACAAATGATAGCGCCTGGGGAGTAGGAGTGATACTGGGGGCTACAGGGCCTGGGTTAACCTCAACATCACCAGAGGAGGAGTAGAATAAGGATACGGCTAAAGGCTTTAAGAACTGGTCTTCTAGTGCGTTGGGTACAGAGAATAAAAGGGGCTATGCTCACTTTCTTTACTCTTACAGTATTGACATCATATCTCTGTAATTGGCCCTCAGAAACAAAGGAATATCCACTCATCTAATTTGAAAGTGGTGTGCGAAGTGATCAAGTAGTATTGTAAGAGGGTGTTTGGAAATAATTCAAATTAACACTGTTGAGCTATTAACACGCTAATTGTGTATAGTTTTCTCTGCGTTAGCATCATAATTCTACATTGGGATGCACACACACACACACTACCACCATCATTTGACTGTGTTTACTGACCCCCTCTGCTGTAGAATGCTTTCCATCTCCCTCAACCACTCTCCTTTTTGTATAGAGAATCCCCCTCTCCTTCCATTTGTCTATCCTCCCTCTCTCATACCTCGTTCCTCATGCATCCATCCAAGCCAGCCCGTCTCTATTGTGCAGCTCTTGTTTCGAGTGCGGAGCTCTAATGATTTATTCCTTATTTAAAAGCTGCATCTGCTATGGGTAATTGAAGGGTCCACTTCCTTTGAAGAAGACTACTGCTGATACACACACAATCACGCACGCACACCTACACACTCACACACGTGCTCGTACAGAGACGTAGAGACAGGCACACATAAACACAGAGACACAGTCGTCACACGTTCGTACACAAACACACAGCCCAACTCAAACCAGAAGAACACTGCTATGCATCTAAATGTTTTGGGCCTTTTGTCCTTACAAGAACACTTCAAAATGAAAGGAGGGGCAGAGAAGAGGAGGGGAGGGGCACACGCTAGCACACTTCCCTCAAGTGGCATCAAGATAAACCGGCAACACAATGGAATGAATGGGGAATAAATGAGTAAGCAAACTTTGCATTAGTGTAGATTATTGAAGGGTCCGTCCGTCGGTAACATCTGAAGTGCCTCGAGGAAATGTTTTAGATTCCCTTTTAGCAATCACAGACCCCAAATTGCACATAATTTTTTTTTTTTTACCATTATCTTCTCGTGATGACGAGTGTTGTTCACACAACCATTTTTCTCCAGCAAAGCCCTTGACCTTTTCATAATTGGAATTTTCTTATGAGAGGACAAATTTAACTGATACAATACGACTTTATTCCTCCCCTCAGATTGTGCATAATTGCAAATGATTGGAGCAATTATAATCGTATTGACCATGAACAAGTCACAGTGCTGTCGTCATGGTTATGTCAGCGATAAAGGTGAATTTGAATACAGTATAGCCTAGTGATTACAGTGGCTAGCTATTCAACATCACAATGTTAGTCCAGTGTGGGGATGATCCACTATATATTTGCTACTTTTATTATTTTACATTTAGTCTGCCCTCGGCTCGTAAATTATCTGAATCAACAATCAGACATATTGATCAACCTGATTTATTGTAGAAGTAATTAATCTAAAAGGCACATTAACATTTTAATAGGGCTCATGATCATACAGTACATTTTTATCTGCTTTCATTCTTTTTTGGCCTTGAAGTCGAGACTAATATTATTTCCCCACACAATTCAGATGAAATACTTAGCCTTCCGGGGATCTCTAAGTGCACAGGGAAACAAATCACTCTTGCGCACTGCTCTCCATAGAGGAAGGATACGTTTTCCTTTAGGGCCTACCCTCTGGTAAAGCTTTGCGGATTCCATTACTTAACTCAATTCAAGATATTTATTTAGGTAATTCGCCATACTGCATATGAAGTGAAGTGTCATAAGAGGATTGAGACCCCGTCTCTGTAATTTAAGTGTGTGTGTGTGTGTGTGCGCACCCACTACGCTACATTAGGAAACCCTCTACTTTTTCATTTTCCAATCTAAACAGTGCTGTAGGATATGAGGAATCGAATCACAGAATAGAGCAGTAACATTATGAGTAGGTATGACCCTTGATAGCCGTATTTCATCTTAGCGGTTGTCTTGGTAACTTGAGGGGCTGGAGGGTGTGTGTGGAAAAGGTAAGTGGTGCGTGTGTGAGGGTTAGCACCGCCGCTGTCAAGGCTCCATCTCATCTGGGTGCCACAGCCACATGCTGTTCCACCGCCGCCCCTCGCTCCCCTCATCCAGACTTATTGTTTTATTCTGTCATGTATTCGCTTCACAGGCGGCCTAATCTAATGAGATTTAAGCCACTTAAATTTTTCATAGTACACATTAGCGGTTTAGTCCTGCCTGAGCGGACCAGGTTAAGGACTTTCCCTTAAGGGCACTGCCACCCTCGCCCGTCATGGAACCCTCTCAGTCCTTCTTTGTGGGGTGGCTCGGAGGGCAGTGACACACTGGCACCCCTTTGATAGGTGTCGCAAAACCTACAGTGGGGGAAAAAAGTATTTAGTCAGCCACCAATTGTGCAAGTTCTCCCACTTAAAAAGATGAGAGATGCCTGTAATTTTCATCATAGGTACACGTCAACTATGACAGACAAATTGAGGAAAAAAAATCCAGAAAATCACATCGTAGGATTTTTAATGAATTTATTTGCAAATTATGGTGGAAAATAAGTATTTGGTCACCTACAAACAAGCAAGATTTCTGGCTCTCACAGACCTGTAACTTCTTCTTTAAGAGGCTCCTCTGTCCTCCACTCGTTACCTGTATTAATGGCACCTGTTTGAACTTGTTATCAGTATAAAATACACCTGTCCACAACCTCAAACAGTCACACTCCAAACTCCACTATGGCCAAGACCAAAGAGCTGTCAAAGGACACCAGAAACAAAATTGTAGACCTGCACCAGGCTGGGAAGACTGAATCTGCAATAGGTAAGCAGCTTGGTTTGAAGAAATCAACTGTGGGAGCAATTATTAGGAAATGGAAGACATACAAGACCACTGATAATCTCCCTCGATCTGGGGCTCCACGCAAGATCTCACCCCGTGGGGTCAAAATGATCACAAGAACGGTGAGCAAAAATCCCAGAACCACAAGGGGGGACCTAGTGAATGACCTGCAGAGAGCTGGGACCAAAGTAACAAAGCCTACCATCAGTAACACACTACGCCGCCAGGGACTCAAATCCTGCAGTGCAAGACGTGTCCCCCTGCTTAAGCCAGTACATGTCCAGGCCCGTCTGAAGTGCATTTGGATGATCCAGAAGAGGATTGGGAGAATGTCATATGGTCAGATGAAACCAAAATATAACTTTTTGGTAAAAACTCAACTCGTCATGTTTGGAGGACAAAGAATGCTGAGTTGCATCCAAAGAACACCATACCTACTGTGAAGCATGGGGGTGGAAACATCATGCTTTGGGGCTGTTTTTCTGCAAAGGGACCAGGACGACTGATCCGTGTAAAGGAAAGAATGAATGGGGCCATGTATCGTGAGATTTTGAGTGAAAACCTCCTTCCATCAGCAAGGGCATTGAAGATGAAACGTGGCTGGGTCTTTCAGCATGACAATGATCCCAAACACAACGCCCGGGCAACGAAGGAGTGGCTTCGTAAGAAGCATTTCAAGGTCCTGGAGTGGCCTAGCCAGTCTCCAGATCTCAACCCCATAGAAAATCTTTGGAGGGAGTTGAAAGTCCGTGTTGCCCAGCGACAGCCCCAAAACATCACTGCTCTATAGGAGATCTGCATGGAGGAATGGGCCAAAATACCAGCAACAGTGTGTGAAAACCTTGTGAAGACTTACAGAAAACGTTTGACCTGTGTCATTGCCAACAAAGGGTATATAACAAAGTATTGAGAAACTTTTGTTATTGACCAAATACTTATTTTCCACCATAATTTAAAAATAAATTCATAAAAAATCCTACAATGTGATTTTCTGGATTTTTTTTCCTCATTTTGTCTGTCATAGTTGACGTGTACCTATGATGAAAATTACAGGCCTCTCTCATCTTTTTAAGTGGGAGAACTTGCACAATTGGTGGCTGACTAAATACTTGTTTTCCACACTGTACTTACTTAGTTAGACCGCCTTTGAATTCCTCACGGAACACAGCCCATCAAATTCAAGGTAGTGCATAAATGTTTGTTTCCACCCTGTTTATGTAGTAGAACTTTAACATTTACAAAACAACATGTACAATTCTATTTACAGAAGTGTATAAAATATATATTTCCATTAGAGCTGGGACGATAAACCGAAAATGATCGACACCGACCATAGCGATCACTTATCGCAGGCATTTTGCTGATATTGTTCATTACGATAACTAGCCTATACCAGAGAAATGTGAAGTTTGAAATGAAATAATTGTGTTAATATGGGTGATTGTTAATGGGACAAGTGATGGCTACAACAATCAAACTAGTAGTAGTGGTTTAAAGGGTAATAAAACAAAATGTGGTGCACATTAATGTTATAAACTTATCGATCTATTTGTCGGTATTGCATCAGTTCATTTCTTTTTGTCCAGATCACCCAGTCAAATTTACATACTGCAAATACATAATTGTAGGGGACAGAACCACCTCAGTGTCAAACAAATCCACTTAAAGGAAAGAGGGAAGTATGTGTATGCATTGACTGTGCTGTCCATGGTGCTGCATTCTGGTTGTGTGTGTGTGTGTGTGTGTGTGTGTGTGACTGTTCTGTGTGTGCAGTCTGTTACTGTTCTGTGTGTGCAGTCTGTTACTGTTCTGTGTCTGGCTAGCCTTTATTATTCCGTCTGGAACATTAAGTACTTTTTTGCACCCTTCAGATGTTGTGTTCTTCCAACATTTTAACCTTTGCGCAGAATTCCAGCCAGTGTGATCATCCCTTTGCTGCCCATCTAGTGGGAATCTTCTTGTTCACCCATTCAGATGTTTTCACCACTTATGTTTTTGCATCTTTTCCCCCCACTCTTCTTTGCCGCGTCCCTCTCTTTCTGCCAGGTACCTGATGGACGGAGCGGAGTCCAGCTCGGAGGGGAGCGACGAAGAGGAGGATGAGGAGAGGGAGGAGGAAAAAGAGAGGAGGGTGAGGTCCTCTTAAACCGTTCCATGACCTAGCAGTAGGACATGACATTATTGCCTAAGAAAAAAATTCATCTGTTTCAAATAATTATTCTGATTTACATGATTGTATTTGTTCTATTCCCTCCCCCGTACTGCCCTCTCCCTCGTTGGCAGACTCCACAAAAGAGTAGGGAAGAAGAACGGCAACCCACTCCCAGAAAGGCCCCCATCAAGGAAGAGGAGGATGATCTGTATGGTGGCTCCACAGACGCAGATGAACCAGGTTTGCATTATACACGCTTCCACTAGAGCTGGGACGATAAACCGCAAATAGATTTTGCTACACAACGTTCCTGTAGATTGTTCTAAAACTATTATTTGGGGAACGGTAATAGCCTATGCATTATGTTGATTCCTGTTATAAAAGTATCTGCCTGTCCATGTTTCACTGTCGACTGCTGTCTCTCACTCCCCGCTGTGCGCACGGAGAAGCACAAGCATATGACCGTTGCTAAAAATGCTAATGCGGGAAAAATGTAGTTTTCAAAGCAACTACAGTTCTATACTGAACAGAAATATAAACACAACATGCAACAATTTCATTGATTTTACTGAGTTACACAGTTCATGTGAGGAGCTCAATCAATTGAAATAAATAAATTAGGCCCTAATCTATGGATTTCACATGACTGGGAATACAGAAATGCATCTGTTGGTCACAGATACCTAATAAAAAATGGGCCAAAGGATCTTGTCACAGTATTTTTTAGCATTCAAACTGCCATCGATAAAATTGAATTGTGCTCATTGTCCGTAGCTTATGCCTGCCCATACCATAACTCCACTGCCACCATGGGGCAGTCTGTTCACAACTTTGACATCAGCAAACCACTAGCCCACACAACGCCATACACGTGGTCTGTGGTTGTGATGCCGGTTGGACGTACTGCCAAATTCTCTAAAACGACATGAGAAAGGAACATTAAATTATCTGGCAACAGCTCTGGTGGACAACTCCCTCAAAACTTGAGACATCTGTGGCATTGTGTTGTGTGACAAAACTGCACATTTTAGAGTGGCCTTTTATTGTCCCCAGCACAAGGTGCACCTGTGTAATGATCATGCTGTTTAATCGGCTTCTTGATATGCCACACCTGTCAGGTGGATGGAAAATCTTGGCAAAGGAGGAATAATCACTAACAGGGATGTAAACTACTTTGTGCACAAAATTTGAGAGAAATACGCTTTTTGTGTGTATGGATATATATATACACTGCTCAAAAAAATAAAGGGAACACTTAAACAACACATCCTAGATCTGAATGAATGAAATAATCTTATTAAATACTTTTTTCTTTACATAGTTGAATGTGCTGACAACAAAATCACACAAAAATGATCAATGGAAATCAAATTTATCAACCCATGGAGGTCTGGATTTGGAGTCACCCTCAAAATTAAAGTGGAAAACCACACTACAGGCTGATCCAACTTTGATGTAATGTCCTTAAAACAAGTCAAAATGAGGCTCAGTAGTGTGTGTGGCCTCCACGTGCCTGTATGACCTCCCTACAACGCTTGGGCATGCTCCTGATGAGGTGGCGGATGGTCTCCTGAGGGATCTCCTCCCAGACCTGGACTAAAGCATCCGCCAACTCCTGGAAAGTCTGTGGTGGATGGAGCGAGACATGATGTCCCAAATGTGCTCAATTGGATTCAGGTCTGGAGAACGGGCGGGCCAGTCCATAGCATCAATGCCTTCCTCTTGCAGGAACTGCTGACACACTCCAGCCACATGAGGTCTAGCATTGTCTTGCATTAGGAGGAACCCAGGGCCAACCGCACCAGCATATGGTCTCACAAGGGGTCTGAGGATCTCATCTCGGTACCTAATGGCAGTCAGGCTACCTCTGGCGAGCACATGGAGGGCTGTGCGGCCCCCCAAAGAAATGCCACCCCACACCATGTCTGACCCACCGCCAAACCGGTCATGCTGGAGGATGTTGCAGGCAGCAGAACGTTCTCCACGGCGTCTCCAGACTCTGTCACGTCTGTCACATGTGCTCAGTGTGAACCTGCTTTCATCTGTGAAGAGCACAGGGCGCCAGTGGCGAATTTGCCAATCTTGGTGTTCTCTGGCAAATGCCAAACGTCCTGCACGGTGTTGGGCTGTAAGCACAACCCCCACCTGTGGACGTCGGGCCCTCATACCACCCTCATGGAGTCTGTTTCTGACCGTTTGAGCAGACACATGCACATTTGTGGCCTGCTGGAGGTCATTTTGCAGGGCTCTGGCAGTGCTCCTCCTGCTCCTCCTTGCACAAAGGCGGAGGTAGCAGTCCTGCTGCTGGGTTGTTGCCCTCCTACTGCCTCCTCCACGTCTCCTGATGTACTGGCCTGTCTCCTGGTAGCGCCTCCATGCTCTGGACACTACGCTGACAGACACAGCAAACCTTCTTGCCACAGCTCGCATTGATGTGCCATCCTGGATGAGCTGCACTACCTGAGCCACTTGTGTGGGTTGTAGACTCCGTCTCATGCTACCACTAGAGTGAAACCACCGCCAGCATTCAAAAGTGACCAAAACATCAGCCAGGAAGCATAGGAACTGAGAAGTGGTCTGTGGTCACCACCTGCAGAACCACTTCTTTAATGGGGGTGTCTTGCTAATTGCCTATAATTTCCACCTGCTGTCTATTCCATTTGCACAACAGCATGTGAAATGTATTGTCAATCAGTGTTGCTTCCTAAGTGGACAGTTTGATTTCACAGAAGTGTGATTGACTTGGAGTTACATTGTGTTGTTTAAGTGTTCCCTTTATTTTTTTGAGCAGTGTATTTTTTAGCTCATGAAAGATTGGACCAACACCTTACATGTTGCGTTTATATTTTTGTTCAGTGTCGTTAGAGGAGACTCACAGCTTTCTGTGAGTATATAATGTATTCCTCACCTCTTAATATTGAATTCATGGCACCACTTTACAGCCGGAGTAGGCTGTAGTTAGTATGGTTTTGATGCGCCTGCAGAGCGAGCGCGCCATTTGCAGTGAATAGGCCTACATCATGTAGCCTGGACCTAGGCCTGAAAAGTTTTTCGAGGACATTAACCTAATTAATAAATTTGCCTACATGACTATCTAGCAACAATATCATATTTAGAGTTAGCAATCTAGATAAGTGTTGAGTTCCCACTTTCTCATGTGGTGAATAATATAGCCTATAGGCTAATATGCACAAAGATGTCGTCAAATTCTCTGAAGAGCCTAAAATAAATCTCATAATTCTGGATCCTATTTTGATAGGTTGCACATCAAAATATCTATCATGCATTTCCTGGATATGTTGGATGAAATAGCTTATTTTTTAAAATCATATGCTACCATCTCAGTTGTCTTACTTGGCGCTGGGAAAATCCTAATGGGTCAAAAATGGGTCAATTTATCACACTATGGATTTTTGTCCATATCGCCCAGCTCTAACATACACACTGCCTAGGTTCAGACAGACCGATAGAATCACTGATCAAAATGTATTTCAACGCATCACCCCCAACCACTGTCTCTTGGTTTTTCCTGGGGTTGAATGTATGAATTAATTCATGCATGAATGAATGAATACTTTAATATCCCATAGGGAAATCTGCTTGGCAACATATGGGACATTCAAATATTATTTCATTAATTAGTTCATTCATTTGTTTGATTGTTCTTTCATTCAAATGTTGTTGACAGCCTTTAATTGGAGGTCACTCCCTACGACTTCCCTGTTGAAATAAAGGTAAATAATAGTAAATAAACGTACTGCCACAGGAGATAGGCCTAGCGTTGAGGAGCAACTGCTAGCTAGGGCGATATGTCTGTAGTGCAGTTAGAGGCGCTAGCAGAGTAGTCTCAAGATGTCTTACTTGATTAAGAGATAGTCCTGCTACACCTGAGACAGAGGTGAGAGGAGGGATGAACAGATTGGGAAGGAGGTGAAGTATGAAAATGTATGCACTCATTACTCTAAGTCACTCTGGATAAGAGCGTCTGCTAAATGACTCAAATGTAAATGTAAGTGGACAGGGGATAGAGGAACTGGAGAGATGAGCTAAGAGAGTGTTCTTTTGACTGATGGGGGGGGGATAGAGGATTCAGAGGGTGACATGTTTATCATCCAAAACATTGAGGCTGTAGTCAAAACAGTCAGGATCACTTCAGATATTCAGTGCAGCACTCCTTTTTATACGAACAACAGAACAGATACTCATTTGCGTAGCGGACATTATTCTCACCACTTATTTATAAATCTGCATAAATCATTGCTGCCAGTTTTCTCGTGAGCTAATGGTGTTTTCAGCTCGCAACAGACAACTACATACTTTTGATAGCAGCTGAATCACACGTGTCAGAATGAAAGGACCCTGACACAGTGTTGGAAAGGGAGGAGAAAGGAACATACTCTCTGGCCATACTCCTTTCCAGAGACTTGTTTCGTCATCTTTTCCTGCCAGAGCCATTATTTCCATTTACATTATTGCCATAAAATGTTTTTCTACGACCATGTAGTGAATTAAATCGCTCGATGGGCTTAATACATTTGCTCAAGTAGCTAGCCGAGGAAGAGAGCGGGACTAACACCACTAAGACTGAAGAGGATGGAAATGAAAGAGGGTGAAATGGACAGAGGGAGCGAAGGAAGGAGGAGAGAAGTTGGGAAAAGACTGCTTTATTGAATTGCGTGGTGGGATGGACGGATTGACAACGCCGCCATTAAAAGGACAGGAAGAGAGGGATGCATGTTGAGAGGACAAGGGGAGTGAAAGGACGGAAAGAAACACTTGCGTAGAGCAATCGCTGCCGAGAGACTTGTGCATGATTCTAATTTCGATGGTAATGCGAGGCCAGGAGTAAGTGGTCCGGGCGCATTAGTGAGACTTGCACGTCTTTACTAACGCATCACATACCAAAAAACAGGAAAGGGGGAAGAAGAATGAATCGCGACTGGGTGCATCTCAATAGTCTAGAAGTAGCTTATTTTCCTTGTCTTCATCTGCACTGGTTAGAACATACATATTAACAATTTTAAGGAAACCTAGCCTTTAACAAGGGCCTAAGTACATGGCCTATTTATTTTGGAAGAGCAAAGCTTAGAGAGGAATGGGTGAAGCACTTAAGTTTCTACAGCATAGTATAGACTAAGTTATGACCTGATGTAGGTTAATAAGATGGTATGCTTCTGATGAAGGTTATGTTCTTCTGGTGTAATAATGTGTTATTCTTCTCCGCTCCTATCTCCCACAGAAGATGAGTCTGGCATGGACACAGAGGATGAGCTGAAAAGGTAACTAACAACATCAATGAACATGAATGGATATTATTCATATTTGACTGTAGCGGGGGTTGAAGCCATGTCCTACTACAGGGCCTCTGGGTTGACAGTGCCTCTGCCCTAGTGTGGTCTCAGATCTCTGTGCTTTCGGAGTTGCCCAATGACGATAGGAGTTGCCTAGTGACCATAGGAGTTGATCCTCTTGTTGCTCATCATGGTTATAATTACACATATGTATAATTTACCCCTCTGTTTAAGGCGGGCGTGGGTAGGTTGAAGAGAGATTGTTCTCATTTTGATTCATTAGCTGAGCTTGTTGGTGGAAAGGATTTTTGTTGTAGAGCATCTATACAAGTCTAAAACTCCACCATACTGAAATGGTCTTGCGTCAAACATTTCCCTCAAGCTCTTTCAGTAATCTGAAGATTGTTTTGTATGTGGGCAGAAATGTCTGGTTCTGTCAGTTGTATTTGTTGTGCGGCATCACAACAGAATGAACAGGTGTGGTGTCTCTTCATTCAAGGACACCAGCAGAGCATCAGACAATAGTTTCATAACCCTCCTTTCATAAACAACTTTTCTCTCTCTCGTCGGCAGGGTGGAGAGCGCGAGTCGGCAGAAGAAAGGAGAGAAGGAGAGAAGGGAAGTGAAGGAGGAGGACCCTTTCGGGGGATCGACGGACGAGAACACAGATGCTGAGGCCGAGGAGGACAAGCCCATCCCTGAGCTACCAGGTCTGTCTGACCTTGTCTGCCTCTCTCTACAGTCTGTATAGTCTGTGCTGGCTAGCTGTGTCTGTCAGTTTGTTTGTTCTTGCTCATTGTTCATGTTATTCTAAATGACTAAAGTACTTTTCTGTCATCCACACTGGTTTTTCACGACGCTCACAAACGTTAAGTTGTCAAATTGCACACAATTTCCTCTCTTTTTCCCATCAGTGATGAACAATGATTACTGTAATGCTATGCAGGGAGTCTTTTTCTCATGCTGATCTATCATTTTTTTACTACCCTTTAGATTTCCTAACTGGAAAGCGATTCTTCCTCTACGGCAAGTTCCCCAACAATGACAGACGCCTACTCCTGCGGTACATCATGGCCTTCAATGGGTAAGGAGACGAAAGAGAGACTGACTACAGAATGAGAGTAGGGCAGATTTTTCCTATTACAGTAGTACTTTACTAGTACTTTTTGAGTTAATACATGTGATCAGCAGATGAGGGCTTGTGTGTCGTCGTACCTTTATAAAACAGTGTTTGGATCTCAAAGACAAGACGGGTAGCTTTCTCTCTTTCACTCTTTCTCTCCCCTTCTCTTCCCCTCCCATATCTCTCTCCCTCTTTCTTTGTTCCTCTCTCTCTCTCTCTCTTCAGGGCGGTGGAGGACTACATGAGTGAGAAGGTCCAGTTTGTCGTCACTAGCGAAGGATGGCACGACTCCTTTGAAGACGTGAGTGTGACCTCCCTTTTGTTTCCTCGAAAGACCTCTTGATGTTAAACACACACACACCCACACACACAAATATGAGAGTGTGATACACAAGCAGGCAAGCTCACACACAGCACAAACATGATTGTGTAACACACACACACACACACACACACTTATAAAGGTCTCTCATCTCTTTGTAAAGACAACAAGGTAATGACTCCAGGGAGGTAGAATGAAGTCTGCTGCTAGTCATCTATGTAAAGTGCTCCATTCATAGTCTGCTCACAAAAAGAGACAGAGAAATGCATAATGACATTTTCCCATTGAAAGGCTTCGAATTAAATAACATTGCCACTCTAGCTACCACATGTAAGTGAAATAAGTAGTACATTTTTCCTGGATAAATATTTTTATTTTTCATTTTAAATATTACATTTTAGTCATTTAGCAGACGCTCTTATCCAGAGCGACTTACAGTTAGTGAGTGCATACATTTTTCATGCATACAATATCCCAAAAAGAACGGATTCTAGGACATGGATTGTTTTAGGAAAGTCTTTTGATGAGCTGTTTACCTATCTCAGGGCCTTTTTTGTGCATCACTGATGTTTGATCTGATATTGGACGTGCGTGGTTAGTTGCCTTTTGATGTAGGTCTGTTACAGGGACATCTGTATTCCACACCAGCTCATTTGCAATGGAAAGTGCTTCTGCCAAGTCACGAGCTATTGAAATATATATGTTGTTGACCTATTTCTTGTACCATTTTAAATATTGGCTGGCAAACCCTCATGCGCTCAAAGGGTTCAGTCTCTGTACCCCTTTATTATTAAACCGATTCCCACCTCCTGACATAATTTCCTCTCTCTCACACTCTCTCTCATTCGCTCTCCCTCTCACACTCTCTCTCATTCGCTCTCCCTCTCACACTCTCTCTCATTTGCTCTCCCTCTCACACTCTCTCTCATTCGCTCTCCCTCTCACACTCTCTCTCATTCGCTCTCCCTCTCACACTCTCTCTCATTTGCTCTCCCTCTCACTCTCTCTCATTTGCTCTCTCTCACACTCTCTCTCATTCTCTCTCACACTCTCTCTCATTCTCTCTCACACTCTCTCTCATTCTCTCTCCCTCTCACACTCTCTCTCTTTCTCTCTCCCTCTCTGCCACAGGCGCTGATGGAGAATGGTAATTTAAGCTTTGTCAAACCCACATGGATTTTTGCCATCAACGATCGGCAGAAGATGCTGCCATATCAGCCCTACACTGTTGTCCCTTGAGACTTGCATTTGCCAACGTGCACACACACACACACACACACAACGGTATTGTACCTGTCCAAAGGGTAGGAGAGGTGTACGTTGACGCCATAGACACTAGCTCTTTTCAGATCCCTAAGTAAATGAAACCAAGCCCATGACATTTTGCGACAAATGCCTTAACCTTACCTGAGGCCATCCAGAGAGCTGGATGAAATGGTTAACCTACCAGAGATAGACTTATCATTACCGGTGCACAAAAATAACTTGCCTATCTGTCTCTCTTTCAGGGCTTTTTAAAACTCACTTCACACTATCTGTCATATTGCTCACCTCCACTACCTCAGGGTCTATGTGGAAACTCCAGTTATCACTCATGTCCTGAAAAGCCACTGGCTTTGATAGAGGGGAGTGTATTAGTGTTAGGAGCAACATAAAGAGACCTACGTGTAGCCGGAATGGCACCCTATTCCCTATAAAGTGCCCCATGGGCCCTGGTCAAAGGTAGTGCACTACATAGGGAATAGGGTGCCGTTGACAGATGTAAAGGTGTTTGTTAGTTATTTAAGGTCACTGACACTCAAGGCCAAGGGCAACAACATATGAATAGAAAATAAGCCCTTTGTCCTTGTTGCTAGGTAGAAATACGAAATGGACTTCAAGGATTGGTTGGTATTCCTCATCTAACTCTTATTTTTCAACAAGTCCACTTTGACCAAATACATGGGATTGTAGTGTAATTTGTAGCATGTTATGCTGTAGAATTACGTGTACTTTTGTTTTATTCATGTTGTATGCTGTTTGAAATGTACACAGACTATTGTGTGAGGATCCAATAAGTCCTGTTTTTGCTTGGCTATTTTTGGAACTATATGATGCGTGTTCAGCATCCTTATTTTTCACGTCTAGATTTGAGATGTTTATTACAGTATCTTAGCTTTGCTTTCAGATTCTTCCCAACAACAAAAAAATATTTGATTAATTAAAATAATGGATTTTAAATTAATTGCACACTGTGTTTTTATTGATGAACTAGACAGATTTAAGCTAATTTGATTGGACACCATCCTCCTTTCCTCTATTCATAATATCTGTAACCCTTCGCTTTTTCCATCCCTCCATTCTCTATCATCTCTGCCACCCTCCCCTCTCTTCCTTTAATCAGTTCTCCCCATGTTTTCCTCCCCTGAGTGTCTGGGTCCGCTGCTCTCCAGTCAAGGGGATTAGAGTAATGGAAGAAGAGCGAGAGAGGAGAGGAGAGGAGAGAAATGAAGTTTAAATACTTCATTCCATTTGGAGCCCCAGATTGATTCATAGATGTTTCAAATGCTTTTATTCATTGTATGGTCTCATATTCCTTTGACATATTTTACATGTCCTTGAAATAGAGAGACCGGTAGTTTGGCATTGTGCAAAGTAAGGCCCATTTCACATCATTGTGTTCACTATACTGTTTTTATTTAGTCTGATATGCTATTTCTGATAGGTAATTTCTTAGTCCAATATTGACATTCATAGCTACATTCTGATGTACTTTATGTGCACCATACCTTAGTCAAGTATTCCTGTTAGTGAGTTGTGTATTAAAGTTCTCACACTATCTTTTTATCAAGCTCTACTTACTCCAGTTGTCAATGTGTAGGCTATACCATTGCCTGGACTACCCAGGGCACCTTATTCACAGTCTGTAAACTTGCTCTCTCATGGACTATGTTCCTATTCTCCACCCTTTTCCTGAAGTGTGCACTTGCACACTCCCTGTCACGGATTTTAAAGCATAGGATTGGTGTAAACATTGGCTGGAAGGAGTTTACACCATTGTAAAATCCATGCGAGAAAGTATGTGAGTGCACACTTTGGAAGAAGGGTAAAGAATTGGGACTCAGCCATTCTGTGTAGATCATATTATGCTCCCAGTGAGGGACATTGGTGAGGGCTTTGTGCATGGAACATACCAGCAGTCATGATCATTTTGAATGAGTCATTTACTGAGGTACTGTAATTGGATGAAGGGGTTTTGATTTGTTCAAAGTTCAAGTAGCAGAGAAACATGATAGACACAGAGAGGCTTAATGGTCTGCTTCAATGGAGATGGTTTAATAACCTTTCCAGATAGTGTGCTGTTTTATCATCTTAACTTCTAAGGCAGCGGTAGGCAACTAGATTCAGCCGCGGACCGATTTTTGTCAGAGCTGATGGTCTGGGGCCGCAACATAATTATAATAATTTGTACACTGCAAATTGACAAAGTAAGCCCAAAAATATATGCAGTGAGGGGAAAAAAGTATTTGATCCCCTGCTGATTTTGTACGTTTGCCCACTGACAAAGACATGATCAGTCTATAATTTTAATGGTAGGTTTATTTGAACAGTGAGAGACAGAATAACAACAACAATATCCAGAAAAACGCATGTCAAAAATGTTATAAATTGATTTGCATTTTAATGAGGGAAATAAGTATTTGACCCCCTCTCAATCAGAAAGATTTCTGGCTCCCAGGTGTCTTTTATACAGGTAACGAGCTGAGATTAGAAGCACACTCTTAAAGGGAGTGCTCCTAATCTTAGTTTGTTACCTGTATAAAAGACACCTGTCCACAGAAGCAATCAATCAATCAGATTCCAAACTCCCACCATGGCCAAGACCAAAGAGCTCTCCAAGGATGTCAGGGACAAGATTGTAGACCTACACAAGGCTGTAATGGGCTACAAGACCATCGCCAAGAAGCTTGGTGAGAAGGTGACAACAGTTGGTGCGGTTATTCGCATATGGAAGAAACACAAAAGAACTGTCAATCTCCCTCGGCCTGGGGCTCCATGCAAGATCTCACCTCGTGGAGTTGCAATGATTTGCCCAGAACTACACGGGAGGATCTTGTCAATGATCTCAAGGCAGCTGGGACCATAGTCACCAAGAAAACAATTGGTAACACACTACGCCGTAAAGGACTGAAATCCTGCAGCGCCCGCAAGGTCCCCCTGCTCAAGAAAGCACATATACATGCCCGTCTGAAGTTTGCCAATGAACATCTGAATGATTCAGAGGAGAACTGGGTGAAAGTGTTGTGGTCAGATGAGACCAAAATCGAGCTCTTTGGCATCAACTCAACTCGCTGTGTTTGGAGGAGGAGGAATGCTGCCTATGACCCCAAGAACACCATCCCCACCGTCAAACATGGAGGTGGAAACATTATGCTTTGGGGGGGGGGGGGTTCTGCTAAGGGGACAGGACAACTTCACCGCATCAAAGGGACGATGGACGGGGCCATGTACCGTCAAGTCTTGGGTGAGAACCTCCTTCCCTCAGCCAGGGCATTGAAAATGGGTCGTGGATGGGTATTCCAGCATGACAATGACCCAAACACACGGCCAAGGCAACAAAGGAGTGGCTCAAGAAGAAGCACATTAAGGTCCTGGAGTGGCCTAGCCAGTCTCCAGACCTTAATCCCATAGAAAATCTGTGGAGGGAGCTGAAGGTTGAAGTTGCCAAACGTCAGCCTCGAAACCATAATGACTTGGAGAAGATCTGCAAAGAGGAGTGGAACAAAATCCCTCCTGAGATGTGTGCAAACCTGGTGGCCAACTACAAGAAACGTCTGACCTCTGTGATTGCCAACAAGGGTTTTGCCACCAAGTACTAAGTCATGTTTTGCAGAGGGGTCAAATACTTATTTCCCTCATTAAAATGCAAATCAATTTATAACATTTTTGACATGCGTTTTTCTGGATTTTTTTATTGTTATTCTGTCTCTCACTGTTCAAATAAACCTACCATTGAAATTATAGACTGATCATGTCTTTGTCAGTGGGCCAAACGTACAAAATCAGCAGGGGATCAAATACTTTTTTCCCTCACTGTATTTTAAATAAAGTAATAATTTCATACCTTGATTCCATTGAGACACGATCACATACTGTATGTCTATATTTTTATTTGTGGGAACAGATTTCCTAAATAAACATTTTTTGCGGAATCCTGCTGATTTTAGGAGGATTACCCGTTTATGCTTTGATGAAGCGTATACATTTTCCCTTCGAATTGTCTTCCCCGTCTCATTTCTCTCTGATCTCCTCTATTGCTTCTGCTCATTGCGAGCGCTGCCAAACGTAAATGGATGATTTTAATTTGTTGCACAATTAGAGAGCTTTAGAAAGCTTTTTACCCTCACTGTTCATTTGTTTTCATCTCTGTTTTTTTTCTGAATAGGCTTCATCAAGACAAGTGAGCGTCTCGTCTCCTAAAGACCACACACACACACTGCTCACTGGATCTGACCCTAGGAACCTCTAGCGAGGGGGGAGGGGGGAAGAGAGAGAGGGAGGGTACCGCTAAATCACTTGGAGGAACAGACAGAGCGTGAACCGGAGAGGGGTGGAGAGAGGAAGGGATTTACTGCTGGAACACTCATTGAGGAGTAGAGGGAGGGAGTGAGTGTGTTGCATGTTATAGAGGTTGAGGTGTGAGCTCTGACAGGAGAGAGTTAGCAGGCTCAGAGCAGACGGAGTGGTGACATTGACTTATTCACTCGGCTGTCATTTTCGATTTTATTTCCATTTTAGTCATATAGCAAATGCTCTTATTCAGAGCGACTTACAGTAAGTAGTTAGTGGATACATTTTCAAACTGTTTGCTGTCTATTGCAATTTTCTGTTTGGAGGGAATGAGACTGACTACCACTACAGCCGAGTGAGGGTAAGTTGCAGTTTAACCTACTTGGTTTATTAATAATTTAATCGCTATTTGGGTTACCTGTCTTTCTGTATTTATATGTTACCTGGTGTGTGTCTGCCTGCCTGTCTCTCTGGGTCTATTTGTGTGTGTGTGTGTGTGTGTGTACTTGTGCCCACATGAATAGTCAGTCCAAAAAGAATCACTCAATGAATAAAAGATGCTGAGGATGTTGTACTTACACAGAGTAGTAGTTTGATCTCTCTTCTATGTGACTTAAAATGCATTTGGAAAGTATTCAGATCCCTTCCCGTTACAGCCTTAATCTGAAATGGATTAAATAAAAAATATTCCTCATCAATCTGCACACAATACCCCATAATGACAAAGCTAAAACAGGTTTTTAGAAATGTTTGCAAATGTAACATTTATTTTTATGAAATACCTTATTTACATAAGTATTCAAACCCTTTGCTATGAGACTTGAAATTGAGCTCAGGTGCATCCTGTTTCCATTGATCATTCTTGAGATGTTTCTACAACTTGATTGGAGTCCACCTGTGGTCATTTCAATTGATTGGACATGATTTGGAAAGGCACACACCTGTCTATATAAGGTCACACAATTGACAGTGCATGTCAGAGCATAAAACAAGCCATGGGTTGAAGGCATTGTCTGTGGAGCTCAGAGACAGGATTGTGTCGAGGCACAGATCTGGGGAAGGATACCCATTACATTTACATTTTAGTCATTTAGCAGACGCTCTTATCCAGAGCGACTTACAGTTAGTGCATACATTTTTTTTTTTTTTACTGGAATCGAACCCACAACCCTGGCGTTGCAAACACCATGCTCTACCAACTGAGCTACATCCCTGCCGGCCATTCCCTCCCCTACCCTGGACAACGCTGGGCCAATTGTGCGCCGCCCCATGGGTCTCCCGGTCGCGGCCGGCTACGACAGAGCCTGGATTCGAACCAGGATCTCTAGTGGCACAGCTAGCACTGCGATGCAGTGCCTTAGACCACTGCGCCACTCGGGAGGACAGGTGGATACCCAGCATTGAAGGTCCCCAAGAACACAGTTGCCTCCATCATTCTTAAATGAAAGAAGCTTGGAACCACCAAGACTCTTCCTATAGCTGACCGCCGGGCCAAACTGAGCAATCGGGGGAGAAGGGCCTTGGTCAGGGAGGTGACCAAGAACCCGATGGTTACTCTGACAGAGCTCCAGAGTTCCTCTGTGGAGATGGGAGAACCTTCCAGAAGGACTACCATCTCTGCAGCACTCCACCAATCAGGCCATTATGGTAGAGTGGCCTGACGGAAGCCACTCCTCAGTAAAAGGCACATGACAGCCCGCTTGCCGTTCTCTGGTCTGATGAAACCAAGCTTGAACTCTTTAGCCTGAATGCCAAGCGTCTGGAGGAAACCTGGCACCATCCCTACAGTGAAGCATGGTGGTGGCAGCATCATGCTGTGGTGATGTTTTTCAGTGGCAGGGACTGGAAGACTAGTCAGGATAGAGGGAAAGATGAACGGAGCAAAGTAAAGAGAGATTCTAGAGTGCTCAGGACCTGAAACTGGGGCAAAGGTTCACCTTCCAACAGGACAACAACCCTAAGCACACAGCCAAGACAACGCAGGAGTGGCTTCATAACAAGTCTCTGAATGTCCTTGAGTGGCCCAGCCAGAGCCCGGACTTGAAACCGATTGAACATCTCTGGAGAGACATGAAAATAGCTGTGCAGCGACGCTCCCCATCCAACCTGACATAGCTTAAAAGGATCTGCAGAGTAGAATGGGAGAAACTCCCCAAATACAGGTGTGCCAAGCTTGTAGTGTCATACCCAAGAGGACTCTAGGCTGTAATCGCTGCCAAAGGCGCTTCAACAAAGTACTGAGTAAAGGGTCTGAATACTTAAGTAAATGTGATATTTCCATTTAAAAAAATGGTTTTACATTTGAACAAAATTATAACCTGTTTTACATTTGAACAAAATTATAACCTGTTTTTGCTTTGTCATTATGGTGTATTGTGTGTAAATTGATGAGGGGGGGAAAAAACAATTTAATCAATTTTAGAATAAGGCTGTAACTTAACAAAATATGAAGGGGTCTGAATACTTTCCGAATGCACTGTAAATCCATGGTATTACGTTTTTTGACGTTTCCCTTCACATATCTGGAAGTCCTCAACTTTCCATTTGATCTCAACTTCTCGTCAAAAACACCACTGTTTTGTATAATGACTGAATACATTGTTAAGACTTGTAATGTGTCCAGGGTCTGTATGTATCAAACGTCTGAGTCGGCGTGCTTATGTAGGATCAGTTTAGATCAGCCTTTTAGAACATAATAAGATTGCATGGATAGGGCAGAACTGGTCCTAGATGCTTGATGCACCAGAGTTTCTGCTTCTAAACATAGACAAGACAAGTACTTTATTAGTCCATCAATAAATTGTCTTTGCTCTGCTCCCAACCGCCCAGACACAAACACACACCACACATTGGGGGCAGCACAGGGTCAGCCTCAGTGCAACTCCCCTGGAGCCATGTACGGGTTAAGTGCCTTGCTCAAGGGCACAATGATAGGAGGTGGTACCTGGGATCTGAAAGGAGCAGCTTTCCGTCTGCCAGATCAGGTTGGCAGATAAGGGTGATGGTGAATGTAATATTCTGGAAACAGTCTTTAAATTTGTATACTGTAGAACTATGTTTCGTTTTGGGTAGCATGAAGCATTGATACACTTTTAATCCCTACCCCTAACCCACATGAGGCCTCTTGCCAGGCCGTCATTTTAAATACAAAATAAAATCTTAATTGACATGCCTGGTAAAATTAATTGTTTTTCCAGAGCTGATCATGGTCTTAATAAGCAGTGAGAGGAATAGTAGATCATGGAGTGTTGTGAGTCTGAAAGAAGTGAGGGATTTAAAATATACTATTCAGTTAGTGAGTATTTATTCATTCATTCATTCATTTCCCACCAACTCTCAGTGGTGGGATGATAATGCGGCAGCCAGCCCATCCACTACGCTAAGTCCATCCTCCAGCCCCTCTCAACACTGACGATTTATTCATGCTGCTCAATTACCTCCCTTTCCCTCCATTTATTTATTTTTACTTTTTTAGGGGGTAGATCAGCTTTAATATTGCAGATAGATTGTAACTTCCAGCAATGTAATTGTTTGCATCACTTCCAATCCCCCATGTTTTTTTTCTCTCGCAAATATATATATATATATATATATATATATATACACACATATATACACTGCTCAAAAAAAAAGGGAACACTAAAATAACACATCCTAGATCTGAATGAATGAAATAATCTTATTAAATACTTTTTTCTTTACATAGTTGAATGTGCTGACAACAAAATCACACAAAAATTATCAATGGAAATCAAATTTATCAACCCATGGAGGTCTGGATTTGGAGTCACCCTCAAAATTAAAGTGAAAAACCACACTACAGGCTGATCCAACTTTGATGTAATGTCCTTAAAACAAGTCAAAATGAGGCTCAGTAGTGTGTGTGGCCTCCACATGCCTGTAGGACCACCCTACAACGCCTGGGCATGCTCCTGATGAGGTGGCGGATGGTCTCCTGAGGGATCTCCTCCCAGACCTGGACTAAAGCATCCGCCAACTCCTGGACAGTCTGTGGTGCAACGTGGCGTTGGTGGATGGAGCGAGACATGATGTCCCAGATGTGCTCAATTGGATTCAGGTCTGGGGAACGGGCGGGCCAGTCCATAGCATCAATGCCTTCCTCTTGCAGGAACTGCTGACACACTCCAGCCACATGAGGTCTAGCATTGTCTTGCATTAGGAGGAACCCAGGGCCAACCGCACCAGCATATGGTCTCATAAGGGGTGTGAGGATCTCATCTCGGTACCTAATGGCAGTCAGGCTACCTCTGGCGAGCACATGGAGGGCTGTGCGGCCCCCCAAAGAAATGCCACCCCACACCATGACTGACCCACCGCCAAACCGGTCATGCTGGAGGATGTTGCAGGCAGCAGAACGTTCTCCACGGCATCTCCAGACTCTGTCACGTCTGTCACGTGCTCAGTGTGAACCTGCTTTCATCTGTGAAGAGCACAGGGCACCAGTGGCGAATTTGCCAATCTTGGTGTTCTCTGGCAAATGCCAAACGTCCTGCACAGTGTTGGGCTGTAAGCACAACCCCCACCTGTGGACGTCGGGCCCTCATACCACCCTCATGGAGTCTGTTTCTGACCGTTTGAGCAGACACATGCACATTTGTGGCCTGCTGGAGGTCATTTTGCAGGGCTCTGGCAGTGCTCCTCCTGCTCCTCCTTGCACAAAGGCGGAGGTAGCAGTCCTGCTGCTGGGTTGTTGTCCTCCTACGGCCTCCTCCACGTCTCCTGATGTACTGGCCTGTCTCCTGGTAGCGCCTCCATGCTCTGGACACTACGCTGACAGACACAGCAAACCTTCTTGCCACAGCTCGCATTGATGTGCCATCCTGGATGAGCTGCACTACCTGAGCCACTTGTGTGGGTTGTAGACTCCATCTCATGCTACCACTAGAGTGAAAGCACCGCCAGCATTAAAAAGTGACCAAAACATCAGCCAGGAAGCATAGGAACTGAGAAGTGGTCTGTGGTCACCACCTGCAAAACCAGTCCTTTATTGGGGGTGTCTTGCTAATTGCCTATAATTTCCACCTGTTGTCTATTCCATTTGCACAACAGCATGTGCAATTTATTGTCAATCAGTGTTGCTTCCTAAGTGGACAGTTTGATTTCACAGAAGTGTGATTGACTTGGAGTTACATTGTGTTGTTTAAGTGTTCCCTTTATTTGTTTGAGCAGTGTACATACATATATACACATACATATCCATTTCCTTTTTTTAAATATATTTCTATTCATTACTTTCCAACCCCATCACCCCTTCCCTAATTGGAGTAAACTAGTGAACAACAATGCTTAGGCCTCTACTTCCAGCTTATACAGTTGAAGTCATTAAAACTCGTTTTTCAACCACTCCACAAATTTCTTGTTAACAAACTATAGTTTTGGCAAGTCGGTTAGGACATCTAGTTTGTGCATGACACAAGTCATTTTTCCAACAATTGTTTACAGACAGATTATTTCACTGTATCACAATTCCAGTGGGTCAAAAGTTTACATACACTAAGTTGACTGTGCCTTTAAACAGATTGGAACATTCAAGAAAATGATGTCATGGCTTTAGAAGCTTCTGATAGGTTAATTGACATCAGTTGAGTCAATTGGAGGTGTACCTGTGGATGTATTTCAAGGCCTACCTTCAAACTCAGTGCCTCTTTGCTTGACATCATGGGAAAATCTAAAGAACTCAGCGAAGACCTCAGAAAAAAATGTGTAGACCTCCTGGTTCATCCTTGGGAGCAATTTCCAAACGCCTGAAGGTACCACGTTCATCTGTGCAAACAATAGTACGCAAGTATAAACACCATGGGACCACGCAGCCATCATACCGCTCAGGAAGGAGACGCATTCTGTCTCCTAGAGATGAACGTACCTTGGTGCGAAAAGTGCAAATCAATCCCAGAACAACAGCAAAGGACCTTGTGAAGATGCTGGAGGAAACAGGTACAAAAGTATATATATCCACAGTAAAACGAGTCCTATATCAACATAACCTTAAAGGCCGCTCAGCAGGGAAGAAGCCACAGCTCCAAAACCGCCATAAAAAAGCCAGACTATGGTTTACAACTGCACATGGGGACAAAGATTGTACTTTTTGGAGAAATGTCCTCTGGTCTGATGAAACAAAAATATAACTGTTTGGCCATAATGACCATTGTTATGTTTGGAGGAAAAATGGATACGCTTGCAAGCCGAAGAACACCATCCCAACCGTGAAGCACAGGGGTGGCAGCATCATGCTGTGGGGGTGCTTTGCTGCAGGAGGGACTGGAGCACTTCACAAAATAGATGGCATCATGAGGAAGGAAAATTATGTGGATATATTGAAGCAACATCTGAAGATATCAGTCAGGAAGTTAAAGCTTGGTCGCAAATGGGTCTTCCAAATGGACAATGACCCCAAGCATACTTCCAAAGTTGTGGCAAAATGGCTTAAGGACAACAAAGTAAAGGTATTGGAGTGGCCATCACAAAGCCCTGAACTCAATCCTATAGAACATTTGTGGGCAGAACTGAAAAAGTGTGTGCGAGGAAGGAGGCCTACAAACCTGACTCAGTTACACCAGCTCTGTCAGGAGGAATTGGCCAAAATTCACCCAATTTATTGTGGGAAGCTTGTGGAAGGCTACCCGAAAAGTTTGACCCAAGTTAAACAATTTAAAGGCAATGCTACCAAATACTAATTGAGTGTATGTACACTTCTGACCCACTGGGAATGTGATGAAATAAATAAAAGCTGAAATAAATAATTATCTCTACTATTTTTCAGACATTTCACATTCTTAAAATATAGTGGTGATCCTAACTGACCTAAGACAGGGAATTTTTACTAGGATTAAATGTCAGGAATTGTGAAAAACTGAGTTTAAATGTATTTGGCTAAGGTGTATGTAAACTTCCAACTTCAACTGTACATACTATATACATTTTATGGACACAGTCAATTTTACAATAATTCTATTTTGTTTGTTTTTACTCCTGAAATTGACAAGATAACAACAACAAAAAAATCCAGAAAATCACATTGTAGGATTTTTAATGAATTTATTTGCAAATTATGGTGGGAAATAAGCATTTGGTCACCTACAAACAAGCAAGATTTCTGGCTCTCACAGACCTGTAACTTCTTCTTTAAGAGGCTCCTCTGTCCTCCACTCATTACCTGTATTAATGGCACCTGTTTGAACTTGTTATCAGTATAAAAGACACCTGTCCACAACCTCAAACAGTCACACTCCAAACTCCACTATGGCCAAGACCAAAGAGCTGCCAAAGGACACCAGAAACCAAATTGTAGACCTGCACCAGGCTGGGAAGTCTGAATTTGCAATAGGTAAGCAGCTTGGTTTGAAGAAATCAACTGTGGGAGCAATTATTAGGAAATGGAAGACATACAAGACCACTGATAATCTCCCTCGATCTGGGGCTTCACGCAAGATCTCACCCCGTGGGGTCAAAATGATCACAAGAACGGTGAGCAAAAATCCCAGAACCACACGGGGGGACCTAGTGAATACACGGATCAGTCGTCCTGGTCCCTTTGCAGAAAAACAGCCCCAAAGCATGATGTTTCCACCCCCATGCTTCACAGTAGGTATGGTGTTCTTTGGATGCAACTCAGCATTCTTTGTCCTCCAAACACGACGAGTTGAGTTTTTACCAAAAAGTTATATTTTGGTTTCATCTGACCATATGACATTCTCCTAATCCTCTTCTGGATCATCCAAATGCACTCTAGCAAACTTCAGACGGGCCTGGACATGTACTGGCTTAAGCAGGGGGACACGTCTGGCACTGCAGGATTTGAGTCCCTGGCGGCGTAGTGTGTTACTGATGGTAGGCTTTGTTACTTTGGTCCCAGCTCTCTGCAGGTCATTCACTAGGTCCCCCCGTGTGGTTCTGGGATTTTTGCTCACCGTTCTTGTGATCATTTTGACCCCACGGGGTGAGATCTTGCGTGGAGCCCCAGATCGAGGGAGATTATCAGTGGTCTTGTATGTCTTCCATTTCCTAATAATTGCTCCCACAGTTGATTTCTTCAAACCAAGCTGCTTACCTATTGCAGATTCAGTCTTCCCAGCCTGGTGCAGGTCTACAATTTTGTTTCTGGTGTCCTTTGACAGCTCTTTGGTCTTGGCCATAGTGGAGTTTGGAGTGTGACTGTTTGAGGTTGTGGACAGGTGTCTTTTATACTGATAACAAGTTCAAACAGGTGCCATTAATACAGGTAACGAGTGGAGGACAGAGGAGCCTCTTAAAGAAGAAGTTACAGGTCTGTGAGAGCCAGAAATCTTGCTTGTTTGTAGGTGACCAAATACTTATTTTCCACCATAATTTGCAAATAACTTAATTAAAAATCCTACAATGTGATTTTCTGGATTATTTTTTCTCAATTTGTCTGTCATAGTTGACGTGTACCTATGATGAAAATTACAGGCCTCTCTCATCTTATTAAGTGGGAGAACTTGCACAATTGGTGGCTGACTAAATACTATTTTTCCCCACTGTATATACTTATTATGGACACAGTATTAGTTATCTTGTTGTTTTTACTTGTTGTTAGTTGTTATTAGTCCCATCCTTCAACTCCATTCAACACCACCCAACACCACCCATTGCGTATCAGTTCATAAACACTATGCCATGGGATCGGTACATCAAAAATCTCTTCCCAACTATTTTGCAATCTATATGGGATGGCTGTCAATCCTTTGGTCCTTAAATGAAACTGGTATACTTATTTATCACAGTTTTCTTTAACCAATTATGTTCTTTAATGCAAGGCCGACAGACAAGTTCCTTACATTTTCCCCCTTCCACTTTCCTCCATTGATTGTTGCTGCCCAGTGAAATATTTATTACAGACTGGCTCTCGCCTAGAGCAAGGTCGGGCACACATTTTTTTTCAAGTATTTTTTGTTGCGACTAACAAGGCCAAAGCTGTGCTAAACCTGTCTATAGAGTCCATGTGACAGACGAGGGAGAGAAGACCGGGAGAGAGAGAGCATGGAAGGGCAGAGAGATGATCTAGTACATCAGTAGTTGTCATTTGGAGACCACATATTTAACAGCCATAAGTTAGGGGCATATACTAAAAAGAATTAGGTGGCTGTTAAATATCTCCTTCCAAACACAACCATTTTTAGGGAGAAAATAATAGTCAGAGAAAGAGAGATGAATAGGATGTTTTCCCTGAGAAGAGAGCGTGAGAGGGGGTTTGAGGACACTGTTCTTATTTAATGAAAAGTCTAGACTATCCACATCACTGGATAGTTTGAGTCTTCATCTGCATAACTTACGTTAATTATGTATGGCTTAAAGAAGCACTGACACAGACAGTTTAAAACAAGATTTACTAAATTCCCCTCTTTGACATATCTCATCTCCATCTAAAATGAGGTTATTTTTTAATCCATGAAACAAATCATCGAACACACTTTGTGTCCACTATCCATGATTTCCCTTAAGCACTGCCATGTTGGACTTTTTCACAACAAGCCCAATTGCTGAACAGTACTGACATTTTCCCTTTGTTGTTAAACATAGGTAAATCACATTTAACCATGGCAAGGTGACTGGGAATATGGCAGAAAACAAACAGTGTAGCTACTCAATCCGCAAGGCAATTAAACTGGCAAAACATCAGTATAGAGACAAAGTGTAGTCGCAATTCAACGGCTCAGACACGAGACGTATGTGGCAGGGTCTACAGATAATCACGGACTACAAAAGGAAAACCAGCCACATCACCGACACCAACGTCTCGCTTCCAGACAAGCTAAACACCTTCTTCGCCTGCTTTGAGGATAACACAGTGCCACCGACGCAGCCCACTACCAAGGACTGTGGGCTCTCCTTCTCCGTGGCCGACGTGAGTAAGACATTTAAGCATGTTAACCCACGCAAGGATGCCGGCCCAGACGGCATCTGTAGCCGCGTCCTCAGAGCATGCGCAGACCAGCTGGCTGGTGTGTTTACGGACATATTCAATCTCTCCCTATCCCAGTCTGCTGTCCCCACATGCTTCAAGATCGCCACCATTGTTCCTGTACCCAAGAAAGCAAAGGTAACTGAACTAAATGACTATCACCCCGTAGCACTCACATCTGTCATCATGAAGTGCTTTGAGAGACTAGTCAAGTATCATATCACCTCTACTTACCTGTCACCCTTGACCCACTTCAATTTGCTTACCGCCCCAATAGATCCACAGACGATGCAATCGACATCACACTGCACACTGCCCTATCCCATCTGGACAAGAGGAATACCTATGTAAGAATGCTGTTCATTGACTATAGCTCAGCATTCAACACCATAGTACCCTCCAAGCTCATCATTAAGCTTGAGGCCCTGGGTCTGAACCCCGCCCTGTGCAACTGGGTCCTGGACTTCCTGGCGGTCCGCCCCCAGGTGGTAAAGGTAGGAAACAACATCTTCACTTTGCTGATCCTCAACACTGGGGCCCCACAAGGGTGCGTGCTCAGCCCCCTCCTATACTCCCTGTTCACCCATGACTGCATGGCAAGCACGCCTCCAACTCAATGATCAAGTTTGCAGACGACACAACAGTTGTAGTCTTGGTTACCAACAATGACAAGACAGCCTACAGGGAGGAGGTGAGGGCTCTGGAAGTGTGGTGCCAGGAAAATAACCTCTCACTCAACATCAACAAAACAAAGGAGATGATCGTGGACCGCAGTGGAGAAGGTGGAAAGCTTCAAGTTCCTTGGCGTAAACATCACTGACAAACTGAAATGGTCCACCCACGCAGACAGTGTGGTGAAGAAGGCGCAACAGAGCCTCTTCAACCTCAGGAGGCTGAAGAAATTTGGCTTGGCACCTAAAACCCTCACAAACTTTTACAGATGCACAATTGAGAGCATCCTGTCAGGCTGTATCACCGCCTGGTACGGCAACTGCACCGCCCGCAACTGCAGGGCTCTCCAGGGGGTGGTGCGGTCTGCCGAACGCATTACCGGGGGCAAACTACCCACCCTCCAGGACACCTACAGCACCCGATGTCACAGGAAGGCCAAAAAGATCATCAAGGACATCAACCACCCGAGCCACTGTCTGTTCACACCGCTATCATCCAGTACAGGTGCATCAAAGCTGGGACCGAGAGAATTAACAACAGCTTCTATCTCAAGGCCATCAGACTGTTAAATAGCCATCACTAGCACATTAGAGGCTGCTGCTGCCTATTGAAATCACTGGCCACTTTAAGAAATGGAACACTAGTCACTTTAATAATGTTTACATATGTTGCACTACTCATCTCATATGTATATACTGTATTCTATAATTTTCTACTGTATCTTAGTCCATGCTGCTCTGTCATTGCTTGTCCATATGTATATATTCTCAAATTCCATTCCTTACTTAGATTTGTGTGTATTGGGTATATGTTGTGAAATTGTTAGATATTACTTGTTAGATATTACTGCACTGTCAGAGCTAGAAGCACAAGCATTTCGCTACACCCGCACATCTGCTAAACACATGTATGTGACAAATAACATTTTATTTTATTTATTGATTTCCTGTCAGTCAAAGGACTAAAGGAAGTAGGAGAAAAAATATAGTAAATGAGGGATACAAAGTATATTCCCTTACAAAAAAAGACAGTGGTATTTTGGAGGCAGTAATTGCAGTGTACTGAAGTTATACTGCACTCTGACTGCAATCTTTTTTCGTAAGGATTGAAAGCAGATGCTTCCACACAGGTGTGGTTTCTGTATTAGTTAAGCCATTAACATCCCATCATCATGCTTAGGGTCATGTATAAAAATGCTGGGCATTATTTTGGCCATTGATTTGGCTACCATGGCAATGCCCCATAGGTCTCTGAATGGTTTGATGAGCATGAAAACGACGTAAACCATATGCCATGGCCGTCTCAATCACCAGATCACTTATGGGAGATTCTGGATGCTGTCGCATCCCTCCAATTGAGTTCCAGACACTTGTAGAATCCATGCTGGCCCAACGTTCTATTAAGACACTTTATGTTGGTGTTTCCTATATTTTGGCAGTTATAGTACCTGTAGTATTTCTGAATGTCTTAACTTTTTAACTCACCACCACTGAGCTGTACCTTTTCAGTCATTTTCTTCTTCACTTCAAACAGAAAGTAACGAAGTCTGTTTTTACATCAATGGCGAATGAATAGTTCCTCACTGTATTTGAAAAATCTTTCCAGCACTCTCCACTTCGATAACCACCGAGCCTCAAGATGAAAGTAAAAAATGTAATGCTCTGAAACGATATATCCTGCGGACACTTCTTATCCCTTGCGCAAATAAATCTGTATGTCTGGAGCTCACCGGCTCGGGAATCTCTGAGGGCCCAGAATAGTTTATAAAAATTTTCATGTTTGCTAGCAAGAGCTGAAGACAGGCTAGAATAGAGGCAGACAGGCGGAGTAGAGAGAGGTACATGCAATTGAAAGAAACTGAACCAACTGCCATGCGGCGTAGCCAATGTGATTTATAAAGGATATTTATTTTCATCAGGATATTTTCTGTTTGCCGAAAATGAGCATATGAAAATCATAGGTCCTAACTGGCATGCAGATCAGTAGAAATGGTAATATAAATTGTAAATTGACACTCCACGTGAAAAAAGTTGCTGACCACTGTTTTAGGCTTTAATTCATTCCTTTTTCTGTAAATTAGGCCTACTATACCAGGAGCGGATTGGCCATCTGGCTGGACCATTCATGGGCTGGACCATTTTTTTGGGTTGGATGGGCTGGTCGAAATATTGTTTTAATAATCAAATAAAACAATGAGAAAGGTTACATGGCCAGCAGCCCATGGGCCTTTTTTGAATTTTTTTTTGCTTGTTATATACATACACTACCGGTCAAAAGTTTTAGAACACCTACTCATTCAAGGGTTTTTCTTTATTTTTACTATTTTCTACATTGTAGAATAATAGTGAAGACATCAAAACTAACACATATGGAATCATGTAGTAACCAAAAAAGTGTTAAACAAATCAAAATATTTTATATTTGAGATTCTTCAAATAGCCACCCTTTGCCTTGATGACAGCTTTGCACACTCTTTATACTTTAAATAGGCTAAATATCGTACATAAGTGTTATAGCTAAGCAAAACACAGTCATGCAAAATTTCATTCAACCATGTATTTCTTTGGGATGGGCAAGGAGGTACGGAAGGGCGGGCACTGTCCCCTAAGGTTTGCCCACAACGCCAGTCCTGACACACACACGAACACACACACACATTCTTTAGAGATCAACACTGAGGTCAATAGTGTGATTTAGTCCAATAGGAACTCCGATCATAGATTGTGGCCCCCTGAGAGACTCCTATTACCACTCGGTGTCATTGGATGGAGTATGGATCCAATAGACTCTATGTCTGGACAGGTAATTCTGAAAATGTGCTATGTAGGCTGGTGTAGGTATGTAGGGTAGGTTATAGGGTCAGGGAGGGAGCTTTAGATCTCTCTCTTTAATTATGTTTCTCAAAGCCAATCTGTCTGAAACATTGGAGGATAGAGGTTCTGTGCAGTGGTTAGTTAGAGAAATGGGCTTAAGTTGGAATAAAACTGCCAATCGTAAAGTAGAAAAATATGGGCATGTGGTAGATGCTTTTATCCAAAGCGACTGACGCGTAGTAACAACAAAGACATTCGGTATGTGTGTCCCACGTGGGAATCAAACCCTCAACTGATATTGCAAGTGCAAAGCTCCAATCTATTGAGCCATCAACCATTCACATTCCTTTCTGCCCTTGAGGCAGAACAAGATGTAAAACTCCAATCTGCATTGAGGTGAGATAGTTGAGAATTGTACATAGATCTACTTTATTACATTTACATTTACGTTTACATTTACGTCATTTAGCAGACGCTCTTATCCAGAGCGACTTACAAATTGGTGCATTCACCCTATAGCCAGTGGGATAACAACTTCACTATTATTATTATTATTTATTTTTTAGGGGGGGGGGGGGGTAGAAGGATTACTTTATCCTATCCCAGGTATTCCTTAAAGAGGTGGGGTTTCAAATGTCTCCGGAAGGTGGTGAGTGACTCCGCTGTCCTGGCATCGTGAGGGAGCTTGTTCCACCATTGGGCTGCCAGAGCAGCGAACAGTTTTGACTGGGCTGAAAGGGAACTATGCTTCCGCAGAGGAAGGGGAGCCAGCAGGCCAGAGGTGGATGAACGCAATGCCCTCGTTTGGGTGTAGGGACTGATCAGAGCCTGAAGGTACGGAGGTGCCGTTCCCCTCACAGCTCCATAGGCAAGCACCATGGTCTTGTAACAGATGCGAGCTTCAACTGGAAGCCAGTGGAGTGTGCGGAGGAGCGGGGTGACGTGAGAGAACTTGGGAAGGTTGAACACCAGACGGGCTGCGGCATTCTGGATGAGTTGTAGGGGTTTAATGGCACAGGCAGGGAGCCCAGCCAACAGCGAGTTGCAGTAATCCAGACGGGAGATGACAAGTGCCTGGATTAGGACCTGTGCCGCTTCCTGTGTAAGGCAGGGTCGTACTCTCCGAATGTTGTAGAGCATGAACCTGCAGGATCGGGTCACCGCCTTGATGTTAGCGGAGAACGATAGGGTCTTGTCCAGGGTCACGCCAAGGCTCTTCGCACTCTGGGAGGAGGACACAACGGAGTTGTCAACCGTGATGGCGAGATCATGGAACGGGCAGTCCTTCTCTGGGAGGAAGAGCAGCTCCGTCTTGGCAAAGTTCAGCTTGAGGTGGTGATCCGTCATCCATACTGATATGTCTGCCAGACATGCAGAGATGCGATTCGCCACCTGGTTATCAGAAGGGGGAAAGGAGAAGATTAGTTGTGTATCGTCAGCGTAGCAATGATAGGAGAGGCCATGTGAGGATATGACAGAGCCAAGTGACTTGGTGTATAGGGAGAATAGGAAAGGGCCTAGAACTGAGCCCTGGGGGACACCAGTGGTGAGAGCACGTGGTGCGGAGACAGCTTCTCGCCACGCCACTTGGTAGGAGCGACCGGTCAGGTAGGACGCAATCCAGGAGTGAGCCGCGCCGGAGATGCCCAGCTCGGAGAGGGTGGAGAGGAGGATCTGATGGTTCACAGTATCAAAGGCAGCAGACAGGTCTAGAAGGACAAGAGCAGAGGAGAGAGAGTTAGCTTTAGCAGTGCGGAGAGCCTCCGTGACACAGAGAAGAGCAGTCTCAGTTGAATGACCAGTCCTGAAACCTGACTGGTTTGGATCAAGAAGGTCATTCTGAGAGAGATAGCAAGAGAGTTGGCTAAAGACGGCACGCTCAATAGTTTTGGAAAGAAAAGAAAGAAGGGATACTGGTCTGTAGTTGTTGACATTAGTGGGATCGAGTGTTGGTTTTTTGAGAAGGGGTGCAACTCTCGCTCTCTTGAAGACGGAAGGGACATGGCCAGCGGTCAAGGATGAGTTGATCAGCGAGGTGAGGTAGGGGAGAAGGTCACCGGAGATGGTCTGGAGAAGAGAGGAGGGGATGGGGTCAAGCGGGCAGGTTGTTGGGCGGCCTGCAGTCACAAGTCGCAAGATTTTATCTGGAGAGCGAGGGGAGAAAGAAGTCAAAGCATAGGGTAGGGCAGTGTGAGCAGGACCAGCAGTGTCATTAGACTTAACAAACGAGGATCGGATGTCGTCAACCTTCTTTTCAAAGTGGTTGACGAAGTCATCCACAGAGAGGGAGGAGGGGGGGGGGGGGGGGGGTTCAGCAGGGAGGAGAATGTGGCAAAGAGCTTCCTAGGGTTAGAGGCAGATGCTTGGAATTTAGAGTGGTAGAAAGTGGCCTTAGCAGCAGAAACAGATGAAGAAAATGTAGAGAGGAGGGAGTGAAAAGATGCCAGGTCGGCAGGGAGTTTAGTTTTCTTCCATTTCCGCTCCGCTGCCCGGAGCTCTGTTATGTGTTGTATGTACAAGGTACAGAGTTGTAGAGCTTTGTGTGTCAAATCACGAGTTATAACTCTTGATGTTATTTGTCTCTTGTTACTTTTTCAGACTCTTCCAGACTCTCTCGGTCCAGAGGAGCATGATGATGACTTTCCCCAACGAGACCGATGAGATGGGCTTCTCCTTCTCCTCCCTCTCTCTATCAAACCCACCCTCCCCCTCTTCCTCCCTCTCCTTCTCTCCCACACCGTCCCTCTCCATCTCCCTCACCTCCAACCCTTCCTCCTCATTTGCCTTCTCCCTCACCACCTCCTCCTTCTCTCCGTCCAACTGCTCCAGCTCTCCATCGCCCTCCTCCCCTCCCTATAACTTCTACGCCGTGCTGCTGGTGTTGCTGATCTTCTGCGTGGTGTTCGGCAACGTGCTAGTTTGCGTGGCGGTGTCGCGTGAGCGCGCCCTCCAGACCACCACCAACTACCTCATCGTCTCCCTGGCCGTGTCCGATCTGCTGCTGGCCACCCTGGTCATGCCCTGGGGCGTCTACCTGGAGGTGTGTGTGTGTGGAGAGGTGGACGGTGGTGAGGGTGAGTGGTGTGTGGAGAGGTGGACAGTGATGAGGGTGAGTTGTGTGTGGAGATGGCGGTGGGTGTGTGTGGGTTTGTGTGGGTTTCTATCCATCTGGCAGCCAGTATTTTTCTGTCTCTCTTTAATTTGTCTGTCTCATTCCCTATCTTTACCTCCTAGTCTCTCTACACTAGGTCATTCGAAGGTGTTTCAAAAACCCTCTCAGATAATGTCAAGGTAGCATGATAAATAACAGACGCTACAGTTGGTTCCAATCAACAGTTTCTTGTTGATCTGAATCTCTGAATCTGTCTTTGTTCTGTAGCGCTGACTTTGTTCTCCTTTCTTCCAGTCTATAATGCATAAGCATGGCTGCATCCCAAATGGCACCCTATTCCCTATGTAGTGCACTACTTTTGACCAGGGCCATGTATTTCAAACCACTGCTGTTCTGGAGCACATGTAATAACCACTCACGCGTGTGTTATTGTTCATACTGTTTGTGTCCCTTTCCTAGGTGGTAGGGGAGTGGCGCTTCAGTCTCATCCACTGTGACATTCTCCTGACCCTGGACGTCATGATGTGTACTGCCAGCATCCTCAACCTCTGTGCCATCAGCATCGACAGGTACTCACATTCTATCTATCTATCTATCTATCTATCTATCTATCTATCTATCTATCTATCTATCTATCTATCTATCTATCTAGCTATCTAGCTATCTATCAATCTAATCTACCTACCTACAGTGGGGGAAAAAAGTATTTAGTCAGCCACCAATTGTGCAAGTTCTCCCACTTAAAAAGATGAGAGAGGCCTGTAATTTTCATCATACGTACACGTCAACTATGACAGACAAATTGAGAGAAAAAAATCCAGAAAATCACATTGTAGGATTTTTAATGAATTTATTTGCAATTTATGGTGGAAAATAAGTATTTGGTCACCTACAAACAAGCAAGATTTCTGGCTCTCACAGACCTGTAACTTCTTCTTTAAGAGGCTCCTCTGTCCTCCACTCGTTACCTGTATTAATGGCACCTGTTTGAACTTGTTATCAGTATAAAAGACACCTGTCCACAACCTCAAACAGTCACACTCCAAACTCCACTATGTCCAAGACCAAAGAGCTGTCAAAGGACACCAGAAACAAAATTGTAGACCTGCACCAGGCTGGGAAGACTGAATCTGCAATAGGTAAGCAGCTTGGTTTGAAGAAATCAACTGTGGGAGCAATTATTAGGAAATGGAAGACATACAAGACCACTGATAATCTCCCTCGATCTGGGGCTCCACGCAAGATCTCACCCCATGGGGTCAAAATGATCACAAGAACGGTGAGCAAAAATCCCAGAACCACACGGGGGGACCTAGTGAATGACCTGCAGAGAGCTGGGACCAAAGTAACAAAGCCTACCATCAGTAACACACTATGCCGCCAGGGGCTCAAATCCTGCAGTGCCAGACGTGTCCCCTTGCTTAAGCCAGTACATGTCCAGGCCCGTCTGAAGTTTGCTAGAGTGCATTTGGATAATCCAGAAGAGGATTGGGAGAATGTCATATGGTCAGATGAAACCAAAATATAACTTTTTGGTAAAAACTCAACTTGTCGTGTTTGGAGGACAAAGAATGCTGAGTTGCATCCAAAGAACACCATACCTACTGTGAAGCATGGGGGTGGAAACATCATACTTTGGGGCTGTTTTTCTGCAAAGGGACCAGGACGACTGATCCGTGTAAAGGAAAGATGAATGAGGCCATGTAACGTGAGATTTTGAGTGAAAACCTCCTTCCATCAGCAAGGGCATTGAAGATGAAACGTGGCTGGGTCTTTCAGCATGACAATGATCCCAAACACACCGCCTGGGCAACGAAGGAGTGGCTTCGTAAGAAGCATTTCAAGGTCCTGGAGTGGCCTAGCCAGTCTCCAGATCTCAACCCCATAGAAAATCTTTGGAGGGAGTTGAAAGTCTGTGATGCCCAGCGACAGCCCCAAAACATCACTGCTCTAGAGGAGATCTGCATGGACGAATGGGACAAAATACCAGCAACAGTGTGTGAAAACCTTGTGAAGACTTACAGAAAACGTTTGACCTGTGTCATTGCCAACAAAGGGTATATAACAAAGTATTGAGAAACTTTTGTTATTGACCAAATACTTATTTTCCACCATAATTAGCAAATAAATTCATAAAAAAATGGATATTTTTTCCTCATTTTGTCTGTCATAGTTGACGTTTACCTATGATGAAAATTACAGGCCTCTCTCATCTTTTTAAGTGGGAGAACTTGCACAATTGGTGGCTGACTAAATACTTTTTTTCCCCACTGTATGTATGTATGTATGTATGTATGTATGTATGTATGTATGTATGTATGTATGTATCTATGTATGTATCTATGTATGTATCTATGTATCTATGTATGTATGTATCTATGTATCTATGTATGTATGTATCTATGTATCTATCTATCTATCTATCTATCTATCTATCTATCTATCTATCTATCTATCTATCTATCTATCTATCTATGTATCTATGTATCTGAGTATCTGAGTATCTGAGTATCTAGAGTATCTATCTATCTAGAGTATCTAGAGTATCTATCTAGAGTATCTATCTATCTAGAGTATCTATCTATCTATCTATATATCTAGAGTATCTATCTATCTATCTATCTAGAGTATCTATCTATCTATCTATCTATCTAGAGTATCTATCTATCTATCTATCTAGAGTATCTATCTCTCTCTTTGTCTAACTGTCTGTCTCGCTCTTTCTCACTCTACTCCCATCACTCTCTTCTCACACTCTCTCCAAAATCTGGATTGATTTCATAGTGCCCTTGCAGCAAAAACATTTCCTGATGGGAAATGTATTTTTTATGGTTTGTTATTGTTGTTTTCCCATAAAGAAAACAATTTCCCATCAGGAAACCATTTCCTATCTTTTCGGGTACCCTCCTCACTTCGCAAGTATCATTATCTTCCTCTTAACATAAGCTTATTTTGTCCAACCAAATCCATCCCCTTTTAAAACCAGTGAAAGACATTGACAATTTCAGCAGCCTCAATACTTGTAGCCTTGTTTGTCCTTTTGTAGACTGAATCCCACTAAATGTGAAGCCATGTCTCAGGGCTTAGTGTGGTTACTGTTCTTTGTTCGTGTCTGTCCCTGACCACCAGCCCTGTGGAGGGATGACAGTCTCCTCTCCTCACACCAGGCTTTCTATGGAGGACTCTTAGATTGGTTTGTCACGCTGCTGCACTGTGAAACTGACTTGGAGAGCTTTTGTTTGTGTTTGCCTGGTGAATGAGAGGAACTGACAATGCAATTAAACTGTGTGGGGGCGGTGGTGGGCAAGGTGTTCATGTGCGTGCGTGATTGTTTGTACGCATGTGCGTGTGTGTAGGTGTTAGCTTTAAATACAGCATTTGTTTGTGTGCAGGTACACGGCGGTGGCAATGCCCATGCTGTATAACACCAGATACAGCTCCAGGAGGAGAGTGGCTCTGATGATTGCTGTCGTGTGGTTCCTCTCCTTCGCCATCTCCTGCCCTCTGCTGTTTGGACTCAACAACACAGGTATGTCTGTCTGTCTCTCAGTCTCTGCCTCTGTCTCTGTGTATGTTTCTGTCTCTCAGTTTCGATTTGTGTCTCTCGCTGTCTCTTTATCCGAATCACGTTCTGTGCTTGTTATTTTACACACACAGTCACATTTCTCTCTTTACTCACCCTCAACCAATTTGATCGATATGATGATGTAGCCTATGTCTCTGCCTCATATTTCTGAACAGCTTCAATTTGAACGAACGTTCCCAAAAAATATATAAAGGCAGCAACCTTCTCTGTCTGTTGTAACGGATATTGACGTAGCGCAAGCAAGACGCAGTCTACACATTGCATTGGGGCAAAACAATTAGCGTTTTGTGTGATGGTGTAATCTTTATAGTTATGCTGCCATATAGCCAGCAGTCTGCCAGCAATGTTTCCAATTATGTTGAAAAAAGAACATAAAATCGCTATTGACTGCCTGTCTGTCTTGTTTGTTTGATATACTGTGTAGGCTACATACAGTGGGGGAAAAAAGTATTTAGTCAGCCACCAATTGTGCAAGTTCTCCCACTTAAAAAGATGAGAGAGGCCTGTAATTTTCATCATAGGTACACGTCAACTATGACAGACAAATTGAGAAAAGATAATCCAGAAAATCACATTGTAGGATTTTTTATGAATTTATTTGCAAATTATGGTGGAAAATAAGTATTTGGTCACCTACAAACAAGCAAGATTTCTGGCTCTCACAGACCTGTAACTTCTTCTTTAAGAGGCTCCTCTGTCCTCCACTCGTTACCCGGTATTAATGGCACCTGTTTGAACTTGTTATCAGTATAAAAGACACCTGTCCACAACCTCAAACAGTCACACTCCAAACTCCACTATGGCCAAGACCAAAGAGCTGTCAAAGGACACCAGAAACAAAATTGTAGACCTGCACCAGGCTGGGAAGACTGAATCTGCAATAGGTAAGCAGCTTGGTTTGAAGAAATCAACTGTGGGAGCAATTATTAGGAAATGGAAGACATACAAGACCACTGATAATCTCCCTCAATCTGGGGCTCCACGCAAGATCTCACCCCGTGGGGTCAAAATGATCACAAGAACGGTGAGCAAAAATCCCAGAACCACACGGGGGGACCTAGTGAATGACCTGCAGAGAGCTGGGACCAAAGTAACAAAGCCTACCATCAGTAACACACTACGCCGCCAGGGACTCAAATCCTGCAGTGCCAGACGTGTCCCCCTGCTTAAGCCAGTACATGTCCAGGCCCGTCTGAAGTTTGCTAGAGTGCATTTGGATGATCCAGAAGAGGATTGGGAGAATGTCATATGGTCAGATGAAACCAAAATAGAACTTTTTGGTAAAAACTCAACTCGTCGTGTTTGGAGGACAAAGAATGCTGAGTTGCATCCAAAGAACACCATACCTACTGTGAAGCATGGGGGTGGAAACATCATTCTTTGGGGTTGTTTTTCTGCAAAGGGACCAGGACAACTGATCCGTGTAAAGGAAAGAATGAATGGGGCCATGTATCGTGAGATTTTGAGTGAAAACCTCCTTCCATCAGCAAGGGCAACGAAGGAGTGGCTTCGTAAGAAGCATTTCAAGGTCCTAGAGTGGCCTAGCCAGTCTCCAGATCTCAACCCCATAGAAAATCTTTGGAGGGAGTTGAAAGTCTGTGTTGCCCAGCGACAGCCCCAAAACATCACTGCTCTAGAGGAGATCTGCATGGAGGAATGGGCCAAAATACCAGCAACAGTGTGTGAAAACCTTGTGAAGACTTACAGAAAACGTTTGACCTGTGTCATTGCCAACAAAGGGTATATAACAAAGTATTGAGAAACTTTTGTTATTGACCAAATAATTATTCTCCACCATGATTTGCAAATAAATTCATAAAAAATCATACAATGTGATTTTCTGAAAATAATGTAAATGTAAATGTGAATTTTCTGGATTTTTTTTCCTCATTTTGTCTGTCATAGTTGACGTGTACCTATGATGAAAATTACAGGCCTCTCTCATCTTTTTAAGTGGGAGAACTTGCACAATTGGTGGCTGACTAAATACTTTTTTTACCCATTGTATAGCTTGCCTAAATAGCTGCATGTAACTCCCCTCCTGAAAAAAATAACATGAAATTGCTAGACAACCTCCTTGTGTCGTGCTTACGTTTGCAATAGCCTACGGTTACAACAGACAAAGAACTACGTTTGTTTGAACTGTTTTGTGTACAAGCGGAAGCGGAGTGACGGAGTGACTGAGCAGCAGCTGAAAGGAGGTAGACTAGTGGATCCCGCATGCACATAAATCTCCGTATTTTTAGCAACAGCAAGTCGGGTTCCAGAAAATCCGGAACCGCGGCCACTCCGATTAATCTATTAAATCACAAGTGCGCTAGTGTCATTTACTCATTCAATCTAGGATAGACATAAACATGACACGGGAAGCCACACGTGCAGAAACACACACTCCTTTTGTTATTAGCTATGTAAAATAACCCTTGCAGTCTTCCAGTCCATCTGTTTTATGCCTGGAAGAAGATTGCAGCCCTACTGGATATCTTTGTATCACCAGTTGGTGAGAGACATAATTAATAATCAGTTAGATAGGCCTACATCTGTTTAATCATGACGCCCAGCTATGCAGTAACTGCAATCACTAAGAACGCACGCACTACCGCTTACTAACAGCTTTCAGGTATGTATGCTTTAATCAGTCAACAAGTTTCAATGAAAGAGGGGCTCATTGATTTGCCTGTCGGTCCACATCCACAATACAGAATGTTTACCAATGATGCGGGTGTCATTTTAAGTCGGAGGACGTGCGCATCAGCACGTTTCGCTTAAGATGGTATTTCGATTTTTAAAAATCTTGTTGGGGCGGTGGCTTGTGCGAAAAGAAGCAAACTGAGGTTTGGAACATAAGCTCCTACTTTGAGGAAGGGGCTGAAGAGAGTACTGCTTTCGTATGCAAAGGCTGCACAGCTTGATGCAACTGAATGGCAACAACCACTCGAGCTGGAGTGGCCAACACTAAAAGCCAATTTATGTTTGATCCGAAAATGTGGTCGGAGGCTTCGTATGGAGGGTGTGAGGCATGCAGAGGCCAAATCAAGCTCTGTACCGCATGGCTGTGTGCCTCTCAAATGTTGGAACAATGCGGAGGGCTTTGTATAGCTCCGCATTGACATGATTGGTTGACGGTAGGTGAGGGCGGGAGGTCCTGTATAAACACAAACTCACTTCCTTGAGAACTTCCTTCACAACAGCTCTGTGCTGCTTGACAAAGCACAAGAAGTATAAATGCCCTGACTTGTGCGTAGGCCATATCGCAGTAAATGCTCTGACCATGCAGAGCCTTTAATCTGCCAGTTAACATTCAGTAACCTTCGAGAGTGCCTCTAGCCTTTGAACGCACTGCTGGGAAAACAAGATGATTGGCGTTCAGGGTCACCATGTGTCCTATAGAAAGGCTATGTTTATTTTGTATATGGGGAGGCTTGAGTTTATTGGATTGGACCTCCCACCTAAACATCCAATTCAACAGAGAGGCAGTATTTAAAGCACCTTCTTACAGTGTACAGCATATAGTAATTTGCTAGCAGCTGTATACTGTTGAAAGGATTAATCTAGATTGTAGTTTGTTATGCGATATGCCGTGGCCTGGCCTTATAAGAAGCAGATTTGACATGCCTTTCAGATTTTATATGCCTTTCAGATGTTGCATCCAGCCTGAATATGGAGAGAAACAGCCAATGCCTGATGCTCATGTACCTGTCTTCTCTGGAGCTAAACCAGGCTTTTACTTGGTTGCCACACCATTACAGAGTGGACTTTGACATATTTAACAGCTTTGACATCTTTAACAGCATTGACATCTTTGGCTATCTGACAAGAACTGTAGAGAAAAACGTATCTTTTGCTTTAACATTCACCTCCTCCCACCTGTCCCCACTCCCAAACAACATGTCTGTATTTCTATCCACCTCTTCTCATCCCCTTCACTCCATCAGCCAGTCGGGAGGAGACCAAGTGTGCCTTCGCTGATCCGTCCTTCGTGGTCTACTCATCCGTGGCCTCCTTCTACGTTCCTTTCATCGTGACCCTGCTGGTGTACGCCCAGATCTGTGTGGTGCTGCGGAGGCGGGGCAGACGCACCGTGCCCCGCAGACATGGCCTGCACCCACAGGGAGGAGGCAAGACTGGGGAGGGCCACAGGCACAGGAAGGTTCATGATTAGTCTATCAATCAACTAATCAGCCAGTCATCAATCAATCAACCCCATAAAACAGCCAACCAATAAATCAGAGGCAGGATGAGGAAGTCAAAAAAGCTTGATTTTAGAAGACAGTAGGTCCAAAAGCAAGCATCTTTGACTTTCTATCACTCATTCTTTTCTCTCCCTTCATCCTCCACTTGTATCACCTCTCAGAATAAGTGTACCCACCCCGAGGATGTGAAGCTGTGCACTCTGATCATGAGGCCCCCCACCAATGCCCCCCAACGCAAGAAAGTGGTAAGTCGCTGGAACACTGTGAGTCACTGTACAGGGGAACCACTGTGACCATAAAGGATTACGAAATCTCCTATAATATGAGCCTTAGATTTGAACTACAGGACATATCTTTCCATCTCTCACTGTTTCTCTGTCTCTTATTTGTCTCTCCCTTCCCATATTTTATTCCTGTCTCTATCTCTGTATGTATCTCTCTCTCTCTGTCTGGCTGTCTGTCTGTCTGTCTCTCTCTCTCTCTCTCTCTCTCTCTCTCTCTCTCTCTCTCTCTCTCTCTCTCACTTATTTTTTCTCTCTCTCTCTCACTTATTTTTTCTCTCCCTATCGATCTCTCTCCTTTTTCTATCTCTCTCCCCCTGCCCTATTAGATGTTAGTGAAGGAGGCGGTGGTGCACCCCCTGGAGGAGGAGCCTGTGGGGCGTGGTTTCCTGTCCCAGTTAGACCAGAGCCTCCCCGCGCCTCACCCCCCTCCCCACTCCGGACGAGCCACCAAGAGCTCCCTTTCTATCTCGGTGGCGCCTGCGCCCATCCTGGTCCTGTCCCCGTCGGTGGCACCACGCTCTGCCCTCGTACCCCGCCGTGCCACCTTCGAGGATGGCATGAGTGGCCGCGAGCGATGGAGGGAGCGCAATGCAGACAGGGAGAAGGGAGCGATGGCGAAGGAGAGGGTGAAAGGGACTCTGTCGCAGCAGAAGGAGAGGAAGGCAACGCAGATGCTGGCTATCGTGCTAGGTGAGAGAAACAGGAGGAGACAATGAGGGTGGCTGAACAGAGAGTGTTTCAGCCAGTCCCAATTCACTCCCTACCCCTTCCCCTTGGCCCCTCAATGTTTGAAGATCTGAAGGGTCTGGATAAGTAGTGTAGTGGTGGAGTTTGCACCACATTGCTTCCACAATATAGATCTGTCACTATCTTTAGGGAAGGGGCAGAGAGTGAATTGAGACTGGCTCACACCCTTTCATTCTCCTCCCTCCTCCATCAGGTGTGTTCATTATCTGCTGGCTGCCCTTCTTCCTAACCCACGTGCTGAAGGCCCACTGTGGCAGCTGCTGTATCTCGCCCACCCTCTACAGTGCTGTCACCTGGCTGGGCTACCTCAACAGTGCTGTCAACCCCGTCATCTACACCACCTTCAACATCGAGTTCCGCAAGGCCTTCATCAAGATCCTAAACTGCTGAGTACAGGGAAGGGGAGGGGGGAGGAATGACAAGTTTGAAAAGTGTTTTAGTTGAGAGAGGCAAAAAAAGGTCAGAGACTATAAATAAAAGTAAAGAAGGGAAAGAGAGGGGTGAAAACAAAGACAAGAAGGGGAGGGAAGGAGGGAGGGAGAGAGAGGGGGAGAGGGGGACAGAGGGAGAGGGAGAGGGGGACAGAGGGAGAGGGAGAGGGGAAGAGGGGGACAGAGAGAGAGGGGGACAGAGAGAGAGGGGAAGAGGGGGACAGAGAAGATAATAAAGAGCATCTAAGAGGTCAAACAGAAGAGAAAGTGGAGCAAGACAGAAATACCAAATCAAAAATAGCCTCGAGAATTCTAAAGAGATTATGTACACTTCTGTAAATATAAAACATAGCAGGGAGAGAGAGAGAGATTCTAAAGGTTCTATGGGAAGAGATGGGTCTCATGGGGTAGGGCACAAACAGTGGCAAAAGACAGACTACAGTGGCAGAAGACTGTCCCACTCCGTGTGAGGATGACTAATTAAGTGTATTGCTCTCTGATACCGCTCTGAAATATACTGTCAAAGGGTCTGCAGACATTGTCCTGTTTTTACTCAGATACAGTTATTTACAGTTTGTAAATTACGTTAATTAAATTACAGAGGTAATCTTTTAAGGAGATACACAATCAATCTGCACCATCAAGCATGATTTTTCTCCAATAGCAGTCTTGTTGTGTCGTCCCAGTGTAAACAAGCCAATAAGAGATGTATTATATTATGAACATGATGATGTTGGTGAAGATATGCCATAATAACATCGATGATATGATGCAATATGATGAGCGACTAATCAAGGTTTGTTCAGAGAGTATATGTATGTATTGTTGCTTAGAGTTTGTTAATGTGAGCTCTGCTGTAAATATCTGTATTACTATTATTGTACAGATAAATGTAATAAATTATATTCTACTCATGTTGTTGCTGGTCTATTTCAAGTTTGCTGTACTGCAGGGTTGGGGTCAATTCGAATTGAAGTCAGTCAATTCTGGAAGTAAATATCTTTTCCAATTGAATAATACTGTAGAAAAAAGTGCTATTTTCAATGACTGCTTAATCAGCTGAGAAGGAGAAGCTATTTCAAAAGGCTTCTCGTTTTGGGATTTTAAATTCAAATCACTTCCTGAATTGACTGACTTCAATTCAAATTGACCCCAACCCTGATGTACTGTACTGGTCAAACAATAGACAGAAATTGATTAATTGACTAATTTGTTTTCAAAACTGTTTAAATACATTTGCTCTCTACATTGATCTTTGGCTCTTCTCTCTCCGCTTCTTTAACCCCTCTGGTGGTGAAGCAGTGTGGCTGCTCCCAATGCTTGTCTGCCAACACCTAACACCTAACTGCAGTAATGTGAGAGGCCAAACAAATGCTGCTGATGTGAAACCGAACACACACACACATACAGGGTAAGTCATGGTTAGGTCACAATGACTGTGCGCTTGTGCATGCCCCCCATTGATAACTGTCCCTTCGATAAACATACACAAACTGTCTCACACACACCATTCTGTGTTTTTGTCATACTGTATGCAAACCAACCTAGTAGTATATTTAAAATGAGAAGCCCTTCAAATACGAATGGATTTATTTTATATTTACAACATAAGTATGTTTGTTTTCATTCAGTATACTGTGTATGTGTCTGTGCACCTGTGTAACTGAGTACCTGTGAGTGTGAATGACTTGGAGGTACAGTATTCATTACCCTCTGTTGTTAAACTCTGACCCTGGCTCACAATATTCCACATGCATATTTCATGATCTCCGATGACAAGAGCACACATATCTGTTACAGCCCAACTTTGTCCTGTCCTGCTCACACCTACCTACCCCTCTTCAGAGGAGGAGAGAAAGAATAAGGAGAGGTAAAATAGTTGAACTCATGAGAGGAGAAAGAGAGGGTTGATGGGGGAGGGAGGGGGGGGATAATGAAAAGATTAGGAAAGGAACTAGGTTGGGTACGGAAGGAGGAGTGCAGGTAGAAGAAGAGTTAAAAGAGGAGTCGTCTGGTGAAAATAAACTGAAAAAGACCAAGGCTTGGATTGAAGATGCATTCGACAGAATTGTTGCCACTTTCGCAAGGATGTTTTTATTGTGACTTTGGAATTCCAACTTTGAGTGAAGGAATAATAGATTCAGTTGAATAATCCCTGATGAAGTACACACACAGCTCTCTATGGCTTACATTCAGGTAAGATCAATTTAGTATCTATCTACACTTGTTTTCTTAACAAAATGTCCTTGCCTAATCTACAATGGGTGGTATTCGATTGATTTCCCAGCAAGCTTCTCATTTTTATTCAAATTCCTTATAGCTCTATTTTAGCAATTATGACTTTTATTATTTTTTCTCTAACTCTCATTCATGCACACAATTCTGTCGATTCAGAATCGACAGCACAAAACTTGTGGAGGACTTAATGTGTATAGAGATATGTTAATAAATCCTGTGTGTGCTTGTTTGTTAGAACAGAGATTGTATGAAGATGTAAACATTCACACTTAAAACACATTGTACAGGTTCTTAAAAGCTTTTCTATATCTCTGCTAAAGGGCACCGTTGGTCCCTCGGGTACCAGTTCATCTGGGATAGGCCCAGAGCTCCCCTCTCTGGTCTGCTCTCCTGCCCAGCCTCAGACCCTCTCTGCTGGATCCCACCCAGGGCAGACTCCCCCTGGTCAGATCCATCCTCCACCACCTGTCACACGCCTCCAACCCCTACAGCATCGGTCTACTATCACTCCCCTCGCCCAAACACTCCTCACACCACCCCCTCAGAACCTCCTATACCCAGACCTCACAAGTATAGATATGAATGCCTCCATTTTCCTTCCACGTGCACAACGTCCACGCAATGAACCCCTCACCCCATCCCTCAGAACCTGCCCCTCGGTTTCCCTCCAAGTTGACACTGGGGGTGTACCAGTGGGGGTATTCCAGTTATCATCCTCTACACTCTTTGCACTCATGGGAATTCCTACTTACCACTTGGGAATGGGCATACCACCACCACCACCCATTGCCCATCAAACAGACTCAACCCCAACACCTCTACCCTCTGAGGTGAATCTAAAGGCCCAACAGCCCCGAACAGAAGCACGATTTGATCCCCTTACGTCCTCCTCTGAGGTACCCATGGAGGCCCAACCCCCAAAGGCAGTCCCCTCGCCCCCCCAACCCCCTGACATGGCCTGCTCAGAGGGCTCAAATTCAGAGACCTCCTCGCCCCTCCCTCCCTGTGATGGCCCTTTGGAGGTTCCACAGAGGAAGACATCTGAAGTGGATGAAGGATCTGTTGGGTTAACACTCCCCAAAGACTGCCCTGATGAAGAGCCAGGTAGGCTACTGTGCAATATTGGAGAGAGAGACTTGAATACAGGGGTGTATTCATTACGGAAACTGTTTACTGTTTAAGATCCAAATGGAAGCAAACAGAGCAAAACAAGAGTTTCTATTGGACAAATTCAGGCAGGTCCCTCCCCGTTTTGTTCCGTTTGCTTCCATTTAATCAACATTTTGCAACGTTTTGCAACAGAATTGGAGTAATGAATATGCCCCAAGTCTTACTGGGCTTTTGGTTGATTAGATTGTGTTCATGTCAAGTTGTGATTTATCTATGCTTTGCTTCCATAGGCACTACCATTCCTGTAGTTTTGCACTCAATGACACTAATGCTAGCTGTAGCAGCGGCTCTAGTTAAGAAAACAACCCAAATGGAGGGCTGCTGACTGTGCTGGCACTTAAACAACTTTCACTGTAACTAGAATAATATATTTTTTATGTAGGTGAACGTATCCTTTAAGTGTTTTTTTTAAATTTATTTAACCTTTATTTAACCAGGTAGGCCAGTTGAGAACAAGTTCTCATTTACAACTGCGACCTGGCCAAGATAAAGCAAAGCAGTGCGATAAAAACAACAACACAGAGTTACATATGGGGTAAAACAAAACATAAAGTCAGAAAATACAACAGAAAAATATATATACAGTGTGTGCAAATGTAGCAAGTTATGGAGGTAAGGCAATAAATAGGCTATAGTGCAAAATAATTACAATTAGTATTAACACTGGAATGATCGATGTGCAAGAGATGATGTGCAAATAGACATACTGGGGTGCAAATTAGCAAAATAAATAACAATATGGGGATGAGGTAGTTGGGTGGGCTAATTTCAGATGGGCTGTGTACAGGTGCAGTGATCGGTAAGGTGCTCTGACAACTGATGCTTAAAGTTAGTGAGGGAGATAAGAGTCTCCAGCTTCAGAGATTTTTGCAATTTGTTCCAGTCATTGGCAGCAGAGAACTGGAAGGAATGGCGGCCAAAGGAGGTGTTGGCTTTGGGGATGACCAGTGAGATATACCTGCTGGAGCGCATACTACGGGTGGGTGTTGCTATGGTGACCAATGAGCTAAGATAAGGCAGGGATTTGCCTAGCAGTGATTTATAGATGGCCTGGAGCCAGTGGGATTGGCGACGAATATGTAGTGAGGACCAGCCAACAAGAGCGTACAGGTCACAGTGGTGGGTAGTATAAGGGGCTTTGGAGACAAAACGGATGGCACTGTGATAGACTACATCCAGTTTAGAACAGAACAGATATAGCCCCTGGTTCTCCTCAGACTTGACTGCCCTTGACCAGCACAAAAACATCCTGTGGCGTACTGCATTAGCATCAAATAGCCCCCGCAATATGAAACTTTTCAGGGAAGTTAGGAACCAATTTACACAAGCAGTCAGGAAAGCAAAGGCTAACTTTTACAAACAGAAATTTGCATCCTGTAGCACTAACTCCAAAAAGTTTTGGGACACTGTAAAGTTCATGGAAAATAAGAGCACCTCCTCCCAACTGCCCACTGCACAGGCTAGGAAACACTGTCACCACCGATAAATCTACAATAATCGAGAATTTCAACAAGCATTTTGCTACGGCTGGCCATGCGTTCCACCTGGCTACCACTACCCCGGCCACCAGCTCTGCACCCTCCGCTGCTACTTGCCCATGCCCCCCCCCCGCTTCTCCTTCACACAAATTCAGACAGCTGATGTTCTGAAAGAGCTGCAAAATCTGGACCCCTACAAATCAGCTGGGCTAGACAATCTGGACCCTTTCTTTCTAAAACTAGCCGCCGAAATTGTTGCAACCCCTATTACTAGCCTGTTCAACCTCTCTTTCGTAACGTCTGAGATCCCCAGAGATTGGAAAGCTGCCGTGGTCATCCCCCTCTTCAAAGGGTGTGACACTCTAGATCCAAACTGTTACAGACCTATATCCATCCTGCCTTGCCTTTCGAAAGTTTTTGAAAGCCAAGTTAACAAACAGATCACCGACCATTTCGAATCCCACCGTACCTTCTCCGCTATGCAATCCGGCTTCTGAGCTGGTCATGGGTGCACTTCAGCCATGCTCAAGGTCCTAAACGATATTATAACCGCGATCGATAATAGACAGTACTGTGCAGCCGTCTTCATCGACCTGGCCAAGGCTTTCGACTCTGTCAACCACCGCATTCTTATTGGCAGACTAAATAGCCTTGGTTTCTCAAATGACTGCTTCGCCTGGTTCACCAACTACTCAGATAGAGTTCAATGTGTCAAATCGGAGGGCCTGTTGTCTGGACCTATGGCAGTCTCTATGGGGGTACCACAGGGTTCAATTCTTGGGCCGACTCTTTTCTCCGTGTATATCAATGATGTCGCTCTTGCTGCTGGTGACTCTCAGATCCACCTCTATGCAGACGACACCATTTTGTATACATCTGGCCCTTCATTGGACACTGTGTTAACAAACCTCCAAACGAGCTTCAATGCCATACAACACTCCTTCAGTAGCCTCCAACTGCTCTTAAACACTAGTAAAACTAAATGCATGCTCTTCAATAGTTGCAGCAGAGGGTGCAGAGCTGGTGGCCGGGGTAGTGGTAGCCAGGTGGAAAGCATGGCCAGCCGTAGCAAAATGCTCAAGTGTCTGTACTTGAGCACCACAGTCCTCCTGGCTGTACCATTAACCTTTCTGTGGTTGTATAATACACATTCTTGATTGCATAAATGTTCAAACCTATTCCTGGGCAGACATGTCAACCACACAGGGACAGATATTATACGTCTCGAAACTTGATAATGTACTTTTCTATGAAGGTTATACACGTACTTGTTAAAAGCACTTGAATGTTCAAGGTATCTGTAGAACGCAGCAGTTTATTCAAAACAATGGATATTTTATTCTGTTCCCCTCTTACTGTAGATCTTGAGCCCCCGCGGTGCACGTGCCCCTCACGTCTCACACTGCTGACGACCTTCATCGCCGTCTTCATCATTCTTTTCATCTGCTTCGCCATTTTAGGTAACCTCACTGACAGTAGCGTGCTTAGCATTGTAGACCCGGGCTGTGTCTGAAAACGTTCCTAGCCTTTTTCACTTAACTCCTTTCAAAGCTCATTGGGGGTGGAGGTCCCTTGCATCCTCTCCTCCAATACACTTTGAGGAAGCAAAGACAGAGGAAGCAAGGACTTTATGGCTAGTAACATTTTCAGACACAGCCCTGGTTACAATGTCATATCTTATTACATTTACAGTCATTTGGCAGACACTCTTATCCAGAGTGACTTACAGGTGCAATTAAGGTTACATTGACAGATTTTACAGGCACAATGAGGGCACATCAACATTTTTCACCTAGTCAGCTCAGAGATTCAAACCAGTAACCTTTCAGTTACTGGTCCAGCGCTCTAAAACGCTAGGCTACCTGCTGCCCAAGAAAAGAAAAGATGCATTTGACAGTAAAAAAAGAATGCAAGCGTTCAACAAACACCCATTTTACCTCCTCGCTCACTCTCCTTTGATTCTTGTTTGTCTCCTCCTCAGTCAAGTTCCTGTGTTTCCCGTCCAACCTGCCAGATATTGTGCAGCCATGTGGCATTAAAGGGAACTGCAGTGTCCCAATGCTAGTTCTGCTTCCCAAGCAACCCATCAACCAGACAGGAAACGTCAGTGTAGGTAATGCCATCCGATCCACTGATAGATCAGAATTGTATAGGTCTTCTTGGTACATTCAAATGCACAAGCAATCTGTAGACAACTGGCCAAATGACTGGCTACCACACAATGACAAGTAACTGATCCCACAAGTCAATATTGTACAAACTGAACAATGTCTTGCATAACCGAATAACGTGTTCAGGTTATGACTGTGTTGACAGTGCATTTGTTGAAGCACCCCTCCCCCATCCCACTCTCCCTCAGGTTGCCCAGGTCCAGTTGGTACTGGTCGGAACGCTTGGAGGATTGTCGGGGGGATGTTGGCAGCGGACAAGTGGGGCTGGCAGAGCAGTTTACACTGGAGAGGGAAACATGTGTGCGGGGGAGCCATCATCACCCCACGATGGATCATTACTGCAGCCCACTGCTTCATCCAGTAAGGGGCGGAGGGAGAGAGGGGGGAGGAGGGGCAGGGAGAGGGAGAGAATAAATGCTTTATTTTTTATTACGGTATCCATATTCGGACAGCCTCAACAACTCCTTGTGACTCTGAGACTGTCCTAATATGGAAACTGTAGTTATTACATTAGATAATATGTGCCTTCCATTTCCCTTCATTCTCCATACCCCAGGTACAACATGTTGCAGGAGTCAGAGTGGCAGGTGGTTGTGGACACGCTCAGTTTGACGGACACATCAGCGGGCCAACGCTACAGAGCACTACAGATCCTCTATCACCCCAGCTTCTCCATAAACAACAATGACTATGACCTGGGGCTATTGCGCACTGTGGCTGAAATAGACATGGGAGGTGAGAGGAAGGAATGATGTTCAGGGGAGGTTATATGGCTATATGTATGGTTGCTCCTATTCTGATTTCACCTGTTCCTGTTTCGCATTTGTCATGTTCATGGTTTCTCTCAGGCATGAAATCTAACTGACAACTTAACACTATATCAACACAAAAAGTATCTCATTTGGTAGAGCATGGTGTTTGCAACACCAGGATGGCAGGTTCGATTTTTTATATTAAAAGTAGAATGTGAAAATACTACCTCACAGGACCGCTTTTGATTCAACCATTGATTCATTGGGTACATCTGAGCTTATCGTCAGTCAGTATAGTCAATGCGCTGCACAAAACAGAAGAAAACGGTCAGAAGCTGATTTGAATGGGAAGGTACTATTTGAACTTGTCTAATAAGAAACTCTTGTTTTCATTTTTCATTGCAGGTGATGTCCTAATAAGCATGACCCTGGTGTTGTGTTATGTGTTGTTTTAGGTAGGGTTCGACCAGTGTGTATGCCGAGTCCTAGAGAGTCCTTCCTTCCTGGTGCCCCCTGTTGGGTCACTGGCTGGGGCGACACTAAAGAGGGGGGTGGTGAGTCACGTTCACAAATATTCCCACACTACTTTCTTATGATTTTCTCTTCAACTGATTGGATGATCACTCTAATTTATTCTGCCTTACTTGTCTTTATCCTCTCAATTTTTCCCACTTTTCCCATAATCACATCAAACTGCCTGACATTGGTCGCAGAATGAAGACAAAGTTCCCTTCCATCCCATAATCTCATTCAATAACCTGACAATTGTCTCTTCATTCTCTTCACATTATAACACTCCTTCTATTTGTATAATCTTTCCTTCATCTCTCTCTATACCACTCCTATCTTCATCTGTCTTTACCCCTCCTTTCTCTACTCCGCCTCTGTCTGTCGGTCTGTCTCTCTCTTTCGCCGTCTTTCTCTCTCTCAGGCTCTGTATCGTCTGAGCTGCGACAGGCTCAAGTCCAGGTGATAGCCCAGTCCACGTGTTCCCGCCCAAATGTCTACGGCTCCTACCTCACTCCCAGGATGCTTTGCGCTGGCACCATGGAGGGAGGGGTGGACTCATGCCAGGTACACACACACACGCACACCAAGAACTGAAAAACTAAATACTCAAAATACTGAGGAATCTGTTTATTCCAATGGGAAAGAAAGGACTCTCTGTTGCTCCAGATGTTAACGGCTATACTTAGCTGGCCTATGCTCTCCACATATCAAAATGGTTCCCTGTCAAGTAAGTAGGTCTACTTAGCTTGCACCAAATAGGCCTATACTGTATATGGAATTACACTGACAAAACTAACATCAACAGTGCATGCAGTGCACCAATATGCATAGACAAAATATCATATTGATTGATTGATTCATGCATGTACACTGAGTGTACAACACATTAGGAACACCTGCTCTTTCCATGACATAGACTGACCAGGTGAATCCAGATGAAAGCTATGATCACGTATTGATGTCACTTGTTAAATCCACTTCAATCAGTGTATATGAAGGGGAGGAGACAGGTTAAAGAAGGATTTTTAAGCCTTGAGACAATTGAGACGTTGATTGTGTATGTGTGACATTCAGAGGGTGAATGGGCAAGACAAACGATTGAAGTGCCTTTGAACAGGGTATGGTAGTAGGTGCCAGGCACACCGGTTTGAGTGTGAAGAACTGCACCGCTGCTGGGTTTTTCCACACTCAACAGTTTCCCCTGTGTATCAAGAATGGTCCACCACCCAAAGGACATCCAGCCAACTTGACACAACTGTGGGAAGCATTGGAGTCAACATGGGCCAGCATCCCTGTGGAACGATTTCGACACCTTGTAGAGTCCATGCCCCGACGAATTGAGGCTGTTCTGAGGGCAAAAGCGGGGGGTGAATGCATGCATGCATTAATTCATATGTGGTCTTCTCTGGTTTTAAGGGAGACAGTGGAGGCCCCCTGGTGTGTGAGACAGGGGAGGGGGACTGGAGGCTGGCTGGGATAGTGAGCTGGGGAGATGGCTGTGGTCGGCCCAACAAACCAGGAGTCTACACCAGGGTCACCCAGCTGCTCCCCTGGATCTACAAATACGTAGAGGTACATAGCTACAGTAGATGTACCAGTCACACAGAACTGGGTCAGTGTTTCTCTGAATGTGCAAATGCACCACTCCATGTCATGATTTTGACTCTTTTACAGATGGACACATTTGAAGAATCTGGAACCCCAACAACAATGAATTATACCTCTGACAGCTAGATTTTATTAGCAGCAATATGACCACTTACATTTCTGCAAAATATTAAAGTATTATGAATTTTTGCTTGGCATTCAATTTTTGTATTAAATGCAATTTTCCTTTAATCTGACAATAATTTTATTGAAAGCACATTCTCATTCAAACAATTATAAATGGTTAATTACCCATACTAATGCATGGATTGTTGGATTCAACTGGGACTGGATTTGTTTCCTATCTGGAGTTGCTGACAATAGTCACGTAGGGCAAAAAGCAGTGCCAAGTAACTTGTTATATAAGCACACCTATGTGCATGGTCATGGTGACACACCTAACTCTGACTAACCCTGACCGTCTATGTCTATGTATGTGTGCGTGGATGTGCTTAACTATACTTGTGGGGACCAGAAGTCCCCACAAGAATAGTAAATGAACAACAATTTAACCAACTGGGGACATTTTGTTGGTCCCCACAAGGGGTTTATGCTATTTCTAGGGGATTTAGGTTTAAGGTTAGAATTAGTGTTAGAATTAGGGTTAGGGTTAGGAGCTAGGGTTTGTTTTAGGGTTAGGAGCTAGGTTTAGGTTTAGGGTTAAGGTTAGGGAAAATATAGGGGTGTAACGATTCGTTTTAACAACGATTCGATTTGTATCACGATTCGTGGTTGTCGATACGATTCAAGGACGATATTGGTTCATTTAGAACGATACGATCCGAAACGATTCAGTGACTTGAAATCGATTCAGTAACCTTTTAGCCAAAAATTCAACCAGTGTGACTGAAATAAATACCTGGATACTGGACAGTGCAGGTGAAGTTTCCTAGATTCCTGTTTCTTGTAAGGACCGCAATGGTGGCTTGATAATTTCTCGCTCGTCGGCTTCTCCTCTGTCATCCGCCATGCTATGCTTTGTTGTCTTGGCGCCTTTGCGCTGCTGCTGGCGCGATGACGTCACGGATAGGCAGACTGAATCGAGTAATGTTTAAAGCCTTTATCATTAAAAGTGCTAAGAAAAAACATCCATATAAAGTCTGACGTGCTTAAATCCAATGGGTTATTTCCTAGTATCGATACAATCGATTTATTACATTTTAAAACGATGTTAGATCGATATATGTTGTCCAAAAGGCCAACTCGCCGAGCACAGATCGATGTAGTTGGATCATAGGAATATAAATCGATACATCGATGTAGTAGATGGATCGTTACACCCCTAGTAAAAACACTCCAGTGCGCAAAACAGGGGCACTGGAAAATACAAGGCACACAGGGAATATTCCCGGCGATACAAAATACATGGAGCTCCACCGAGCTTCTCTCTCCTCCACAATAAACAATCACACACAAAGACAAGGGGGCAGAGGGAACACTTATACAGGTACTAATGAGGGGATATGAACCAGGTGTGTGTAATAAACAAGACAAAACAAATGGAATGATGAGATGAGGAGCGGCAGTGGCTAGAAGGCCGGTGACGACAAACGCCGAAGCCTGCCCGAACAAGGAGAGGGGCAGCCTCGGAGGAAGTCGTGACAGATACTGTATATTTTTGAAAGAATACTATATTTCCCTTGACAGAGTAATGCTGAATGTAAAAAATGGCTCAACTTACCCCACTCTCCCCTACACATGATGTAACATTTGTTTACGATTGACAGATAATGTTTGAATGCAAAACACTTTATTTTGTGATGGGGCCCTCAGCTCAGTTTGGGAACCTTAATCCAGGCTGGACAGCAGGAACTCAACCTGTATTTCTAGATTCCGCATCACCTCCCCCG
>NC_140000.1:26028520-26057062 GCF_964263955.1 Coregonus lavaretus | reverse complement strand
AGAGAGAGAGAGAGAGAGAGAGAGAGAGAGAGAGATGTACCTTAACGAGGAGGTAGAAGTTCTCAGCAGCCTCTGTCCAGGCTCCTCCAGGAGGGTCAATCCTCATTATGACTTGCAGGAGCAGATAAAGGAAGCTACCAGGCTCCTGGAGAAGGAACAGGGGACATGAGTGAGTGTCTACAGATCTGATATGACAACAGTGTGTATAGCATAGATAAACAACAGGATGTTCCATTCTTAGGGCCACTTACAGATATAGGAAGAGATGTCTTTCCTTCTAGAAGGCTTAGTAGAACGAATTCATAAAAAACATCTGCGAAGTTGATGCGGTCGATCTGAAGTCAAACAAATAGGATAATTACATAATCTTCATTGACAAGCACTTTAGAAAGTCTCATTGAGTAGATGTTAGATGAGAAGACGGTGCCTGCAGCTAACGCTCAAGCTTGCATGTAGACCTACTCCTACGAGAGCCATCTCCTGCTCTAGTCGCTCCCTGTTTGCTGGCTCATTAATGAAGTTCACCAGTAGGTCGTAGGCCTGCTGAAACTGCCTCACATCCTCAAAACAAAACAATCATAAAATTCCTTAAAACTTAGATCATAAACTCAAAGATTCAGGTCTGTAATTCAAAGGGCCTCCGATTGTTTGGCTAGTATGACGTTGAAACTTTTAAACTAAACCCTATGAATCACTGTTGCCTAAAGGTAACCCACTGTGCAAGAACTGGTTGAATCAATGTTGTATCAATAAAAAATGTCAATGTGATGATGTTGAATCAAAGTGGGAAACTGATTGGATTTGAAAGAAGTCATCAACGTAAGGGAATTTCGTCTTTTAACCTAAATCCAATTACGTTAATTTTTGGGGGGATTTCACATTGAATTCACATTAGTTGACAACTCAACCAAATGTAAATCAAAACGAGACGTTGAAATGACATCTGTTCCCAGTGGGAACTATATATCTGGTCTGATGAACGTTGCACAATTATGTAATTGGTTACCTGCTGGTTGAGCTCGGATAGTCCACTCAACACCATCCTCCCAGCGTGGGTGAGGTAATTGAGGGAGGTACTGTCTGAGGATGTCAGAGCCTGTGAGAACAAGACAGTACATTTACAAATAGTCCAGAAATGTTCATGAAGTGAAATACAAAAGGTGCTAAATTCACATTTTCTCACCTCCATAGCACGTCTGATAGCGGCCAGCCTCAGAGAGAAGTTGGTTGTCCCTTGGTTTTCAAAGTAACGCCTGTAAATAGAAATGTTCAATAACAAATGTTCAACCTAAGAAGCTAAAACATCAGTGCCATGAAATTAAGAAATCATTTAATGTTAGCCTATATTATAACTGCAGGATTCAGAAAGACCATACCAATGTAGGATCTTAATTTGATCACTCTTTTGTTGCTGAGAATTTTCCTGCACGGCAGGAAATGCAAACTTGTAGCGTATTTGGAATTTTCAAGTTTGTAATTTCCACTTTGAAATTTTAGACTCGATTTGCCCTAACGAAAAATGTATCGTGTTGCTGCAGGATTATTTTCCTGCTGTAGCAAACTGTCTCAAATTAAGATCCTACATCTGTATAACTACAATATTGGGCAGATTATTTCAAAGCAAAGGTTTTTACTATAGATGAACACATGAAAGCGAACCCACCGCAACTGGGGCACATCTGCAGCATTATTTTGCTCCTCCACAAACTCCTCCTCAAACTCCTAAAACAGACATCACATTAACTTAAACTCTACTAAACTGCATTTCACCTGCAACATCAACTGAAGCAGACAAAACATTCAGTGACATCATAACAATACTTTCATCTTGACCTAACAACTTGACCCTTGACAGACAACACAAACCTATCGATACCAAAACAATGACACACACCTGTACACACAAGTACAAATGAAATAAGAATTATTGACTGTAGAAAGAGTTTTACCTGAGGAGTGCTGTCAGGGGTCTGGTCCTGGTCCTGGGTGGAGTGGTAAGGTGGAGGGGGACTGGGAGGGGAATCGGAAGGGAAAGGGGGAGGCGGAGAATTCTGGGGGAACTGGTGAGAGGAGCCAGAGGACGGCTCATGAGGGGTGGTGATGATGTCAGAGGTGGAGAACTGATATGCCATCATCTCATCCCCCCTCTCCTGGTACCCCTCCACTGTGGTGGAGATATCCACCTGCTGTTTAACACACAACATGTGACACTGTCAGCCCAACACTGAAAACCACCATATTGAAAACCCCTCAACCAAACACTGAAATAAATCATAACACAGAGAAACAACGGGGTGTACCTGGGCATCCTCATAATAGGTGAACTCAGACCTCCTCTTGACGAGGCAGGACATGAGTCCATGGATCCTTCTACCAAGGAACTAAAAATGAGGCAAGAGATTAGAACGTGTAATTTCATTTTCTGTCAACATGTATTTATTCAAATAGGTAAATGGACATTTGCCACTTTAAATTTTTTCTGTGAAAAATTGCCTGACTGTACCTTAATACCAGTCACCTTGTTGTTGGTGAGGACCACCTGGACGAGACCCTTTAAAAGAGACAGAGAAACATTACATTTCATCCAAGTAATATAAGTAGACCTATAGCATGTGCGTCATTTGACACAAATCAGGTGCATTTGAGACGAAAGACCAGTTGAGAATCTCTCACCCATGGGTCCAGGATTTTTTCCTGGATGACTCTGCTCCACCACAGCTGCTTCTCCACTCCCCTCACAATGCACAGGTGATGCATGTCCTCTTCATTTTGCTATAAAGAAAAAACTCCTTCAGTCTCCAGACCTCTCTCTATATGTTAGCTGTAGATGTCTATAACATTTGGCAGGCGATTTCAGTTCTGAGTATAATCCCTGGCAGTGATATAGAGCCCACATGATGTTTGTACGATAAGTTTCCCCTAGGTTTCAATTAGGGACAGACATACAAAAGAAAACCCAGAGACAATTGGGAGTTCAAATACACAGGTGTGTTCATAAATGTTAAGAATATGTCTGAAGTACCCGCACTCGTCCATAATGGATCTTCCAGTAATGGAAATGAAACGAACCCCAGTTCCCAACCAGCTGCAACTTCTCATAGGGAAAACCAGAGTCTTCCCTATTTGGCTGAAAAACAAAGACATCCCCTAATTATAGAGATTGCTCTGTGATTAATAAGACACCCAATTGTGGAGATAGAGGACATGGTAATGTGTACTATTACTAATCAGCTATGACTGTCTAATAATGTGATTGACTACCTGTGAATGGCTATCTGAAGGTGCTGACAGTTCGTCAAGCACTAGCCTCCCAGCTTCAGTGAGGTGAATGGTAGGCTCCTCAATAACCAATTTGGAAGTCTGTGAAAAAAAAGGGAACAGGGTAAAGTAAATTCTCCCTATAAGATCAGATGAGCTTTGGTTAATAATGTGTTTGGTTACCTGTGTGTTTAACACTGCAAGCTCTGTTACCAGCATTCTCCCAGCACGAGTGAGGTAGTAGACTGGTTTGGCCTTGGAGAAGACAGGCTATGAAGACAAGGGAATATGTTTTTTCATTATGTGGTTTTATAGAAAACTAGTGACTTGATGTTAATCTTTAATATCCTCTAGAGACCAGAGAGTATCAGAATGGATAGACTCACAAAGATAGGAACACACAAGGGTCCAGACCAAGGGATTAAAGCCAGACAGGACCGGTGCCCAACCTCCTCATCCACATACTAAGGAACAAGACAGGATTAAATTAAGAGTCAGTTTGAATGATAGACATGTAGCCTATAGGACTGACAGACTGGAATAGGGAGGATCGCAAGAGGAGGCCACTGCATGATAGATTCTAAGACAATTGGCAGTTGAAATACACATGTCTGTGTTCAAAGGTTAAGGAAACATCTGAGGTACCTGCCTATGAATGGTTACCTGTTCATTTTGAGAGGACAGTTCCTCCCATACCATCCTCCTAGCAGGAGTGAAACTGATGATAATGGGCTGCTCCATTGTGAAAATCTGAGAAAATGAGGGAACAGCTTTAAAGATATCAAAGTATTCTACTAGTGGATACTGAAGGTAATCCTGCCTATTAGATCAGATGAGCTTTGTCCAATAATCTGCATGGTTACCTGCGTGTTTAACACTGCCAGCTCTCTCACCAGCATCCTCCCAGCATGGGTAAGGTAATATGTTGGCTGCAGTCATAAAAAATAGGGAATATGTTTACAGAAATGTATTTCCATATTGTTCTTCAGAAAACGTCATGTTTATGTTTAAAGTACATAAACCAGTTTTAAGACCAGAGAGAAGACCAAAGAGTATCAGAATGGATGGACTTACAGAGCTGGGAACCCACAGAGGTCCAGACCAAGGGATTAAAGCCAGACAGGGCCGGTGCCCAACCTCCTCAACCACATACTAAGGAAGAAAATCAGGATCAATTTATGAGTCAGTAAAATGACAGTTTGAATGACAGATTGTTATTGAACCAATCCTGCTAATGAAGCAGTATTGTTATAGCCTGGGTGCCAGTCTGTTTCAGCTCTCTGTCCACTCCTTATGGGATTGTGATGCCAATATCATATTGCCACGATGGAATTGGCAAGAGAGCAGAAAGACTGGCACCCAAGCTATTGATAGGCCTGCAGCATTCTTACCTGAACAAGGACTGGGTCCTCCTGGTCCAGGGTGGGCTCATTATCTTTATGAAAAACAATAAAGGATTGTTTTCTCTAAGTTTAAGAAATACTAGCTACAAGACACCAGACATCTGTCCATGTAGTTAGGCTGATCATATATTTACTTGTGTTTTATATGGTATGACATCAAATGTATTTATGTGTCTGCATAATGTACCAACATGTTCAATTAAACCTAAAGCAAAGGTTTGGTTTCAAAGGAGCAAGTTTGTTTGTTGTTGTTAATCTAGGGCTACACTGTAAAAAATGTCATCACCATGATTGCTACCTAAATGACACCCTATTCCCTATTTAGTGCACTACTTTTGACCAGCGCCTTTTAACCATAGAACTATGGGTCCTGGTCAAAATAAGAAATAGGGTATTGGGTGGCATTTGGGACTATTACTATTTAGACATTGTCAAATATGTAAACTTACCCTCCTCAACCGTGACAACACGGTCCACGCTCTCCACGGTGGCCAGTGCATCCTCACCGATACCGTAATATTTGCTATAAAAGTAGACTGCCGAACCGGTCGCAAACAACAGGCCAGCTGCACTCAGAAGTGGCCTCTCGCGGAGGAATCTCAGCGGGGTCGCTGTCAACAAACGACTGAACATAGACCTACTCATTATCGCTCTACATACTGCAGTGATTTTGACTGAGTTCAAAACCATCTGACAATTCTTTCTTAGAATTACAGGGTTTTATAGGAACCATTAATACGTCAAATTCTTCCATAAGTCATGGTTGGCTATGTCACAATGGGACAAACATGTTTATCAAACTGATTAAAAAACACTCAACAGTGACATCAATTAAATTGAATTTTGAGCATGATTTGGGAGTTTATACAATTGTAAACTATGAAACCATTGTTTAGAGAACAGTAGGAGTATAACCATTTAGAAAATACTGTATCTATGGCTCTGAGTAGGAGTAGAAGGGACAGCGTCACAATGCGCTCGCCATGGTTCTGAAAAAGAACGTTGCTGCGTTCATCAGCTCTGTGATGTTCTAGGCGGAGACACTCACTGAACCACTCACTTTCACGTTCAAGGTGTCAAAGCGTTCAACCAACATGCATTGGACTAAAACATCATTCAAATAGTTACTAAAAAGCCTACAGATATGTTTTACATTATTATTTTAAATCTCCTGCATAAATCAGCTGAGATAGCCTACTCTTCTCATCTCTTCGCCCTCCTGCCCTGGTGGTTATATCTGAGCGTTTTGATAACTGATTGATAATTTGGATTATTCATATCCAAAGTGAAATGCTGATTGTGTCATATTTATAATGTAGGCCTAGTAGCCCACGTTTCATGACATAACCCTAATCCTAAAATAGACTAAAATTGAAACCCTGGGCGAGCACACAAGCTCTGGCTGTACAGCCGGCAACAATAATACATCCAAAGAGGGTGGCTGTTGAGGAAAACCAGTACACCAACACACATCTTCATTAGGAGATAAAAGTAATCAGAGGCTAAAAGAAAATGGCAGACAATAGAAATCGAATGCGTATGTTACGGCTGGTTAGCGTTTTAATTACGAAGGACTCCCACAAATCTATTGTCTCTCTAAAAAACTGTAGGCTGCATATTGGTGGTCAAAGTGGTCGAAACGGTGTAGTGATCCTCGCTAATACAGTGAGCCACATTACAATTCTGACCAAGTGGGTTAAATCTGTTGGAGCGATGCGTAGGGTGTGTGCCTTTCACGCATGTAACCTGGGTTCGCTTCCCCGCCCCTTGTTTGCTACAATATTTTAGGAAAGGGACATCTTCATGACCAACAATCTTACTCTAAAAACGTTTGTGAAAAAAGTTTGGTCAGTCTGTGAAAGTTAGAAAAGGTTGGTTAGTCTGTGAAAGTTAGAAACTTCCAGCAGGAATTGACAGTCATCAGTCAAGGTGGTTGGATTATATAGCTACAGTGGTGCTATGGTTCCAAAAGTGCTGGTGATAAAATTAACATAACTGGCATACACATTTCAAAACAAAAGCCTATGATCAGGTATGGAGTTTTGGAAATGTTGTTAAACCCAACAGTCTATACTCTATAGCACAAAGTGTGATGACCCCAATGATAAAATTGCATGTTACTCTAATTGTGAGATGTGTTACAGTTTACAATAGGCTACTTGGGTCTACTATACCTTCATCCTTTAGCATTCGGTTGCTAGCATTATCTCCACAAGCAAGGGTATCCTGGGGAAAGACAAATCTTCTCCTCCCAGTAGACTAACTGAATCAAAGCCAGTAGCCTCTAACATTACTGCTAGATAGCCATGTAAACACGAACCTCAGTGGCAGAGCTAAAGCTCATCTGAGATCTTGCATAGGCTGCTGTTTACCATAATCAGGATATTTTTTTACAAACCTTGGCGATACCTTTCTTTGTTCTCGATTCGGAAGAAACTTGTCTCTTATGAACATCTGTGTGCAGTTGCAGGTGGAACTCCAAAAAAAATAGAATATTCAGAAAAATATTAAATCCACTTTTTGTATTGAGCGATAAATACCGCTTTCATATGTGTAGATCTTTCTTTTGGTCGCACTGTGGGAAGTGCTGTCATTAAGGCTACTTCTACAAGCAGCCGCTTCGCATAGAAACGACTAGTTACTGCAACGGTGTTGGGACATGTGAGATGTGCACAGCTAAAATGCCGAGGACTGTGCAAAAGGTGGATTTAATATATTTTTTGTCGAATTTTCTCTAGTTTTTGGAGTATGCTACCTGTAACTGCACACAGACGTTTATAAGAGACACATTTCTTCCTAGGTTAGGGGTCTATAATTGTAAAATAAATGTGTTTGATTGAATAACTAGCCTAATCTAACTATCGTGGTCATACATCTGGACTCTTCATCATCATCATCAACACTTTGAATTACTAAGGAATATTCCTATAGCAACTGGTTGCTAGGGGAAACGAGACACTAGCATTATCCTCTTGTTGTGAGACTGAGAGGGAGGATTGGAGAAGTGCACGAGGAGGGGTGGGAAGCAGAGAAGACGGAGCATGGTTGAAATTCCACCAAATGGATAAGAAGAGGCAGACAAAGTTTGACACATTTATGTTTTCAGTGGTTGACCGACACGAATGAACGAGTAAACCTTGTTTTAGCCTAGTGAAGTATCACAAATTAATACCTCAGTATTAATTATCCACTGCACGGAATCTCCATGAGGGCACAAGTCTGCATGACGATTTTCGCGTAAAGAGAGGCAGCGCGGGAGAGCTGACTTGTCGCCTGGCAGGTATGTTCTGCTATTTTGAATAAAGCTAGCCATACAGCTAATATAAGTTTTAGGCTATTATTAATTTCGTATAGCTAACTAAATAAATGAAGCTATCTAACAGCAATGCTGTTGTGGGCTTACACATGTAATAATTACAACCAGGAGCCTATAATGGAGGAAGTCAGCTTTTCAGTCAGTCCTATCATTTATATTGAAAATAGGTTATTATAACACAAGGTAAACACACATTTACAATAATTGTTAGGTCTATGTTATTAGCCAAAAATTGACTGATACAAGTACAGAAACATTCATAGCCAGAGGCAACCTAGGCTACACTGCAATTAACACTATACTTATTAACACTATACTTATTATACACGCTATGTTCTACAGTGCTGATTCTAAGAACAGGGTTAATTCCCATAAAGTATTAGGATCTCTGTCTCTATCACATACATGCATGGCCAAGGAAGATAGGTTGCATAAACAGATACAAATATAGAGCGATAAGGCGCAAGGGGGACAGGGGAAGAGAATAAACAGTGAGAGGGAAAGAATTGGTGAGTACGCTCTGTCCTGCAAATGCCAGAGCACATCAGCGCCGGAGCTACATCTAGTTTGATGTAAGGAAGTAGCCTACTCGATTGCCTATCCAGGGGCCTTGTATGTGATCAGACCTGTTGAAGGTGGGGTTCGTGTGTGAATGTGAGTATGAAAGTGTGAGTATGTATAGCTGTAAGTATGAGAACGTATCAGTGTAAATAGGATTTTGAATGGGACTGAATTTAATGTCCCCACAAGGTTAGCTGCGCAAAACTGTGTCCATGTATCCGTGCGTGCGTTGAAGTGTTGACAGCTTGCACATGTCCACTGCTCTTGTGTTTAGTGCTTGGAGGTTCGCCAGGATTAGTCTCCCTTATCAGATTTTTGGAACTTCCTGGATACACTAGACTACATGCACAATATTAAATATAGCTACAACATTTGTGGCTACCATGCTAACGAGGTGTAGGCTATAGCTAAATATACTGCAACGGACTGCTACAACGGATTGAGACACAACAAACTCGTCAAACTCGTCTGCTCAGTTTTGGGATTTCTACCCCTGCCCGTCACCCAGTAGGAAGTGATAGTGTCAGTTAAATAACTGGAGAAAAAATGTGTTCAGTTGTAAACCGACTGAACCCTGCTCTGGCCTACACGCTGTGCCTCCAAACAACCCGGCACTCGCGTAAAGTTCCAGCCCACATCGGCCGGGGTGTACGCACCAGCAAGCAGCCTTTGGAATCGGTCATCATACGACCTTACTGCTCCAGGATGGAGTTGGGAAAAGGACCTTTCTTCAGGCAGGTGAGTTAGCCACTGCAATAATTGATACTTTTTTGTTGTTGCTTTGGGCCAAAGTGGGCTCCGGACTTGTTGGAAGCACAGTGAAAATAGGAATAATATTTTTTTCAGTGCATGTAAACAAGTATTTTGCAATTGGTCAACATGAGAATTCATTAAAATGAGTCTTTGTCCACAAAATTAGGGGGAACGTATTTTCCAGGCGTCCTTAGTTGTTTCATTGTTTTCAAACCAAATTGTTTGCGCAACAATGTAGCAAGCTAGCGGAGCTGTAGCAGAAGAGGGGGCGTGTTAAAACCGCCACTCGCCCAGAGGGCAATGTTTACACATTTTCTGGCAAAAAATCACCTAGATTTGTGATAACTCAAATCTCAACAAACTATAATAAACTAAACTAGATAACTAGGTGAAACCAAGAAAAACATCGTGTAACTAGTTACATTTTAATAACACAATCACGCCATCTTCATGCTTGGGTGACACTTGATATTCTGGATTTCCCCAGATTGTCTATGCGATTAAAATGTGTGTCAAAAGGGAAATAAAAGTATTATCTGAGTTTTTTCGGGGGCGAATGACACTGTCTACCGCTGTCTTAGCTAACTTAGCTAGCTACCGGTGTCTCCCCCGCCTGCAGTGTACCAGAGTCCTAGCTAACTACAGTAGCTAGTGCACAGTGTCTTTAACTCCTGCTTGCCGAACACCTGCCCTCGCCGTCGTTAGCAGAACTGCGGGAAACCAGTGCCCGACAGGCGGGGGCGAAGTACACGGTCTACCGTTGTCCTAGCTAGCTAGCACATCCTGCCTGTAGCTAGCTACCGTTCCATTGTTGCCCCCGCCTCTTCTTTTGTGGGGTTTATAGACGATTGGCATCCAACGTTATGGTGCATTACTGCCACCTACTGTACTGGAGCACCTCTGCCTCTCGCTTGTGTACGGGAGTCCTAGCTTAAAAATTGACCAATAGAAGTATAAAGAGAGGTAACTGCAGATGCAGGAATGTCTCGAAATGCGGGCCGCAATTGCACCCTTCTCAATGACACTTTATCACTATAAAAGACTACACACCCATATATTCTCCTGAGTGGCGCAGTGGTCTAAGGCACTGCATCGCAGTGCTAGCTGTGCCACTAGAGATCCTGGTTCGAATCCAGGCTCTGTCGTAGCCGGCCGTGACCGGGAGACCCATGGGGCGGCGCGCAATTGGCCCAGCGTCGTCCAGGGTAGGGGAGGGAATGGCCGGCAGGGATGTAGCTCAGTTGATAGAGCATGCCGTTTGCAACGCCAGGGTTGTGGGTTTGATTCCCACAGGGGGTATGAAAAAAATAAAATAATAATAATGTAAGTCGCTCTGGATAAGAGCGTCTGCTAAATGACGTAAATGTAAATGTAAATATTATCATCCATAACTAATATACAGGCAGGATGTGTGTTATGTAATAGCATACTGTACTTCCCCCTCACCTTTTATAACCTATGGTTACTAACTCACCTGTCCTTGCTTGTTCCAACCTATACAGCTGTTTGAGTCAGTGAGCAGCACCTACACCTATCTACTGGCTGATACAGAGAGCATGGAGGCGGTCCTCATTGATCCAGTACTGGAGACAGTGGACAGGGATCTGAAACTCATAGAGGAACTGGGTTTCAAACTGAAAGTGGCAGGTAACTTGGATGTCTCTAAAACATGGACACACACACAGGCATGCGCTCGCTAGCACGAGCATGTCCACCACACATAGACATGCACTGACTCACTCACCCACCCACTCACACACTAACTCACTCATCACTCACACTCACACACACACACACACTAATCCTACATCCATTTTGGTGTACTTGTTTATTGTGTCCTTGTTTATTGTAAGATGACATACGACTCACACTGTGCCCTATTTATTTCCCCATTAGTGAACACTCACTGCCATGCAGACCACATCACAGGCACGGGACTGCTGAAGAACAGGCAGTTTGGGATGAAGAGTGCCATCTCCAAGCACAGTGGGGCCAGTGCAGACATCCTGCTATCAGAGGGAGACAAGATCAGCTTTGGCAAACATGTGAGGAATGCCCATGTGGCTCGGTTGGTAGAGCATGGCGCTTGCAACGCCAGGGTTGTGGGTTGGATTCCCACGGGTGACCAGTACAAAAATGTATGCACTCACTACTGTAATTCGCTCTGGATAAGAGCGTCTGCTAAATGACAAATGTAAAAATGTAAATGTCAAGACAGAGCTACCTACAGCCATATAGCTATAGAGAATACAGTCTGGGCCGACCCCAATTCGTGGTCACCCAACATCCCTGGTCCGGGAGAGTCATAGGTTTACAGGGTTTTGTTTCAACTGAGTACGAGTGCTGGGCTGAAACAAAAGCCTACACATCATGTACTGTTGCTCTCCAGGACCAGGTTGTTGACCACTGCTCTAAATGCTGCTGCTGTATTCACCCTCTTCATCTCTCCTTTACACTCCCTTTCTCTCTTTACTTCCCCTCACTTGTTTTCTGTAATCCCTCTTCCTGCCCCTCTCGTCCCTCAGTATCTGATGGTGAGGGAGACTCCAGGACACACAGACGGCTGTGTGACGTTGGTGACCGGGGACCAGAGCATGGCTTTCACTGGGGACACACTGCTAATCAGGGGCTGTGGAAGGACAGACTTCCAGCAGGGTAACGTTAACCTTTTCCACACTACTAAGCTAAACCGAGCAGAGCCAAGCCAAAATGTACTCTAATGCACTGGCCTGGTTGGGCATCCACCAGGCTGAATCCATGCTGGACAGGACAATGTGAAAATAAAGTATCTAAGCCAACACAGTACTATAGTGTGACTCAGGCATATTCTCTCTGATTTTTGGCCTCTGTGGTGATATATCTAGCCATGGAGATATTATCAGGGTATATCACACACTTTCATCCCTATACACTATTGTTTCCCAATTCTTTGGTCAGGACTGATTTTAAACAATGCATGAAAAGTTTGTGGATCATTGCCTCACCTACACTTGTTGCATTGTTTTTGTAGTTATGCTTAGTGGACAAAAGGTGGCAGTATTGTAGCCTGATCACAAACAGTCACTGTATCGTAGCCTGGGTTATGTTCAATAGGCCATGCGACATAAACGTTTTGGAACGGAAAAACGTTAATGAGTGTTTCTTATCGGACAAGTCCAGGTAGTCCCTCCTTGTTTCAGTCCGTTTGTTTGTGGTCCAATGGAAACAACCCTGATCTGTTTGTTTCTACACTAACCAGGCTGCTCTAGGAGGCTCTATGAATCAGTCCACCAGAAGATCTTCACATTACCTCCTCAGTGCCTCGTCTTCCCTGCACATGACTACAAAGGTTGCCAAGATATCCTCTTTATGCAATAATATCTTTGTATATCCCCTGACCCCTTTCCTTGCAAGCTTTCCTTTTTTAGACGTATGCTCTTGGGGATAGCCTCACCAACTATTTCGTACAAGCATACCCAGAAGGCTTGTATACTCTCACAATGCTATGACTATCCTTTCTATAGACTTTACGAAGTTAACTTGTCCAGTGTACTGTACCACCACTCTTCACCATTTGTCTACTTTCATTTTCAACTCGGGGTTCTCTTCTGAGTCATTCCGAAGCCAGATCAGACTGTGTGTTCTACAGTTGAGTGTAGTCGTTGAATCATCATTGTGTTGTATTGCTAACAGGTCTGTTAACCCTGTGCTGCAGGTCAGACAGCCTCCACAGTGGGTGAGGAGAGGAGGTTTAACCCCCGCCTAACCAAGAGCTTGGAGGAGTTTGTGGACATCATGACCAACCTGAACCTCCCCAAGCCTGCTAAGATAGGTATCTCAGACAGTCCACCCTCTGCAGCGATTCTATTACAATAGAAACTGTTGTTGTGTATGATATAATACTATTCTATTAAAATAGGGCCTATTATTATCTAGATGATAAGTAACTATTCTATTACAATAGAGTTATTATCAGTGGTCTTTCACCTCACTTAAACCTTATCACGGGAATGAGCATGACAAAGCTATCCGTGACGAGATTGCAATATGTTACACACACTGTACTCTTTCTAACTGTCCTTTGCGCATCGATTAGATTACTTGTTAGTGTAAGCTGTTCTTAACTCACTGATAGAATCAAGATGTTGATTTGTTATTTCTTTCTCTGCCAGATATTGCCGTGCCTGCAAACCTGGTGTGTGGACTCCATGAGGTTTGAATGTCAAATCGATTTTAGGGTTTCACTTTAAGCACTATTGGGAGGAAGAGGGAAATTATTTTCACCCAGCCACAACTTAATGTTTTAAATGCAATATTTTGTATCTAATAAGTAACCAAAACTAAAGCTTGTCAAAAATTAAGAACATACATTCCTCCATGTAAAAAGCAGTGGTCATGATTTGGTGGGTGTACAGATACTGAAATTGTATAGTAAAATATGCATTAAGATACATGATCATAAAACATTGCCATGTACATTGTAACATTTATAATACAATCTCCTGGAAAAATGTGAACATTAATAAGATGACCTAGTTTTATATTAAATCAAGATTGTTCAAGTGTAAATGTCTGAATTAACTCTTTCTTTGACTACACCTGTATAAATTGCAGAGTTGCAGTGTAACTTATGGAAAGTGCTGTGATAGAAGGTTCCATTCATGGTTTAGTATTCATGAATGCTGGACTGACACAATTGAGCTCTTCCACATGGCCTTTCCAGCATCCCCTAGCCAAGGCAACACACACACACACACACACACACACACACATACTGTACACATACACAGTACTCTGACTTTTGTCAGCCAGGGCCTTTTTGCATACCAGGAAAACCTAACTTCTCTATTTGTATTTGAAATCACTGTGGGCCAAGTTTCCATTGCGAGAGTCCAAAACTCATCATGGCTGTGCCTTTGTGTGCTTGTTTCTCTGTCTTCTATCTACGGCTTTATTTATCCGGTATCATCCTGTTATTCTCTCACCCTCTTTATTTAGTACCATATTGTAATGTCCTGAAAACATCAACATAATCGGCTTAGCTTTAGGATTCCTCTTAGATGTGTAGCTAGCATAGTAGCCTACTACATTTGTTTTTGTCCCACAGCCCGTTGACTCTAGTCTCTACCTGGTAGACAGGTTTGGGGAGATGGGAGTGTCTGGCTCTGACTCAACCATGTCTCTTTCTCTCTGAAACTGCCTGATCATGTCACGTTCGTTAAATGACGGGTCGGACCAAGGCGCAGCGTGTTATGCATACATGTTGATTATAACGAATAAACACAACGACAAAACAACAAACTAAACGAACCGTGAAGTCCAAGGTAGACACAAACAACATACCTTACACGGAACAAGATCCCACAACCCACTAGTGCCAATAGGCGGCCTAAGTATGGTCCCCAATCAGAGACAACGAACGACAGCTGCCTCTGATTGGGAACCACACTGGCCAACATAGAACCATACATACTAGATCATAGCACATACACAACAAAGAATATACACACCCTGACTCAACATATAAGAGTCCCCTGAGTCAGGGCGTGAGAGATCATTTCATAATAATGGTGTACTGTGAGCTCCTACTTCTCAGATACATCTCAAAGGTACTGTACCCTTCCTTCTGTATCTAAATATTTGAGTATAGTTACAGTGGGGAGAACAAGTATTTGATACACTGCCGATTTTGCAGGTTTTCCTACTTACAAATCATGTAGAGGTCTGTAATTTTTTATCATAGGTACATTTACATTTACATTTTAGTCATTTAGCAGACGCTCTTATCCAGAGCGACTTACAGTTAGTGCATACAATTTTTCATACTGGCCCCCCGTGGGAATCGAACCCACAACCCTGGCGTTGCAAATGCCATGCTCTACCAACTGAGCTACATCCCTGCCGGCCATTCCCTCCCATACCCTGGACGACGCTGGGCCAATTGTGCGCCGCCCCATGGGTCTCCCGGTCGCGGCCGGCTACGACAGAGCCTGGATTCGAACCAGGATCTCTAGTGGCACAGCTAGCACTGCGATGCAGTGCCTTAGACCACTTCAACTGTGAGAGACGGAATCTAAAACAAAAATCCAGAAAATCACATTGTATGATTTTTAAGTAATTAATTTGCATTTTATTGCATGACATAAGTATTTGATACATCAGAAAAGCAGAACTTAATATTTGGTACAGAAACCTTTGTTTGCAATTACAGAGATCATACGTTTCCTGTAGGTCTTGACCAGGTTTGCACACACTGCAGCAGGGATTTTGGCCCACTCCTCCATACAGACCTTCTCCAGATCCTTCAGGTTTCGGGGCTGTCGCTGGGCAATACGGACTTTCAGCTCCCTCCAAAGATTTTCTATTGGGTTCAGGTCTGAGACTGGCTAGGCCACTCCAGGACCTTGAGATGCTTCTTACGGAGCCACTCCTTAGTTGCCCTGGCTGTGTGTTTCGGGTCGTTGTCATGTTGGAAGACCCAGCCACGACCCATCTTCAATGCTCTTACTGAGGGAAGGAGGTTGTTGGCCAAGATCTCGCGATACATGGCCCCATCCATCCTCCCCTCAATACGGTGCAGTCGTCCTGTCCCCTTTGTAGAAAAGCATCCCCAAAGAATGATGTTTCCACCTCCATGCTTCACTGTTGGGATGGTGTTCTTGGGGTTGTACTCATCCTTCTTCTTCCTCCAAACACAGCGAGTGGAGTTTAGACCAAAAAGCTCTATTTTTGTCTCATCAGACCACATGACCTTCTACCATTCCTCCTCTGGATCATCCAGATGGTCATTGGCAAACTTCAGACGGGCCTGGACATGCGCTGGCTTGAGCAGGGGGACTTTGCGTGCGCTGCAGGATTTTAATCCATGACGGCGTAGTGTGTTACTAATGGTTTTCTTTGAGACAGTGGTCCCAGCTCTCTTCAGGTCATTGACCAGGTCCTGCCGTGTAGTTCTGGGCTGATCCCTCACCTTCCTCATGATCACTGATGCCCCACGAGGTGAGATCTTGCATGGAGCCCCAGACCGAGGGTGATTGACCGTCATCTTGAACTTCTTCCATTTTCTAATAATTGCGCCAACAGTTGTTGCCTTCTCACCAAGCTGCTTGCCTATTGTCCTGTAGCCCATCCCAGCCTTGTGCAGGTCTACAATTTTATCCCTGATGTCCTTACACAGCTCTCTGGTCTTGGCCATTGTGGAGAGGTTGGAGTCTGTTTGATTGAGTGTGTGGATAGGTGTCTTTTATACAGGTAATGAGTTCAAACAGGTGCAGTTAATACAGGTAATGAGTGGAGAACAGGAGGGCTTCTTAAAGAAAAACTAACAGGTCTGTGAGAGCCGGAATTCTTACTGGTTGGTAGGTGATCAAATACTTACAGTGGGGACAAAAAGTATTTAGTCAGCCACCAATTGTGCAAGTTCTCCCACTTAAAAAGATGAGAGAGGCCTGTAATTTTCATCATAGGTACACGTCAACTATGACAGACAAATTGAGGAAAAAAAATGCAGAAAATCACATTGTAGGATTTTTAATTGTAGACCTGCACCAGGCTGGGAAGACTGAATCTGAAATAGGTAAGCAGCTTGGTTTGAAGATATCAACTGTGGGAGCAATTATTAGGAAATGAAAGACATACAAGACCACTGATAATTTCCCTCGATCTGGGGCTCCACGCAAGATCTCACCCCGTGGGGTCAAAATGATCACAAGAACGGTGAGCAAAAATCCCAGAACCACACGCGGGGACCTAGTGAATGACCTGCAGAGAGCGGGGACCAAAGTAACAAAGCCTACCATCAGTAACACACTACGCCGCCAGGGACTCAAATCCTGCAGTGCCAGATGTGTCCCCCTGCTTAAGCCAGTACATGTCCAGGCCCGTCTGAAGTTTGCTAGAGTGCATTTGGATGATCCAGAAGAGGATTGGGAGAATGTCATATGGTCAGATGAAACCAAAATAGAACTTTTTGGTAAAAACTCAACTCGTCGTGTTTGGAGGACAAAGAATGCTGAGTTGCATCCAAAGAACACCATACCTACTGTGAAGCATGGGGGTGGAAACATCATGCTTTGGGGCTGTTTTTCTGCAAAGGGACCAGGACGACTGATCCGTGTAAAGGAAAGAATGAATGGGGCCATGTATCGTGAGATTTTGAGTGAAAACCTCCTTCCATCAGCAAGGGCATTGAAGATGAAACGTGGCTGGGTCTTTCAGCATGACAATGATCCCAAACACACCGCCCGGGCAACGAAGGAGTGGCTTCGTAAGAAGCATTTCAAGGTCCTGGAGTGGCCTAGCCAGTCTCCAGATCTCAACCCCATAGAAAATCTTTGGAGGGAGTTGAAAGTCTGTGTTGCCCAGTGACAGCCCCAAAACATCACTGCTCTAGAGGAGATCTGCATGGAGGAATGGGCCAAAATACCAGCAACAGTGTGTGAAAACCTTGTGAAGACTTACAGAAAACGTTTGACCTGTGTCATTGCCAACAAAGGGTATATAACAAAGTATTGAGAAACTTTTGTTATTGACCAAATACTTATTTTCCACCATAATTTGCAAATAAATTCATTAAAAATCCTACAATGTGATTTTCTGGATTTTTTTTCCTCAATTTGTCTGTCATAGTTGACGTGTACCTATGATGAAAATTACAGGCCTCTCTCATCTTTTTAAGTGGGAGAACATGCACAATTGGTGGCTGACTCAACTACCTCAACTAGCCGGTGCCCCCGCACATTGACTATGCAACGGTACCCCCCTGTATATATAGCCTCCCTACTGTCACTTTATTCTATTGTATATATAGCCTCCCTACTGTCACTTTATTTTTTACTTCTGCTCTTTTTTTCTCAACACTTTTTTTGTTGTTGTTTTATTCTTACTTTTTTGTTTAAAATAAATGCACTGTTGGTTAAGGGCTGTAAGTAAGCATTTCACTGTAATGTCTGCACCTGTTGTATTCGGCGCATGTGACCAATAAAATTTGATTTGATTTGATTTGATTTGACTAAATACTTTTTTTCCCCACTATATGTTGTGCAATAAAATGCAAATTAATTACTTAAAAATCATACAATGTGATTTTCTGGATTTTTGTTTTAGATTCCGTCTCTCACAGTTGAAGTGTACCTATGATAAAAATTACAGACCTCTACATGCTTTGTAAGTAGGAAAACCTGCAAAATCGGCAGTGTATCAAATACTTGTTCTCCCCACTGTACCTGAGCAGGTCATGCCTTTGATGCTGTGACAAAAGTGACAGCTTGGTTTTGACTGCATTGAAAGACACCCGACACACTGTGTGAAATGACTGAACTTTTAGGTTTCTACTGTAACCTTTGGATGGAAATCGAGAAGATGTATTCAAAGTGAAAGAAGAAAGAAATAGAAGTCTGAAGAAAAGATTGCGTTGTGTTGTTGTCACATACGAGTTCACACCACTTCATCTGCCAGCTGTCCCTGTCACCAGTAGAGACAAACAGAACATCCACATTAGGCAACTCTTCTCTCACCTACTTACTGACAGACACACCTGCATTCATTGTTTTGAAATGGACAGGGTGTAACCAGTGTTGCCATCACACCTAAGGTATGTTTTAATTGTTTTATTTAAAACATATTTGTATTTTTTAAAGCAAAAACATACATAGACAAAAACAATAGGCAACTTAACATGTTGTTGTGGCAAAGTGTTTCGCCTGTGAAAAAAGGCCCTATTCTTTGACTTTGTTGTGCTTTTTTACAAGTCACCAGCTGTTCTTTCACCCAGTCTCTTCCCTGCCCCTTCCATCTGCTCTCTCTTTTACCCCTTTCACTTTTTCTTTGCCAACTCACGCTCTGCTACCCACCCTGACTCCATGCATTCTCGCTCACCCTGTCCACATGCCCTTGTTTAGGGGAGACTGAGGGAATAATCTATGATTACGATATCAGCTCATTGAGACAGAACTGTTAAGGGGGCAGGGGCCGATAAAGGCCATTGGATATAGTAAAGAGAGTGGAGAGATTTACGTGGCAGCTAATGACGCTTTCCAAGGGCCCTTGGCATTGACAGCGACACAAGACCCACGAGGTGTGTTGGCAGGGTGCCAAGCCAAACTGCTTTTGCGTTAGCCTATAGCGAGCCAATAACGAGGGCATTACAATGACAAAGCCATGTCGTCGCGGGAAATCCCAGAATAGAGTTCTCATTTCGGTGCGGAGCCCCCTCAGAAATAGACCACAGAAACTGTATAGTCAGTTAGTGACGCGCTCTCGAGTTCACACAGTTGCTCTTTCACACCAACTTTGTGTCGGTCAGTGTGCCCGCCTCTAACGTGCATTCCATTTCACCTGTTGACGCCGAGAGCTCACTGCGGTCTGTCATTTACACTGGGAGTTATTTGAAAGGTATTTGAAAGGATTGAATCAAACCAGAGACAAGAGAGAGAGAGGAGAATATAGACACCAAAGCTCTTCAGACGGGATACGACAGCAAACAGAAACTCTGAAAGTTCTCTGGATATAATTCGTATGATTGAAAGCGAAAGCGTGCGCCGGTCCAAACCCATCACTTCTTTATTTAGTCACTCTGTTTTTATGAGCGTCTATTTTCTTCAAATTCAGGAACAACTCTACACATTTCCCCCCAACAAGAACGCTTTTGAAGAGAGGACGGCATATTCTCAGGTAAGGCATGAGTTCTTTGTTTCTGTTCTGTGTCGCTGTAGTTTGATACATTGTATCTGGTGAATGATCGCGATTTGATAATAAGACTAGGATTCTTTTTATTACACAGTAGCTACCTACAGTGTTAATGACCTACTTAAAGTGGTCGTCTGTTTATTAATGGACTTCATTGGTGTCATGGGAAGGGATGATTTCAAATTGAACTTGACCGAGCATGTAAATAAATGGAACACAATCTCTATTATTATGTTTACAGAATGCCAGTAGACTACTGTAGCCTACTTTCTAAACTATTTATATAAATAAACTATAGGTCTATGCCATTCATAAAAAATGGACTATATTAAATAATACATCTATCATTAGGCTATTAATTCACACTAAGCCAAAGAGCCTACTTAAAAAAACGATTCATGCAAAAAAGTGTACAACTTTTTGGGGGGTTTAGTCGTTTTTAAATGTCGGAATGCTTTGTTGTATGATGATGAACATCCAGATACTCAAGATTCTATGACTACATGCTCAACATTCTATTTGATTACCCAATATTTGGGACTTTTTGCTTGAGCATAAGTAGCTAGATGGGCTAAAATTGTCCTCAGGCCTGTAGCTTTTCAATGTGTAATTTTCACATTGAAACAATGAGGACCATATCTGGTTCTAATCCAAATATGTTATTTCTTAATGTCCCAAACCTCCTGTCCCAGGGCAGTGTTCTCCTCAGTTTATGTAAACTCACATTTGTTTACCAGACTCTTCTGATATCTGTTGTTTATGATGGTTTATCACTTCCATCAGCACATAGTGTATACAAAGGAGAGGGGGAGAGAAAAGATTGCCTGGGAGGGTAGCCATCAGGGGAGTCCAGAGCACATATCTCTCTTCTGTGTTCAATCTCTCCTTCTTTATTTTTCTCTCACGCCCCTTTTTTGGCTGCACTTGTACAGCTCTATATCTGAGACCTAGCCTGTCATTAATGTCGTGATTTCGCTGACCTCAGAACGGAGAGATTTGCTCAGCCCACTGGAATCTCTGCTAATGTTGTTCAACTAGCAAATATTCAAAGTCTGTGTTATTAGTGGTGTCTTCGGACCATTCCAGTCAGTTTTGCAGTGTTGTAATATGCACAAGTCACGTTTGCGTGAATTATTCTATTAATGCAGTGGTATCATAGTGTGATAATCTACTTTATTGGAGAAACAATTAGGCCTATAGGGTAATTTACTTGGTAATTGACTTACAGGAAATATAACTAATCATCCTCCCTAACAATCAATGATCCTAGCTTGTATTTTAATCTTCAACCTTTTGGTCCCCTAAAAACAACAACAAATGTATTCCCCAACAGTAGCCAGTTGGCTCAGCTACAGTATCATTCTAGGAGTCTAACAATAGACCTATCCTCCCTCACACCTAGATGACAGTCAGTCATGATATCTCACCTCTCATCTGACAGACAGACGTCATACAGAGCTGTCCAGCCTTGGTTGTATTCATTAGTTACCAAACTGAAAAGAACTGACTGAAATGGGGAGGACTTATCCAATAAGAAACACTCATGTTTGTTTTTAAAACGTGTTTGGGTGCCTTAATGAATACGACCCTGGTTCCTCTCACACGCTCTTCCTGCTCAGGCCCCAGTGTGGTGATGACAGCTTCCTCTCTCAGCCCATAGCCTTCCATAGGCTATGGTGATAGTCCCCCTGTATATCTCAGTGGGCTCTGTCATAGCTCTGAGGTCATACAGCTGAGGCTGGTCACCAGGCATTCCTGGGAACCTGATGTGTCAGGACACAGTGTGGTGATGACAGCTTCCTGATAGCCCTCCATAGACCACCGTAGCCCTCCATATACCACCATAGCCTTGCTAAGTGGGCTCTGAGGTCACACAGCTGAGACTGGTATGGTCACTACCCACTGGGCATACACTGGTTGAATCAACGTTGTTTCCACATTTAATTGAAATTACGTTGAACCAACGTGGAATAGATGTTGAATTGATGTCTGTGCCCAGTGGGTAGGGTCCAAAAGGGCACCATATTCCCTATATGATACTCTACTTTTGACCAGGTCAAAGGTGACCATAGGGAATAGGATGTCATTTCTGACATGCCTATTATATAGTGCACTACTTTTGACCTGGGCCATGGTCGAAAGTAGTACACAATATAGGAAATAGGGTGCCATTTTGGACACAGCCTGGGTATTCCGGGGCACCTGATCTGTCAGATGTCACAATGTGCTTGTGGCTAACAGGTCAGGTGGGAGTTGGATAGTTCAGTTGTAATCCTCTGGAGAGTACTAGAGAGCTGAGCGATACAGTAACTGTATTTTAGGGAAATGTCCTTTATTGTTACAGTTGACCGCTATTGACATTGTGTGCAAGCCCATTGTGAGGCTGGCAGACTGGACAGACTAGTGGGTTTGAATAGAGCACCAACTCATCCTAATCAGGATGTTGATTACATAGTTATCCCTCAATATGCAGAATGGCATACATGGATGACAGTAAGTTTCCTTTTTTAAGTCTTCAGGACTCAACGAAGAGAGACACTTTAGCTACTTGAACTGCTAGTGGGTTATGTATGTGACATTGTAACACCTGATGCCTTTTCCGAGGATAGTGCAGCAAAGGGCTCACCAATGCAGAAAAGACAGGTGTTTTTATGTTTCTCAGGTGAGAGCAGCTCTTGCTCAATATCAGCCAGACAAAGGTTAAAGGTACAGTCCATACATTTGATTTTCATCCCAAAATGCTCTGGAGGACTGAGGGGGGATGTGTTTGCTAGTGTACCCTTCTTAAAAAACAAAGAATAAGACAAATATGACCAAACGTACAAAGAATATACTTCTTGGTGTAAATGTTTGTGTTTATACTTGGTCTGGCCACCAGGGACAGAGTGAGTGTGGACTGTCCCTTTGATTGAATGGCAGGACCAGGTCAACCCCTAGATGGGCAGTTGTGTTGTGTGTATAACATGTTTCCCTGGTGTCCTTGCATTGAGCACATAGTGAAAACAAACCCTCTGCATTCAGGCACGCATACGGCATGCCAAAGTTAAGTATTTTGTTACATACGTTTGACGCGCAATATAGCCTAGCTCTTGTCAGTTGTTTTGATTGTAAATGTACATATGGTTTTGAATAGGCTACAAAGTGCTTATCCTGCTATTTATTTGTAATTTCTCCATACAATTCAATTGGGGAACTCTGGTCACAGTCAGTGTGACTCTGTGAGAGACAGGCACATGCCCCTTTGCCCTTCCAGTCTTAAAAGTGGCCGGTTGTTTTGGGTAAAACATTTTTTGTCGCTGTTGTTCTGAACCCACTGCCTGCAAGTCGTCGTTAAATTCACATTAAATATGTGTCATTTAATTAGCCACTAAGATGTTGCCATCTATTGCTTTTATGTAACTAAATAATCCAAGTCATAATTGCCCTTTTTTTAGTTTGTGCACCAGCCCCCCAAAAGGTTTGCACACGGCCCTGGTGAGAGATGATGTTATTGTAGCAGTACTGCTGTATTCTGCTGTCACTGAGTTTGACAAATGATCCACAATGTTCCATGAACATTCCAACAACATTCCAACACAAGACAATTATCTTGGATATTATGGTACCAAAATGGCCACCATCAAATGATCAAACAGAGTTTGTTGAGCTGTATATCTATGACTGTGGCTGCAGCCTGTCCTCTTCAGATAGATACAGCTGATAGGCCAACACATGAGCGTTGTCACCCAGTAAGGGGGTTGATGATGATTCCATCAGCTGAAGTTTAACTGGATCCAAACCTGACCTCAAGTGGTCAAAGGAGATAGAGGAAGAGAACATTGGCTCGTACACACACACACACACCAATCAGTATCCTATGGCTGCTAGCAATAATTGCCCCTCAGGGATGAATAAAGTAGATTGAATTTAATTTAATCACAGTCCTGTAATCCTGTCAACACAGGTGGGTAAAGAGTGAACAGACTTCCACTTATTTAGATATGGATGCATATTACTAACTGCAATGAATGAACTCCAATTCTGTACTTTCTTTTTCTCTTTCTCTCACTTTTTCTGTGTGTTGGTAGTAAGGATTGTGGAATCTAAATATTGTGGAATCCTTGCTTCTGTTCATGTACGATCGATAACTGTTGAGAGAGCGTGTTTGTTCTTGTGTGTGTGTAATGAATGTGTGTGTACTAGGGGTATGACACTTCAACTGTTGCTGATTATTGCTGAGTCGAGGGGAAAGATTAGCACTGCAGTGTGAGAGAGTGAGTGTGTCTTCTGGCCTCGGACTTGAGAGTTATGCATTGTGTCACCTCCGGATAAGACAGCAGTTGTATAACACACACTAGAGCTGGGGCGATAAACAGAAAATGATCGACACGACTTCATTACGTTAATTAGCCTATACTAGAGAAATGTGAAGTTTTGAAAATAAATACGCTTTGTTAATATGGGTGATTGTTAATGGGATAGGTGATGGCTACAACAATCAAACTAGTAGTAGTAGTTTAAAGGGTAATAAAACAAAATGTGGTGCACATTAATGTTAGAAACGTATCATTCTATTTATCATTATCGCATCAATTCAAGTAATTTAGCGCAGCTGGATCGCGCAGCTCTAACTAACACACCCACACACTCCTTGGGACTGCCTCTGTTTATTCCTCTCGATTATCTCTCCTGCCACTCCTCTGCAATCAAGACCTATTAGCAGCACATTAGAAATAAAAAAACATCAGCTTAATCTTCCTCTCTATCATATCTTACCCCTTTCCCCTTAATTCTGTCCCTTTCTACTCACTTTCTTTTCTATCCTTTTAAGTTTGTCTCTTTGTGTTCCCTCCCTCCCTCCCTCCCTCCCTCCCTCTCCTCTGTATTCTTGTCCATGGGCCCTGGTCAAAAGTAGGCAATAGGGTGCAATTACAGACTCAACCCTAATGTGTTTGTTTAGCCTATGTTTGTTGCTTTTGAATAACATCTGTGTTGACATGAAAGAATGGACTTTACTCCTGTATGGCTCTTTCTCCAACGCTACAGTCTCTTACTGTTGATAGTGTATCTCAACTGGATAATGCAAACGTCCATTTGGGTCATATGGATCTGAGTCAGTCTTAGTTTAAACAAAGCTCTCTCACCAGCATTCACTCAAATTTTGCCCTCTTGCCAAAGCATGACCTCCATATGGTGCCATTTACATTTAATATCTACATTTATGGTATGTAAGTAATACACGCACGCGCACGCACACACAATTAAAAACACACATAATTAAAAACACAGTATATACATAGTTCATGCATGCAGCCATGCACTATTCTTCAATAAACAACATAGTATTGTATGTCTGTGTACAGCTCTGTGAAGTTGTATACTACAGACCCAGAATGTTTACCATCTCCTCACTGGAAATATGACACTGGCCTCTGACATTTTAGAACCCACTTCCTCCCCCTACTTGTCTCCTCTCCTCCTCCACTCTCTGTCCCTCTCGCTCTCCCCTCCGCTGTCTGTCTCTGTGTCAGTGTGCCAGTCTGTGTTTGGAAGCCCTCGCTCATATCAGATTTGTATATTTATCTCCATGCCTCCAGGCCCCATCGCCTAATAAGGCCTGTTGAGAGAGAGAACAATGCGATTCCAGACTATTTTCCCGTGAGTGTGTAAACTCGGTTTGCTCGGTCGGTACATTATATTTGCTGCTATTTTACTACTGATTACACTTGCATGAGCAAGTAACATAAAGACATTAAATAACCTAGTTATTGCTGAGAATTCTCCATCCCAGACCTCACCAGTGATGCATTTCGTTCATAATGTGGTTTTGTGTTGTGTGGGAGCAGTGTATAGTACTATGTACAGTGAGTATAGTACTTCAAAGGTGAATCCCCTTGTTTCTATGTATATCTGTGTATGGTTATTGTAAGACCACATCATTACACTGACTCAAATTTGTGTGCCATGCTTCACCACAATGCACTTCAAAAGCTGGGAGGTGAATAGGCATTGTTTACTGTACAGGACCCTCTGTACATACAGTGAGGGGAAAAACATATTTGATCCCCTGCTGATTTTGTACGTTTGCCCACTGACAAAGACATGATCAGTCTATAATTTTAATGGTAGGTTTATTTGAACAGTGAGATACAGAATAACTACAAAAAAATCCAGAAAAACGCGTGTAAAAAATGTTATAAATTGATTTGCATTTTAATGAGGGAAATAAGTATTTGACCCCTCTGCGAAACATGACTTAGTACTTGGTGGCAAAACCCTTGTTGGCAATCACAGAGGTCAGACATTTCTTGTAGTTGGCCACCAGGTATGCACACATCTCAGGAGGGATTTTGTTCCACTCCTCTTTGCAGATCTTCTCCAAGTCATTAAGGTTTCGAGGCTGACGTTTGGCAACTCGAACCTTCAGCTCCCTCCACAGATTTTCTATGGGATTAAGGTCTGGAGAGTGGCTAGGCCACTCCGGGACCTTAATGTGCTCCTTCGTGAGCCACTCCTTTGTTGCCTTGGCCGTGTGTTTTGGTCATTGTCATGCTGGAATACCCATCCATGACCCATTGTCAATGCCCTGGCTGAGGGAAGGAGGTTCTCACCCAAGATTTTACGGTACATGGCCCCGTCCTTTGATGCGGTGAAGTTGTCCTGTCCCCTTAACAGAAAAACACCCCCAAAGCATAATGTTTCCACCTCCATGTTTGACGGTGGGGATGGTGTTCTTGGGGTCATAGGCAGCATTCCTCCTCCTCCAAACACAGCGAGTTGAGTTGATGCCAAAGAGCTCGATTTTGGTCTCATCTGACCACAACACTTTCACCCAGTTCTCCTCTGAATCATTCAGATGTTCATTGGCAAACTTCAGACGGCCCTGTATATGTGCTTTCTTGAGCAGGGGGACCTTGCGGGCGCTGCAGGATTTCAGTCCTTCACAGCGTAGTGTGTTACCAATTGTTTTCTTGGTGACTATGGTCCCAGCTGCCTTGAGATCATTGACAAGATCCTCCCGTGTAGTTCTGGGCTGATTCCTCACCGTTCTCATGATCATTGCAACTCCACGAGGTGAGATCTTGCATGGAGCCCCAGGCCGAGGGAGATTGACAGGTCTTTTGTGTTTCTTCCATTTGCGACTAATCGCACCAACTGTTGTCACCTTCTCACCAAGCTGCTTGGCGATGGTCTTTTAGCCAATTCCAGCCTTGTGTAGATCTACAATCTTGTCCCTGACATCCTTGGAGAGCTCTTTGGTCTTGGCCTTGGTGGAGAGTTTGGAATCTGATTGATTGATTGCTTCTGTGGACAGGTGTCTTTTATACAGGTAACAAGCTGAGATCTCAGCTCGTTACCTGTATAAAAGACACCTGGGAGCCAGAAATCGTTCTGATTGAGAGGGGGTCAAATACTTATTTCCCTCATTAAAATGCAAATCAATTTATAACATTTTTGACATGCGTTTTTCTGGATTGTTTTGTTGTTATTCTGTCTCTCACTGTTCAAATAAACCTATCATTAAAATTACAGACTGATCATTTCTTTGTCAGTGGGCAAACGTACAAAATCAGCAGGGGATCAAATACTTTGTTCTAACAAAAAGCCTTGTTCTAACAGTCCCTGTCCTGAAATACAAGCCCAAACCACCATCCCACATCCTGCGTTCTCTCCTCTCTTTCACTTTTTCCTGGGTGTTTTCTCCAACTGTAACAACCTTTCTGGAAGTCAGGGGGATATTTTGCTTTCAAGTGCTTAGTGCTGCTGACACACTGGTGTACTGCTCATAGTGTGGTATCCCTTCTGTGAACTGTCACCTGGTTCCTTTAGCTCTTAACCATGCGGTGTTTTGAATTACCACTATATTCAGAGTCCTTGCTATCCGGAATCCTTGGGACGTCCCAACTCTGACGTTACCCCATTGAAGTTGACGTTTAAAATTGGTAAGGGTTAAGGTTAGGTTTAGGTAAGGGTTATTGTTAAGGTTAGGGTAAGGGTACTGGTTAGGGTTTACGGTAGGGACGTCCCAAGGATCCCGGATAACACTAACCCTATTCAGTCTAGTCATGTTAATGAAGGCCCCCTATACGGTACCTCTCAACATCCCTCCTCCCCTTCTATCCTACAGAAATGCCCCTTCACAATATGGACACCCCGAGAAGCCGATGGGAGCATGGCTTGCGGCCGCCGTGGGTCACCCGATTGGCTGGAGGGCAAAGCCCCGCCTCTTCGGGGACGGAGTCGGACACAGAGAGCAGCAGCACAGAGAGTGAGAGGGTAAGGAGGAGTGGGTCTCACTTTAACTTGCGTCAGGTGGTTGGTTGTTTATACTGGTAATGTGGTCAGAGTCGGATGCTGCTATCCAAAGCGACTCAACATATACATCAGTGTATGTGTCCAACGCTGGAATTGAACCGATAACTTTGGTGCCGCAGTCATCGCACTCTAACCAACTGAGCCAACGGAAGGACTTTTAGATCCAGGTTGAGTCTCTTTTAAATCGTCTGCGTGTGTTTCTTCTCCACCCCTCAGTCTCCAGCCAAACGTTTAGAGGCTGGGTCAGCGAGGATCCTACCGTTGCCCTCCATGCTGCAACAGCGAATCACA